>NC_080169.1:80350018-80722518 GCF_950295315.1 Erinaceus europaeus
GAGGAGATGGGAAGACAGAGAAGGGAACACCTGAAGATCTGCATCCCCCCTGCAGGTGGGGAACAGGGGCTCAAACCTGTGTCCTTGGCTTTGTGATATGTAACCAGTCATACCACCACCCCATGCCTCAAGAAATATTTCAAATGTCATTTTTCCTTGCACAAAATTATACTAGCAGTTCACCATGTTTTGGATGTTAACTTCAACACAAATACTGTCACACATAGGAAGTGAAAACAGGAACATAGTAGGATATATACATACATATAGATAGATAGGTAGATAGATATATAGATAGACAGATAGATATAGATAGATAGAAAATCAGCCCATATTTGTGACCTTGGGAGAACTATTGAAATTTCCAATGGAGAGGATGGGGACACAGAACTCTGGTGGTAAGAACAGTACGGAATTATAACCCTATTATTTTATGTTTGTAAATAAATATCAAATCACTAAAAAAATTAACAAAAAATTATTGTCACATAAAATATTTTTTAATATCAGCACAGTGAGTTATTGTTTCATTTCTTTAGAGTAACTGACCACTCACAAAACCAATCAAAAGACTCATAAATTTTGATCAAATCTATAAACTGAAAGAATCATTAACTGGAGTAAAAGAAAAGACAAAGAAAAGCTCTAAAGTTCATTGTGAAAGTAATAAAAATGTCAGTCTAAGAAAAATATTCATGTTGTACTGCCTAAAATACTATATCAAATATATTACAACTAAAATTTTGTTATTATACTTGCCTCCTTTAGTCTTTATGTTAACATAAAATGGGATACCACTTTGAGATTGATTTACATCTTTCACAAGGCAGAAAAATGCTCTAGCATATGAAGTACTGGAGAATGAACATGAGCCCTCATACTTGCAGGTTCTGTGTGCTGCCCACTGAGCCAATGTTACCTGCTGGCTCACATTATCTCTTCTTAAAAGATACAAACTGATGCTCAGAATATCTGTATAATCTTCCTATGTTCACACAGCAAATAGGTAAACCTAAGTCTAGATTATTTGACCCCCATGGTCTATGAACTTACACACAATGCTCCACAACCCTCCAGTTATTTACCACTCCCAGTAAATATAGAGCAGAGAAATACTGATTTAGTAACTGCTATTACAGCATTCAGATGAACTTATAGGAAGTGTTCTGAATACACAATACATTCAGTTCACTATGTAGAAGGGACATGTTCAGGTCTCATTAATTTCTAATAAGACTTCAAATAGTATAAAAGGAAGAAAGGTACAAATCTATATGCATTATCAATTAATATAAAAATATAATTAGAGTTGTCTTTACACTTAACAAATACTGAGAGCCCTTATTATCCTGCTGTCCTTTCAACCTTCTAAATTACCTCTTAAGAATTTGAAATGTAATTGCTGAAACAAAAGAAAGCTGGAAGATAACGTGCATTCCAAACGTACCTTTTGGCAATTTCCCTTGTACATCTACTACCTAGATCTTTAAATATTCATCTAGAACTAAACCAATTTGGCTGTATGTATAAAATGTAAGATTGGAAATCTCTGAAAATCAAGATGACCTTTAAAAAATAACATTCTCTTGAACCATTTAGATAATACTGAGAAAAAAAAAAGTTTTACGCTGGTTAAAGTACAATCTTCATGTGTAATATTTTCAGCAAATGTAAAAGCAAATACATAAAATACTTAAAATCAACCACATTTTTAAATAAAAATAAATTTTAAGCTACTATGTTTTCTGTACTCATTATGTATCTATTAAATATTCATTATCTTATTAACATATACTACTTCTTAAATATAACACCAATGCAAGCTCTGTCACTCCAGCCATCTCCTATAACTGGTTTAGAACCTGCTAGTATGACCCTTTTTCCCTATTAAGTTACTTGAGAGTAAAAATATGTCAGGCAAAGGTCCAAGATGAGACCTCTCTAGGAACCAATAAGATCACCTTCAATTAGTCCCCAGACAATGATCTCAACAGCATGTTTCCTAAGAAACCAAACTTCGGAGTAAAAGATAACTAAACAAATTTAAAATTTAGTAGTTGAAATTACAGTAATTTTTTTTTTTAAATTGTTTTGGTTTTGTGGTGGAAGGCTTTGAGCATGCACATGGAGCAGCAAGAGAAGAAGGGGAGAAAGACAAGGAAAGGGAGAAGTGGAGAGAGACAGCGAGACACCACAGTGCTGCTCCACTATGCATGAAGCTTCCCCCACTGCCACAGTGTTCCAATGTGTACTGCAACTCAAATTTAGGACTTCTCATGCATAAGGTGCATGCCCTAGCAAATGGCTATCTCCCAGCCCAAGATTAAATATTGTATGAAATAACACGTAATTTTCTATTTATATATATACATATCAATTGTATATTTGTTAAAATAAAAGATATGCAAATCAATATAAATAGATGACAAGCCTTCCCCTGGAAATCACAATTCAGATAAACCACCATTCATAATTTAATTCTGTAACCAAGTAACAACCCCTAAGAATAATACTTCTGCCCCCACATCAATGGCCAGCTAAACCATTAAGCGGCAAAAGGAGAGTCTCTTCAACAAATGGCACTGGGATAGTTGGACTGAAACAAAGTAAGTGGATGAAACTTAACACCATGCATAAAAGTCAACTCCAAGTGGATCAAGGACACGGACATTAGGCCAGAAACTACCAAACACAGAAGAAAACATTGGCAGGACACTTCATGATCTATGCGTCAAAAAAGGCTTCAAGGATTTGAATACAACAGCAAAGAAAATAAAAGTGAAAATAAAACAATAGGGCTACATCAAACTGAAAGCTTCTGCACAGCAAAGGATACTGCCACCCAAACAGAAAGACACTCTATGGCACAACCCACATCAAACTAAAGTGCTAATAGCCAAAATACATAAGGAGCTCAGTAAACTAAACACCAAACAAAAAAGAAAAAGAAAGAAAAACAGAGTAATCCCATTAGAAAAGGGGGCCAGAATGGTAGGGACTACCACACTCTCGGAAGGGAGGCTGGATCATCCTAACCTGCCTCTTGAGGAAGACTGGTCCTGAAATGAGTGCAGCCTAGAATGTACACACCTGTGACCATAAACTGCGAACTCACACTAACAGGGACTCAGAGCAAGCTCCTGTACTAAATACAAATATATATGAGTCCGGGATCAGGTTGGTGGAGTAAACAGTTAATTTTATTCATGGACTTGCTTCAAGTTTGAGAGCTATTCTCTGCCTTAATCCTGCTTTCTAGTTCTATTCTTAACTCTGACACCATCTTCCCAGACAATATTTCTAGGTCACTTGAATGTTAGCTATTAAATTCCCTATTCTCATCTGCTTTATGTTTACTTTTTGGTTCCTATCCATTAATCATTTTGTCCTGCTTTATATTTTACCATCTTTCATCCAGTAAATTGCAGATACTATCAGATTTCATCCTGACTTCCCTGGAAGACTACCTCACCAATGTGTCCCTGAACTTCATCTCTCCAGAGCCTAACACCATTAGGGAAAGACAGAAACAGTCTGGGCATAATAGATTCATCTGCCAATATCCATGACCAGCAGAAGAGCAATTACAGAAGTCAGAACTCCCACCTTCTGCACCCCAAAAAGAGTTGTGGTCCACACTCCCAACAGGGGAAAAATGATAGGGCAGATGCTCTGAACTTCAATGCCATCAAGATCCAGAGAGATAAAGAAAAAAGGAAGGACATTTAAAAGTAGTAGTGGGTGTAGGTGTGACTTAGAAAGGAAAAGAAGGCAAAACCATAGGAAAAAATGGACAAATACATACAAATATAGAATAGACAGAGTTATAGCAATAATAGTTAATCCATATCTGTAGCCTTGAGAGAACTACTGTAGCTTCCAACAAAGGGACTGGAGATACAGAACTCTGGTGGTAGGGATGGTGAAGAATTATACCCATTATCTTGTAATTTATAAATCAACATAAAGTCGCTAATTAAATTTTAAAATGAAAGGAAGGAAGAAAGAAAGTGGGGCCAGGACATGAACAGAAATTTCACCAAGGAAGAGATCCAGAGGGCCAATAGATATATGAGAAGATACTTAAAGTCATGATCAACAGAGAAATTTAAGTAGACATCAGAGATATCACTTTGCACCTGTAAGAATATCATTCATCAGGAAGGGCAGAAATGGCAAATGATGGAGAGGATACAGAGAAAAAGGGACACTTCTGTTCTGCTAGTGGGAGTGCAAAATGGTCCAACAATTGTGGAAAGTAATCTGGAGAGTTGTAAGGACACTAAAAGGACTTGTAAGGACCTACCCGAAGACCCAGCAATTCCTCTCCTAGGAAACATGTATCAGAAGAGATCGATGTATACCTATGTTCATAGCACCACAATATGTAATTGCCAGAACCTGAAAGCAACCAAGACGTCCAACATCAGACAAATGGCCAAAAACATTGTGGCATACTGTGTATACACAATGGCATACTACTCAGCTGTTAAAAATGATGAAGTTTTTCCTTTCATCTTCTTGGATGAAACTTGAGGACATCGGGTTGAGTGAAATAAGCCAAAAAGAGGAGGACAAATACTAAATGATCTCATTTATTAGTGGGACTTAATAAAGTAGAGATAGGGAGAGAGAGCACAAAATGAAACATGATGTATTATACCAGAGCAAAGGACTCTGGGGAGGAAGGAGGACAGAGGAGAGGAAGAAAACTTTTGGGGGCTATTATAATGAAATTATATGCATCTGTCAGTGAATCCACTGTAAGGCACTGACCCTCTCAATAAAAAATTAATACATAAAATTTTTTAAAGAATACTTTCACCTTTGACTTTTCTAAATAGTCTTAGTCGAGATTTCAGAATCCATTTTATACCCCTTTAACTGATTAAGCATCCCTCTAACATCTGAGTATTAGGAGAAA
Organism: Erinaceus europaeus; assembly: GCF_950295315.1. Lineage (NCBI taxonomy): Eukaryota > Metazoa > Chordata > Mammalia > Eulipotyphla > Erinaceidae > Erinaceus > Erinaceus europaeus. The sequence continues at coordinate 80,354,943 of NC_080169.1, forward strand.
CAGAGATCAAAGAAAAAGATGAACAATCTCAGTATCTGGCTAGAGGTCAACTTCAATCTTTAAAATTGAGTATGGTTCCAATCAACTCTACAAATTCAGTTCATGTTTCTTTAATGCAAGGAGTGAAAGAACAAGGTCACAGCATAAAGAGACAAAACAGTGAAACATCAACAAGCAACTAAATTAGACACCACACCTGTCACAGAGAAAATCAATACAGTCCAATGAAATACTGTATACTGATTTATTTAGGGAAAAACCTTGGAATACAGTGTCTCTGGATCTTTGTGCACTCAACATTTTCTGCTTCATTGGTTGGATGGAATCCAAAAAATACGGTCTCTGTGGCAGAGGGCAATGAGGACTCAAGCTTACTTAAAAAGGAATGCAAACCAAGATGAATAAAGCAGTTGGGAAGGTATGGTTTATTCAACAAACTCACAAAATTAAATAAATAAATAAATAAATAGGGGCTGGGTGGTGACGCATCTAGTTGAGTGCACAGGTTATAATGTGGAAGGACCCAGGTTCAACCCCCCAGTCCCCACCTGCAGGGAGAAAGCTTTTTGAGTTGTGAAGCATGGCTGCAGGTGTCTGTCTCTCTACCTCTCTATCTCCCCCTTTGCTCTCAATTTCTAGCTATCGCTATCAAACAAAGATAACTTTAAAAAAATTAAAATAAATAAAATTGGCTTTTTACAGTTAGAGAAATGTAAGTAGGGCTAGCTGGTGGCACACCTGGTTGAGTGCACATGTTATAATGACCTAGGACCTGGGTTTGAGCTCCTCGTCTCCACCTGTAGAGGGAAAGCTTTGCAAGTAGAGAAGCAGTGTTGCAGGTCTCAGTCTCTCTCTCTCTCTTCCCTTCCCTTTTTTTTTTTTTTTTGCCTTCAGGGTTATTGCTGAGGCTCAGTGCCTGCACTATGAATCACTGCTCCTGGAGACTATTTTTCCCATTTTATTGCCCTTGTTGTTTTTGTTGTTATTGTTGCCATTGCTATTGTTGTTGGATAGGACAGAGAGAAATTGAGAGAGGAGGGGAAGACAGAGAAGGGAAGAGAAAGATAAACACCTGCAGACCTGCTTCACCGCCCATGAAGTGACCCCCTGTGGGTGGGGAGCCAGGTGCTCAAACAAGCATCCTTATGCCCATCCTTGAGCTTTGCACCATGTGCTCTTAACCTGCTGCACTACCATCCACCCCAAGAATCTCTCTATCACCCTCCCCCTCTCAACTTCTGGCTGTCTCTATCCAATAAATAAATAAAAATAATTTTTAAAAGGCTCTAAAGAAATAAATGTAACTAGTAAGGCTAAGAATAGGCAGATTCCTAACTTGGCAAGAAACAGGAGGGTTAAAGTACCACTTACAGTGATTTAAACCTCAAACAAGATGAGTAAGATAAAGTCAAGTAGAGGAAAAATGAATAAATAAAGACAAAACCCCAACTCCATCTCACCATCTTTTTTATTTTTAGCCATGTCACCTTATTTGGGAAATGCTGAATCACAAGACTGTTGTTGTCACAGTAGGGTACAGTTTTGCATCTTTCCGAGATAGGTGTCAACACACATCACTTAATATAGGTACTGGGCTCTCAACCCCCACACAACCCTTTCCTTTGAAGTCCTTCAGTCTACTAAAAGGGATCTCAGTTTATTATTTCACCCTCTACTTTCTTTGCTTTGCTTCTTAAGTCCCACCTATACGTGGAAATCGTCCAGTATTTGTCCTCCGTCTGGCTTACTCCCCTCGGCATAATTCCCTCCAGTTCTATTCATGTTGTAACAAAAGACACAATTCATCATTCTTTACATTTTAGCATTCTAGCCAACCCCATCATGCATTTGGAAAAAAGCAAAATAAGATACAGCATTTAAAAACAAAGATGTCTGTACCCAGCAGTCAAGCATCCTTCCTTTCCTTCTGTCTATCACAGGCAGCATAAGGACAACATATTCGATAGAATGAGAAAATTAAGAAATAGCTATGTTCACAGAAGTTTCCAACAAATTTCATGAGATCTCTTTTCACTATCTTAATTTCCTAGGTTTAACCCAGAGAAAAATGGCATGCTCACAGTATTCATCCTATCTTCTTTGACAAGAAGATTCATGTCATTATGGTAAAGCAGTAGTGCCTGTAAAATGACTATGTTTAAGGAGTTCATAGAATCTCAACAAATCCCTAAGAACACAACAAGCTCCTAAGTAAATCTCCTTACCTCCTGTAGTGTGCTACACTACTACTAATATATATATATATGTATGTATGTATGTATCTTTCTATGGTGGAGACCACGAAATTACTTATTTTCCAAGGCTGCTGATGACTGCACATTATGTAGACTAACATTCAAAAACAAGAATTGTCTGATTCTTTTTTCAGCGTCAATTTGTTCGGTGATCATACACTTTCCTTTCCTGTGACTTCACTTGCCTTACTACTTCAGCTTACAATGTCCTTCTACATTTCTCCATCTTGTAGATGTTGCATTCCCATACCAGTTCAAAATGCCACATCCTGACCTGTATGTCTCTGAAAGACAACTACTGGATGGTTTCATTCCTATGTGCAATATAAAGAACTAAAGCACAGTTGTCCAGGAGGTGGCGCAGTAGATAAGGCTTTGGACTCTCAAGCATGAGGTCCCCAGTTCAGTCCCCAGCAGCACATGCACCAGAGTGATGTCTGGTTCTTTCTCTCTGCCTCTCCTATCATTTCTCATGAATAAATAAAAAATATATATTTTTTAAAAGGGTTACGGTAAGCAGGGCAGTAGTGCAGCAGGTTAAACGCACATGGCGTGAATTGCAAGGATAGGAGTAAGGATCTGGGTTCTAGCCGCCCTCCCCCACTACCCACCTGCAGGGGGGTGTGACTTCATAAACACTGAAGCAGGTTTGCAGGTGTCTACCTTTCTCCCCCCATCTCTGTTTTCCCCTCTTCTCTCAATTTCTCTCTTTCCTATACAACAGCAAAAACAACCACAACAGCAATAACAACAACAGCAAGGGCAACAAAATGGAAAAGAAAAAACAAACAAACAAAAAAGGCCTCCAGAAGCAATGGATTTGTGTAAGCACCTAGCCCCAGCAATAACCCTGGAGGCAAAAAACAAAAAACAGTCAAAGTATCTAAGACTTTGTGAATACTATGGTGATTACACTTAGGGAGAGGGAGAGAAGGAGGTACAGGTCACAAAACTGTGATGGTGTTCTTTGGAATTTTATTCTTGCAATCTTATGATCTTGTAAATCATTACTAAATCACTAATAAAAATAATTTTAAAACACCATTTTTGTGAAATTATAGGCAATTTCCCTTATCTATATCTCAACATTCATCCTGTGTCAGCTCAAAGTTTTGCAGACAATTCATTTAGGACACAGATTATATTCTGAAACACACACATACACATTTGACTATATATTCATCTACACTACTTATGCCATAGTATTCTTTTTGTGTGTAAGTATGGTAAAATACATGCACACAAAATTGCACATATTAACTATTTGTAAATAAATAGTAGCACTACACTTCATCTTGCAAAATTGAAACTGTAACCATGAGCCAACGTCTATCTCTCCCCATCCTCTTCTACCTCCAGCCCCTGTACTCACATTCTACTTTCTTTTTTGTGGCATTTATTTATTATGAAAGGTGAGAAAGAGAATGAAAGAAGAGGAATGAGGACCAGAGCACTACTTAGCTCTGACACAGTGTGGTCCTGGGAACTGAACGTTAAGCCTCTGGATCCTCAAGTATACAAGTTCAACCTCTAGTAGAGTTAGCTACCTACCCTGCCTTCTATCTTTTATCTCTATAAATTCTACTTTTCTTGTTAACTCATATAAATGGAATCACCATATTTCATTTCTTCCAATTGGATTCTTTCACTAGCAACATGCCTTTAAGCTGTATGTATCTTGTAGCATTAACAGAACTCCATTCCCTATTAAGATTAAATAATACTCAATAGTTTTATACCCCATTCATCCATCCACAGATACTTGAGCTGGCTACATATTCTTATTAGCAGTGAAGACCTTGCTTATTTTCATATGCCCTTGGCAATACACTGTATTCTCACACTTTGTGCCTAAGCTTTTTTGCTATGTAATATGAAATGTAAATGCCCACTAGTTTGCCTCGTTTTTTTTTTTTTTTGGATACATAAATATAACTGGGGGTTATGGTGCTGGCAATCTAACTCAGGCACTTACACACATGTGCTCTATAATTGAGTTACATCCCTACCTTGTTATGATTGAGGGTTTTTTTTTAATTTAATATTTATTTAGAAGAAAGAAAGGAAAAGAGACGGAAGGAAATGGAATGTCATTATGGCATATGCAATGCTGAAAATTAAAATCAGTACTTTGTAAATCACAAATAAAGTATTTTTTTAAAAAAATAAAATATCGCTAAGCAGAACTTGGAATGAAGTTAGTATATTACACTAAAGTAAAAGACTAGGGTAGGTGTGGGGGAGGGTTCAGGTCTTGGAACATGATGGCAGAGGACCTAGTGGGAGTTGTATTGTTATGTGGAAAAGGGAAATGTTATGCATGTACAAACTACTATATTTACTGTCAATTGTAAAACATTAATCCTCCAATAAATAAAAAAAAAACATATCAGCACACACACAAAAAAAAAAAAAAAAGGAAAAAGAGAGAGAGAGAGACTGCTTGCAGCAATGCTTCACCACCAGCAAAGTTTCTCCCCTGCAGGTAGGGACTGGAGGCTTGTTCTTCTGCATGATAACATGTGCCCTCAACCAGGTGTGCACTGCAACCTGGCCTCATATAAACTGTCTCTTATACTCCTTTCTTTAATAAGATTTTGGTTTTGTTTTTAAATTATCTTTATTTTTTTTGGATAGAGATAGCCAGAAGTCAAGAGGAAAGGGAGTGATAGTGAGGGATGGTTTCATTCATATGTGCAATATATATATATATATACCAAAGCACACAAACTTATTCAAAAGGTAAAAAAAAAAGAAAGAAAGTTAAACTAGCTAAGACTTTGTGAATACTATGTAAGTCTCCAAAAACCTTTCAGAAATTCTTCAACTACTACCTCCCTACTTCTTATAAACTACTAAGACTAACATTTAGGCTATTCATAATCTAACTTCAGTCTGTATTCTACAGTTCTCTACTATAGCTAGTTTTTCACTGATCCTAAATTAAGTGAGAATGATGCTTCTAGCTGCCTTTGTTTAAAGCATATCTGTTATTCTGAATGTTCTTCCCTTCCTTTCAAAGCCAGTTTAATTCTCTGCTTAACTAATAACTAATACATTAATTCAACAAAAAATAGACAAGTATACACATATTATGAACATTTTGCTATAGTGGGGTCACAGAATGGACAATTGGAGTGCCTTCTTAACCTTTAGGCTATATCCAGAAAATGAAGATATAATCCAGATTAGGATAAATAAAACAAAAGCTAAAAATAGAATTTATTATCTATATGCTAGTCTGATTGAAGTAGGGGTCATATGGCTGGAATGACTAAAATGAGAAAAATACCTGGGAAGTAGGATGGCCCAGAAAGTCTCTTAGTACAACTTAAAGTTTACTTTAATCTTTGAAAGACACAGAACCATTATAATAAGAAGAATAAGATTGTAAAAAAAAAGAGAGAGAGAGAATTTCACAAAGGTTACTGAAACGATCTAGAGCTTAAAAATTATTTATGTGGGGGTCGGGCGGTGGCACAATGGGTTAAGCGCATGTGGCGCAAAGGGCAGGGACCTGTGTAAGGATCCCAGTTCCGATGCCCCGGCTCCCCACCTGCAGGGGAGTAGCTTCACAGGCGGTGAAGCAGGTCTGCAGGTGTCTTTCTCTCCCCCTCTCTGTCTTCCCCTCCTCTCTCCATTTCTCTCTGTCCTATCCAACAACGAACGATATCAACAATGGCAATAATAATAACCACAACGAGGCTACAACTAGGGCAACAAAAAGGGGGGGAGGGGAATGGCCTCCAGGAGTGGGCACCGAACCCAGCAATAACCCTGGAGGAAAAAAAAATTATTTATGTGGGGCATGGTGGTGGCACACCTGGTTGACTGTACATGTTACAATGCGCAAGGGCTTAGGTTCAAGCCCCCAGTCCCCACCTGCAGGGGATAAGCTTTGCAAGTAGTGAAGCAGGGCTGCAGGAGTCTCTCCTTCTCTCTCCCACTGTCTCCCCCTACCCTCTGATTTCTGGCTGTTTCTATCCAAAAAGTAACTTTTTTTTTAAATTAAAATAAAAACAATTATTCCTGTGTCCAGAGTTTAAAGTGATTCAAATACAAAATGATTCACTATAACAAGTTATTTATTTAGCCAATAAATCCATTTTAAAAAATAGTGGAATAGGGAGTCGGGAGGTAGCGCAGCGGGTTAAGTGCATGTGGTGCAAAGCGCAAGGATCTCCACCTGCAGGGGAGTCGCTTCACAGGCGGTGAAGCAGGTCTACAGGTGTCTTTCTCTCCCCCTCTCTGTCTTCCCCTCCTCTCTCCATTTCTCTCTGTCCTATCCAACAACAACGACATCAATACCAACAACAATAATAACTACAATAATAAAATAACAGGGCAACAAAAGGAAATAAATAAATATTTTTAAAAATAGTGGAATAAATGCTACTGAAAGTAGAAGTAAGGAGTTGGAAGTGGTGTGCCTGCTTGAGCACACACATTTATTATGTCCAACGATGTAGATTCAAGACCCTCCCATATCCCACCTACAGCGGGAAGCTTCTTCATGAGCACTGAAGCAGTACTGCAGGTATTCTCTTTCTCCTTCTTTAAAAAAATTTTTTTATTATCTTTATTTACTAGATAGAGAGAGCCAGAAATTGAGAAAGAAATGTCTAGAAAGAGAGAGAGACTTATAGCACGGCTTCACCGTTCTCAAAGCTTTCCTCCTGCAGGCAGGAACTGGGAGCTTAAAGCTGGGTCCTTGCATACTGGTAACATGTACACTAAACCAGGTGTGCCACCAACCAGCCCCTTCTCTTTCTCCCTCTCAACCTCCCTCTCGCATATCAATTTCTCCCTGTTCTATCAAATGTAAGAAAATATATATATATATAATAAAAATTTAAAAATAAATCTAAATTATTTTTAAAATTGAAAAGATAATGTGCTAGATTTTTAAATTTTTTTTTATTTATGATATAGAGACAGAGAAATTGAGAGGGGTGGGAGAGCTAGAGAGGGAGAGAGAAAGAGAGATGCCTGCAGCACTTTTTCATCACTCATAAAGCTTCTTCATGCAAATGGGGATCAGGGGCAGGAACCTGGGTCCTTTAGCATTATAATATGTGCATTCAAACAAGTGCACTACTACCTGGCCCCAATGTGCTGTTTCTTCTTTGCCTAAATACTTACAATAAGTATTGCCTTTCATCAGCTAATTTTAAGTAAATAAACATTCAAAACCAGCTAATAACAAGGCTATAGAGGGTGAAACACCTCCCACATTGTTCTCATTATAATGAATCCAGGAAAGATAAGATACAATTTTACTCTTTTTCGTTTCATTAAGAACAAACTGTCCTATCACTTCTTTTTCTTACTTTCAAGACGTAGGATTAAATGTCTAATAATTTCCTGAAATGTAAAGATCATTGAATTTTGACAGATTTAGCCTGAGTTGTAAGATTCTAGCTGCAGAAAAAGCCTATCATTTATTTTATCACCCAGTTCAGTTCTCTAAATTGACATTCTATCTGGTTGCCACAAAGTTATCATAAAGACATTCTGTAAATGAAAAGTTGTACTAACCACTTTTACATTGATAGAATACTTGTTAATCTTCTTCTACCCATCAACATCATAAGTCAGATGAAAACAAGTAGGATTCTTTGTACTATCTCTTACAGTAGTGATAAGTAACGGCATTATTTACTTAGTGACTCCCAATGTATAACTTAAAGGACAGCTGCTGCACAATTAACTGTTATGTCATTTGTTGAACATCAACATCAGACAGTAGCATGACCAGACACCTCTCAAACTATTGTCTTGTAATGTATTGTTATAATTCATTTGTTTAAACTGCAGTACTTCTCTTACATAAGGAGCAGTGCAACAACTCATAAAAGAAAGCAGAAAGTAGGAAAGAACCTTGAGCTAGTACAAAACATAAAAATCATCTGAAATTAAATCATCCTAAAATAAAAAATATCATATTGCACACATTTCCCTTCTTTTGAAAATGTCTTTGCTGTACACAACTCCAAAAACAAGAACTTGCTGTGTTCACAATATGTCCTCTAGCTACAAGCAAGATGATTTTTCAAAACTTGACTGCAAATGCTACAAATATTTTTCAGCAAAAGGATACATAAAAGTGTGTGTGTCTGGGGAGTCGGGCGGTAGCGCTGCGGGTTAAGCGCAGGTGGCGCAAAGCTCAAGGACCGGCCTAAGGATCCCGGTTCTAGCCCCCGGCTCCCCACCTGCAGGGGAGTCACTTCACAGGCGGTGAAGCAGGTCTGCAGGTGTCTGTCTTTCTCTCCCCCTCTCCGTCTTCCCCTCCTCTCTCCATTTCTCTCTGTCCTATCCAACAACGATGACAACAAGAATATCTACAACAATAAAACAACAACAAGGGCAACAAAAGGGAATAAATAAATTAAAAAATATATATTTTAAAAAAAAGTGTGTGTGTCACAGTGCCATTACAAAGACTTAGTTCTCAGAATAAACATCAAATATTAAATTTTTATAATTATATTAAAATGTATTTTTGTATCTTCTGGATATTCTTAATCTATGAAGTCAAAAACAAGCATGTGTTCAGTGAAACTTTTGAGACAGTCACACAAGAGTGTATGTGATTGCTTGTTTGCTCTGCTTATTACTAAGTAAGCCAGGCTAAGCACTTGGCAGATAGAAATATCTGAATTACTAGGACAAGCTAAGCAATCTAACAGAAATCAAAAGATCCCTAAGACAGACTTTAAAACAATTTTGGCAGAAGTCACCATCACCATCTGAGCACAAAACAACCCTCTATATCTGAAATCTCAAGGAAAGCACAAAGACTAGATTCTTGCCAGCAGTTAAATACTTTACAGTAAATACCATGTCTCAAGAATTAGATGGAACAGAGTAAGATATAACCCCTACCTTAAGTAGTTTGCAATCTAATATAGGGCAAAACCAGTTGCCAAATAATTATAGTCCAGGCAAAGTAGAGCAGGTACTAAAAAAGGGTACAAAAAACAGACAGTGATTTCATCAAGGAGACAGATCATCTAGAATGAAAGCTAATGCTACTTAGTTGATAACAGGTTCTTGTTACAGTTAACTGTTTTTGTTTTAATTCTCTCCTATGCAGCCTATGCAGGAGATGACACAGTAAATAAAGCATTGGGCTTTCATGAGGCCTGATACTACATATGCCCAAGTGATGCTGTGATTCTTTTATTCTGTCATAAATAAATTTTTAATAAAATAGGTTCTTCCATTATATTACTACTTCTACTCCAGAAAATTTGAAAACCATGAAAAATATGTATGCTGTTTTAATAGCCTACAAAGCATTTAAAAATAAATTCTTAATTGAAACTCCCCTATGTCAGGTAATGGTTATCCTCTCTGGTAGCCAGCTCACCAAGATGGCACCCAATGATCCCTGCCTTCTATCTTTGTGTAGTCTCCTCCAACATGCAACCGGAGCTGGTCTGTAAAACCAACAGACATCAAACTCAAAAGTAATTGTGTATGACTCTCAATGTCCCTGGACTACTCACCTTGGTTTCATTGACCTATGGTAAACCTCTTATGGAGAAGAACCAACTTAACAACTGTAACAATGAATCACAAGTGAATTTTTTAGACCAAAATATGTCTTTCACTAACTACACCTCTAACTAGCATCTAACTGTAACCTCAAAATAATTCTGAGCCAGACCATATGAAATACTGACCAAGAGAAAAGCAACAATGAAGAAATTGTCCTTTTAGAGGCCAGGTGGTAGCACACCTGGTTGAATGCACATGTTACAATGTGCAAGGACCAGGATTCAAGGTCCCAGTCCCCACCTGCAGGAGGAAGCCTCACATGTGGTAAAGCAGGTCTGCAGATGTCTCTCTCCCTCTCTTCCTATCCCTCTTGATATCTGGCTGTCTCCAATAAAGAAAGACAATAAAAAATTAAAAGCTATGTATCTTTTGTCTTCAGCTGTTAAATTTTTTATATGTTATAATACAATATAGAAATACCACATCCTGCGGGACCAGGTGGTGGCACACTGGATTAACTGCACATGGTACTAAGCATAAGAAATACCACATCACAGCCAAAGAAACTATCAAACAAACAGAGACCCTTCACAGAATGGGAGAAGATCTTCACATGCCATACATCAGACAAGAGACTAATCACCAAAATATACAAAGAGCTCAGCAAACTTAGCACCAAAAAAGCAAATGACCCCATCCAAAAATGGGCAGAGGATATGAACAAAACATTCACCTCAGAGGAGATCCAAAAGGCTAACAAACACATGAAAAACTGCTCCAGGTCGCTGATTGTCAGAGAAATGCAAATTAAGACAACACAAAGATACCACTTCACGCCTGTGAGAGGCATACATCAAAAAGGACAGCAGCAAAAAATGCTGGAGAGACTGTGGGGACAGAGGAACCCTTTTGCATTGCTGGTGGGAATGTAAATTGGTCCAGCCTCTGTGGAGAGCAGTCTGGAGAACTCTTCAAGGCTAGACATAGACCTTCCATATGATCCAGTAATTCCTCTGCTGGGGTTATACCCCAAGGACTCCATAACACCCAACCAAAAAGAAGTGTGTACTCCTATGTTCATAGCAGCACAATTCATAATAGCTAAAACCTGGAAGAAACCCAGGTGCCAAACAACAGATGAGTGGCTGAGAAAGCTGTAGCATATATACACAATGGAATACTATGCAGCTATTAAGAACAATGAACCTGCTGGGCTGAGCTTCACTGATGGGAGACAGACGACCCAGGACTCATGGCTGGGTTGTACACAGTATCTCTTTATTCATGTAGAATGCAGCACAATCTAAGCCAAGCTAAACTAAAACTAAACTAAACTGAAAAATCACAAACCTGTCCTCATATATAACTGCCAAGTAGGGTGTAAACAGGATGTGATGTAGAGAGGGTGGAGCGAAGAGAAAGTGGTGGAAAATCAGGGTGTGACAAGGAGAGGGGGCGGAGCAGGCGAGAATTCTACCACAGAACCACCAATGCCCTGGAGGGAGGGTGGTGCTTAGTTAGTGATTTATGTAAATAGACCTCAGCTTTGAGTGGGATTAAATCAATGCCAGTGCTTAGTTAAGCATGATTAGAGACAGAAGCCTGGGAGCTGGCATACTACCCAATATGAACCCACTTTCTCTGACCCATCTTGGACAGAGGTAGAAGTAATTATGTTAAGTGAGCTAAGTCAGAAAGATAAAGATGAGTATGGGATGATCCCACTCATCAACAGAAGTTGGGAAAGAAGATCAGAAAGGGAAACTAAAAGCAGGATCTGCCTAAATTGAAAGTAGGGCACCAAAGTAAAAACCCTGTGGTGAGGGGGAGGGTACACATGTGGCTTCCTGGGCCAGCAGGGTGGTGGGGGGGTGGGGGAGATGGGACACAGTCTTTTGGTGGTAAGAATAGTGGTTATGTACACTCCTATTAAAGTGTAGTCATATAAATCACTAGTTAATTAATATGAGAGGGGGGAAAATTGATTGTATGTCTCGAAGTTTTTAAAACACAGACTGAGTCTTTTTAATATATAGGCTGTGTATTTGATATGCAGACTCTCTCAACAGCCTAGACCAAGCAAATCAGAAGCAACCAGTGGCACAGCTATATACAAGATACTGGGTATTATACAGCAAACCCTAACAAAGGGACTTTTCAAAGTTAACCCAATTACCAGATAATATGATGATAATAATAACTATCCATTGTCTTTTTGAACCTTAAGACAGCAGGAACCTCACATTTCCACTATAGAACCTATATTTCCCCGAGTCCTGGAACCTTAGGGTAGGGCCCACTTTCCCGCATGCCTCTCCCAATTCATATCAAATAATATTGCATCTGCTAATCACAACCTAATCAACACAACGACTGCCACATCAACATGCTTCAGCTCAGACTGCGTCCAGAGACTTCAGGTGTGGAATGACAACCCTTCAGCTTCATTACTCAGGTGAGACCTTTCCTTTCATAGTATTCTCTAATTCCATCCCAGGTGGATCACTTCCTAACAAAGTCCCAAAACCTAGATATAGATCAGGTTCCATGAGATAGAGCATATGTTGACATGTATCCATAAACAAGTACAAAATATATACCTGAAAGCAGAAGTACACTAGAGTTTGCAGTGAGTACTCCCCCAACACTTCCTCTCCACTATTCCAAGCTTTGGATCCATGATTGCTCTACAATTTGTTTGGCTTTGTATGTTAACTCACTTTTCAGTCACCAGGTTCCAGATGCCATCAGGATGCTGGCCAGGCTTCCCTGGACTGAAGACCCCACCAATGTGTCCTGGAGCTCTGCTTCCCCAGAGCCCCACCCTACTAGGGAAAAAGAGAGGCAGACTGGGAGTATGGACCAACCAGTCAATGTCCATGTTCAGCGGGGAAGCAATTACAGAAGCCAGACCTTCCACCTTCTGCAACCCACAATGACCCTGGGTCCATACTCCCAGAGGGATAGAGAATGTGAAAGCTATTGGGGAGGGGATGGGATATGGAGATTGGGTGGTGGGAAGTGTGTGGAATTGTACTCCTCCTATCCTATGGTTTTGTTAATGTCTCCTATCTTAAATAAAAAAAAAAAAAAAGAAATATCACATCCCAATTCTACATGTGAAGTGTGAAGAAGCTATGTTTATCTAATATCATTAAGACTGAATTTAAAACAGAAAGAACAGATTCCTAATCTTTTATTTTTTTACTTAATTCATCAGATATAATAGAACTTTCCAAATAAAATGCTTTCTAAAAAGCATAAGTGCAGAGGGTCGGGCAGTAGTGCAGCAGGTTAAGCTCACGTGTTGCAAAGCACAAGGACAGGCATTAGGATCCCAGTTCGAGCACCCAGCTCCCCACCTGCAGGGGAGTTGCTTCACAAGCAGTGAAGCAGGTCTGCAGGTGTCTATCTTTCTCTCCCCCTCTGTCCTCCCCTCCTCTATTTCTCTCTATCCTATCCAACAACGACAACATCAATAACAACAATAATAACTACAACAATAAAACAACAAGGGCAACAAAAGGGAATGAATAAATAAATATTTTAGAAAATAATAAAAAATAAAAATGAAATATTCAAAAAATGTATAAGTACAATATTCTCATGTATGACTGGACTAATATAGCAGGTTTCCCTTAGCACAGAGACACAGCAGTTATACCTGTACTTTTCACATGATGGGACCTCTGCAGTGTAAATGAATCCATGGTGCTCAATAGCTTTTTGTGAGGCTTTTATTATCTTATAAAAAGTTGCTATACTCTTATAGTACTTTTTTTTTCCTTTCTTATTTTTTCCTTTTTATATTCTTCCAATCATTTGGGAGAAGATGGGTGACAGTTTATACTATAGGTGCTAATACATGGGTACAATTTCTCACCTCCCTTTGGTAAGCTAAGTGTCTGCAAAACATTCTCACCTCCAACTTAGGTCCTTTTCCATCGTCATGCACCAGGACCATAAGACTCTCTCCACCCTCTCCATCCCCATCTTCCCCAGAATTTGTTGCTTTGGCTCAGTATACCACACCCAGTTCAAGTTTTGCTTTGTGTCCTAGTCCTTTTCTATCCTGGTCTCTTGTGTTTCGCCTGAAAGTCAAATCATCCAGTTATTCATCCTTCTCCTTTTGGCTTATCTCACTTAACATGATCGCCTTCAAGTCCCATCCAACTCAGAAGACTACATTATTTCTAACAGCCACGTATAGCATTCCATTGTGCATATACACAACTTTCTTGGCCACTGTCATTGAGAATCTGAGTGGCTTCCAAGTTTGGGCTATTAAAAATCATGCTGCTGTAAATATAGGTGTACACAGTGTTTGTCTCATTGAACTTGAAAATAAATATGTGGAATACAGTGGATTGTAAAGTGAGATTATATATATATTTGCCTCCAAGGTTATTGCTGGGGCTCAGTGCCTGCACCATGAATCCACTGCTCCTGGAGGCCATTTTCCCCCTTTTGTTGACCTTGTTGTTGTAGCCTTGAAACCACTGTAATGTGTGCACTTAACCAGGGGCATCACTGCCTGGCTCCTCTATCATAAATGCTTATCTGTAGGACTTAGTATGATGTTTATTAAAATGATAGCACACTGTAAATGAACACCTGGTCAGATAAGCTTATTTCCACTGAGCTACATCCCCTAGCCTATATATAAGCTTACTTCCTACAGGTGTCTGCTTGTGTCATTGTTTTTACAAGCTGACAAGGCAGTATGATTTCTGTCCTCAGTGATTCTTTGTGGGTGAAAAATATCTTTAGGGGGTCGGGCAGTAGTGCAGCAGGTTAAGCACACGTGGCGCAAAGCGCAAGGACCGGTGTAAGGATCCTTTACCTGGTTTCAAGCCCCTGATCCCAACCTGCAGGGGGGAAGCTTCACAAGTGGTGAAGCAGGACTGCAGGTGTCTCCCTGTCTCTTTCCCTCTCTCTTACCTTCCCCTCTCAATTTCTCTGTCTATATCCAATAATAAATAAAAATATTTTTTAAAAAGAGTTTATGATAGAAATGCGACAAACTACAATAGTACAGCTGATATGCCTCTAACCTACTGACAAATTCCTTAGCAAAGTGGAACCAGATGTCTGATGTGAAATCAGATGGCTATGGACTTGTCCTTATTTAATTTATTTTTTAATTTCGTTATTTATTTATTTGCCTCTAGGGTTATCGCTGGAACCCCATGCCAGCACTATAAACCCACTGATCCTGGCAGCCGTTTTTTCCCCATTTATTGGATAGGACAGAGAGAAATTGAGAGAGATGGGGGAAATAGAGAGGGAAAGAATAAGATAAAACACCTGCAGACCTGCTTCGCCACTTGTGAAGCATCCCCCTTGCAGGTGGGGAGCCGGGAGCTAGAATCCAGATCCTAGGCACTTAACCGCATGCACCACGGCCCAGCCCCCTTGGACTTGGCTATCTTCACTTCCAGAGCAGTGTTAGGTACATTAAATACACAGCTTAGCTGTATATTAAGTCCACAACTTGGCAAAACCATGACAGCTTATACAAAAACATCAGTATTTTTATTATAATCCTTACAACGCAAAGAAAGACATTTCTGAAACAGAAACCCAAAGTTGAAGCACTCAGCTAAATACAATGGTATACTTTTGTAACTTGGGTACAATGTCAGAGTTTAAAAAACACATTATAGAAATAATTTTCCTTCACTTTTCAAGCTGACACTCTAGGCAGGGAGGGATTTGAGACACATCAGGTATCAGTCCCTGCTCCAGAAAGTTTACTATGAGATGTGCCAATTGAGCATACCCAAGAAGTTAAACACTCTTAGGAAAGCAAGTACTAGGTTTCTTTCCACAATCAACTGGACAATCAAAAGAAAATGATGGGAAATAGAGGAACAGGCAAGAAAATTGACACATGGGGAGTGGCACCTCCAGTTAAGTGCACATAATACTAAGCACAAGGATCCAAGCAAAGATCTGAGTTTGAACCCCCAGCTCCCCACCTGCAAGGGAGACGCTTCTCAAGTGGCAAAGCAGGTCTGCAGTCGTCTATCTTTCTCTCTCTCTCCTCTCTCAATTTCTCTCTGTCCTTTCCAATAAAAATGGAAAAAATGGCTGCCAGGAGCAGTGAACTTATAGTGCCAGCAGTGAGCCCCAGCAATAAAAAAAAAAAAAAGTAAAAAACAAAAGAGAAAGAAAACTGACATTTAGGATCTATAATTCAGACATCATTTTTATGCTTTTTCATACATATATAAACATAACTATTGCTCTCTGTTGATATATGAGAAGTTAAGTTGCCAGTGCCTGCACCATGAATCCATTGCTGCTGGAGGCCATTCCCTCCCCCCTCTTTTTGTTGTCCTTGTTGTTGTAGCCTTGAAACCACTGTAATGTGTGCACTTCACTAGGTGCACCAATGCCTGGCTCATCTGGTCTAGTAGAAAAATTAATAAAATATGATTCAGGATTTAAGTCTACCTAAAGACTCTTTAAGACATAATACTTAAAAAAAAAGACATAGTACTTCAACATGAAGATTTAGAGTGAAAGAAGAAGAGGTAAAAAATCAATGAGGCAGTCAAAGGTAAAAATCTACAAGTTGGGAGTCAGGCGGTAGCGCAGCGGGTTAAGCGCACGTGGTGCAAAGCTCAAGGACCGGAGTACGGATCCCGGCTCGAGGCCCCGGCTCCCACCTGCAGGGGAGTTGCTTCACAAACAGTGAAGCAGGTCTGCAGATGTCTCTCTCTCTCTCTCCCCCTCTCTGTCTTCCCCTCCTCTCTCCATTTCTCTCTGTCCTATCCAACAGCGATGACATCAACAACAATAATAATTACAACAACAATGAAAACAATAAGGGCAACAAAAAGGAAATAAATAAAATAAATATTTTTAAAAATTACAGAACCTAGATACAGACCAAGGCCCGTGAGTTAGGGCACATGTGCACAGGTATCCATAAATAGGGGAAAATATATACTTTAAATTAAAAATGTGCAATGGTCTACAGTGACTCAAATGTACAGCAAACAAGTAGAAAGACCTAAAAATAAATAAATAAGTAAAGTACTTAATCATGGGAGTCGGGCGGTAGCGTAGCGGGTTAAGCGCACGTGGCGCGAAAAGCAAGGACTGGTGTAAGGAACCGGGTTCCAAGCTTCCGGCTCCCACCTGCAGGGGAGTCGCTTCATAGGCGGTGAAGCAGGTCTACAGATGTCTCTCTTTCTCTCCCCCTCTATCTTCCCCTACTGTCTCCATTTCTCTCTGTCCTACCCAACAATGACATCAACAACAATAATCACTATAACAACAATAAAAAAAAAACAAGGGCAACAAAGGGAAAACAAATAATAATAAAAAATTAAATAAAATAAATAAAAATTAAAAAGTATTTAATCAGATATTTCCTAATTGACCTATATACCCTCCTTACAAACTTCCCATTTCACTTTCCTCAATCATTCTAACTCTAATCCTGTCAGATAAAGTAAGAATTACAAAAGCTGGAGAAGGGCAAGAGACTGACACACTTTAATTATGGCTCTTTTGGTCACTATTAGGATTCCCACATAGATATGATGGGCCTAGAATTCCACAGATCCCTCTCTCTACCATCACTGGTCATCTCCATCAGGAATAATACAGTGCGCCTCTATAGGACCTTGCCCTCAGTCTAGAATAACAATGGTAGAAACTGCCCCACTCTCTGAAGGCAGGCTGAGTCAACATATTCCGCCACTGGAGGAAGACAGGTCCTGAAATGAGTACAGCCTAGAATGTTCCTAGCTACGACCATAGAAAACGACCTCAGACTGACCAGAGATGCAGAGGTTACATGGGCTCCTGTGCTAAATATGAATAGATATGAACCCTAGATCAGATCAATGGAGTTTACAGTTAACAATATTTATATAATGTTCCCATATTTGGGATCTACTCTCTACCCTGATCCAGCTTTCTAGTCCTAGTCCTAACTCTGACACTATCCTAGACAATACTCTTAGTCCACCTGCATGTTAGCTATTGGGCTCAGGCAAAAATTAGTAAAGTCTTGGGCCCCTTCGAATATACCTAAAATAGACTTCCTAGTTTCTTCCAACATATAGACCCCAAATCTCATCTACTGTATTTTTACCTTTAGATTCCTGATTATTAAACAATTTGTTCTGTTTTATGTCTTAGTGCTCTTCAGCCACCAAATTGCAGATGCTACCATGACACCAACATGACTTCCCTGGGCAGACAACTTCACCAATGGAACCCCACCTCAACAGAGATCTACCCCAACTGGGAGAGACAGACACAGGCTGAGGTATGGACTGACCATCAATGCCCATGTCCAGCAGAGAAGAAATTACAGAAGCCAGACTGCCCACTTTCTGCACCCCATAAAAATCTTTGGTCCATGTTCCCAGAGGGATAAAGACCAGGGACCTTTCCAGCAACAGATGAACGGCTGAGAAAGTTGTGGTATATATACATAATGGAATACTACTCAGCTCTTAAAAATAATGAACCCACCTTCTCTTATCGATCTTGGATGGAACTAGAAGGAATTATGTTAAGTAAGATAAGTCAGAAAGACAAAGATGAGTCTGGGATGATCCCATTCATAAACATAAGTTGAGAAAGAACAGAAAGGGAAACTCAAAGCTGAATCTAACTGAGCTGGAAGTATTGCACCAAAGTGGAGGGTGAGGGTAGATGTATATCTTTACCATTTTTTTTTTTGGAGGGGGACAGGCATTTGGTGGTGAAAATGGAAAAGACTAGGGACCTTTCCCATGGAGGGATGAGTATATGAAATTCTGGTGGTGAGAAGTGTATGGAATTGCATCCCATAGTTTTGTCAATCATTATTAAATCACTAATTAAAGAAAAAAAGAAGGAAAAGAAAAAACTAATGAAATGCCTGGTCAGCAATGGCCATCTCCAACACAGTCTCACCATGCTGTTTGTATCAAAGTGTTCAGCACTTCAGCAGAAATAAATACACTTGGTACCTGGGTTAGCCACATGTTACAATGTGCAAGAAACTGGTTCAGTACCCCAGACTGAACCTATAGAGGAAAGCTTTGTGAGTGGTGAAGAAGGTCTGCAGGCATCTCTCTGTCTCCCTCTCTATCTCCCCCTTCCCCTTGACTTCTGATTTGTTTCTATAAAATAAAGAAATAAAGATAATTTTTAAAAAATTAAAAGGAGTAAGATATGCATCCATGAACTCAATGAATGAATCTACCACCATCAATAAAAACTACTTTCTGCAAAAGTAAATTATTAGTTGTATAAATGCAGAAAGTAAATCACTTGCCACTTGAGCAAACAAGAAGTACATGTAACAAGCAACCAATGTCAAGACTGCCATAGAAGGCAATTCTATTTTTCCTCTCTAAGTATCCAAAAATGTGGTCTGCTACATTCTTACTTGTGGTTAACCCCAATTTCAGCTAACTGAAAACTTTGTTCATATGTTATATATATGATACACAACATAGTCTCAACCTTCCCAGAGACGCAGTGTTTCATTTCACCAACACCAAGAGCAAGGAAGAGTGAGAAGCAATAGGAAAGCACCAGAGAAGAACAAATGAGAAGGACCACACTGAAAATCGCAGTAAACCTTCAAAGTTCTGATTGGCAACTGTTCAGGTAACTGTTGGTTACCTCGTTGGTGGAGAGTACGAAAATGAAAGTCCAGAGGAAAAAAATCTGGTAATTTCCACCCCCTTCAAAATACCTTCATTTATTAATTTGAGGGAAAATTCCAAAAGAACTTGAGTACTTGTGATATTGCTATTAACTTTATGTTTTGGGGTCCTAGCCAAGATCCTTGGAATGTCTGTTCACTCTCAAGAATTATGATTCTTTAATATCAGTTTCAGGGATGAAAGAAAGCTAGTTCAGAAAATAATAAACCTCTGTCTGACTACTACAGGATCAACTTTACAAGTAAAGGAGATGAAAGGTAATGACAGAGTTCTGTCACATCTAGTGGCTTAAAAGAAAATCCACACCAATCTGTCAAACTCCCAGTCAAGGCTACCTTCTAACAAACGTGGAGCCATTCTTGGTTTGAGGCCTGTGGCCTTTGAATGTGGGTCTTGGGTTCCTGAGGAAAATGTCCGATTTGGGCTCCACGTTCCCCCAGAGGCAGTTCTGGAGTCAGATTTTCCGGTTTCCCTTGGTTTCCCTCACCTCTCACCCCTGATCATTCCTTACTTACCCTTTCTCCCGTTCTTCTTCGGTGAGAAGGGGTAAATGGTTATTTTGTACCCTCGCCCAATTTTGGCAATATATATAAATATATATATATATATAACCTAAAAGTAAAAAAAAAAAAATGAGACACGTGCTTTAAAATCCTGACGTTTGAACCTCAGCAAACCCACACTTTCAGATTCCCCGGGCGCCCCATCACGTCCTTGGGAAGGGACAAGGCACGTGGGCTCCGAGGCCAGGGATTGTCAGCCCCGGGCGATAGTCCCTAAGTGCCCCTTTGCTACCCGAGCTCACCCGGAGGTGGAGGGGGAGGTCAGACACGAGCACGCACACAAGCTCGCCACCACCGCCGCCGGCCGCCGGCCGAGCAACCCTCCACCTCCCAACAACCACGGGCCCCCTCGGGGAGGTGGGGGGGTGCCCGGGAAAGGTCCCAAACCCAGGAGACAACCACTGCTCGCGACCCAGCGTCCGCCCGCCTCCCATCCCAGCTCCACGGTTCCTCCCACCTGCCCGCCCGCCACGGGTATCCGCCCTCCGCACCCGAAGAGCCGCTCACCCAGGGAAGTCCCCCACTTGCCCCCCCACCCCCAAAACCCACGTAGGCCCCGCCCACCACCGGCACAAGCTCCGCCCCGACCCCCGTGTGCGCGGGAGGCCCGAAGCTCCGCCCCCTGGACGGAAAAACATGCCTGCAGCCTCGCCCCTGCCCCTCCTAATTCCACGCCTGCTCGGTTGCACCCAAAACCCGTACTGGATGTGCAGAGGATCAGAAATTGTACTCCTTCAGTATGCAGTGACCAAGCACTTTCAGACCAGCACCACGGGAAATGCCTAGAGAAACTTAGGAACTGAGACTCTGGAAATGGGGATTTTCAACTCTTTCTCTTATTTTGCGGGTCAGGAAAGTGATTCCAGCAATGACTTTGAGCGCACATTTCCAAAGAGTGACAAGTCCTACCTGTGCTCAGCCTTATCCTCTGCTCTCTGCACGCCTCCTGGTTGTGGGTTGTTCTTTTTTGTTTTCCTATTAAGCAGGAAAACTTAAATTGTGCTGCCTCCACACAAGCGAAAAGGAATAATCTTGAACAGGTGGTTTCCCTAGGAAACGCTAGAATTTCATAACTAAGCTCTTGTCTCAAATGGTACAAAATCCTCTAACACTCATTACAACCTACAAAGAAAGCGAAACTTAAAACTAGCAAACTAAATACATTATATTTTTTCACTCCTCTCTGAATTATATCCATTGTTATATATGTATAACTTTTTTGAATATTGACAAAGTAATTCTGTGCATTTTCAAATCCCTAAAGACAACTGTAAATATCAAAGGCTCTGGTATTGTGCATTTAAAACTAAAGCTAAAGGTTCAAGAAATTATCAGAAATATATGCATGCTAACTAGAATACCCAGACACTCTTTTCTAAACCAAATGTTCTCTTATAACATATGCTAGCACAAAACCCCAAAAGTGTTCTCTTGTAAAGAGAATATGTTCCATATTTTTTTCTTAATTTCTTCATTAGGGAATTAATGGTTTACAGTCAACAGTAAAGTAAAATACAGTAGTATATACACACATAACATTTATCAGTTTTCCATATAACAATTGAAACCCTGCTAGGTCCTCTTCTGTCTTCTAAGAACTGAACCCTCCCCCCAACCCCGGATGCAATGCATCAACAATATGTTTCATTTTTGTTAATTTTATTATTTGTGACTGAAATAATTGTATGATACCCTCTTGTCTGACACTGCTTAAGGGTTTTCAAAACACTTAGCTGATAAGATATCCTCACCAAATAGCAGTGGGAACCTATTTGTAAAAAAGACTGGGTTCTATTGGTTCTCCAAATTGAATTCTTAGCCACTGGGAACTGAAAGTCTAGAATAGAATGTGCATGGATAAAATATGAATAGGCATGGGCCCTAGGTCAGATTGATGAGGTTCACAGTGTTTATATAGTTTTCCTATATTTGGGAACTACTTTCTGCCCTGATCCAGCTTTCTAGACCTAGAACTCAACTCTGACATAATCTTCCCAGAAAATATCGCTAGCCCACCTGCATGTTACCAAGCTAAGGCAAAAATTAGTAGTCATGACCCCTTGACTATACCGAAAATAGACTTCCAAGCTTCTTCCAACATGAAGACCCTTAGTTTCAGCTTCTATATTATTACTTTTAGGTTCCTGATTATTAAACAATTCTGCTCTATATGAGATGCAGAGCAAATGCTTTTCAGTCACCAAGTTGCAGATGCTATCATGATGCCAACCTGACTTCCCTAGACAGACAACTTCACCAATGTGTCCTGGAACCCCACCTCTACAAAGTCCTACCCCACTAGGGAAAGATATAAATAGGTTGGGAGTATAGATGAACCTGCCAATGCCCATGTCCAGCAGAGAAGCAATTACAGAAGCCAGACTTATCACCTTCTGCACTCCATAAAGATTTTTGGTCTGTACTCCCAAAGGGATAAGGAATAGGGAAACTTCCAGTGGAGAGGATGGGATATGGAACTCTAGTGGTAGGAATTGTATGGAGTTGTACCCCCCTTATCCCACAATATTGTCAATCATTACTATATCACTACTACTACTACTACTACTACTACTACTACTACTACTACTACTAATAATAATAATAATAATAATAATAATAAATAAAAGAATGTTCATGGGTAAGCAACAAATGCAAGGGTGTGTCATTTTATTATAATAGAAAGTAAATATGCAAAAGGGTTGTAAAGTCTGAGACTGGAAAACTGGCTACCTGGTAAAGCCCCCACTTTGTCATGCCCAGGGTCCTAGGTTTGAACCCCTTGCACTTCATGAAAGTATTATGCACAGTACAAGGGAAGCTCCATGAATAGTGGAGTAGTGGAGGAATGTCTTGGTATCCTCTCTCTTTCTTTCTCACTCTTCTATCTGAAATTTAAAAGGGGGGGGGGTAAATTTCCAGTGAACAGTAAAATTGTGCAAGGTCTCTTCTGAAAAAGAAAGAGAAAGAAAAAGAAAGGAAGGAAGGAAAGAAGGAGGGGAGGAAGGAAGGGAGAAAGGGGAAAGATGGAGTAAGAAAAGACAAAAAGAAAGGAAAATAATGAAAAAAAGGAAGGAGGAGGAGGAGAAAGATATTGCTAAATCTGACCTGAATTTACCACTGACTTATCAAATGCACTTGGAAAGAAGCTAAAGTGATTTACAAAGGTTGCATACTATATAATTTCAACATGATATTCTGGAGAAGTCCAGTCTTATAAAACAATAAAAGCAGACAATAAAAGCAGTGGCAACAATAAAAGCAGACAATAAAAGCAGTGGCAACCAAGAGTTAATGGGGAGGAAGAGAAGAGTAAATGAAGCACAAGATGTTTAAGTCAGTGAGAATACTCTGCATGATACTGTCAGAGTGATACATGTCATTATATATTTAATACATCAAATAGAATGTACAGCACAAAAAGTGAACCCTAATGTAAACTGTAGACTAGGTGATAATAATGTACACATCAAGTCCATTCTTTGTAACAAATGTACCATATCAGTGCTGTGATGTTACTATTCTAGGGAGTCTGTGCAAGTGTCTGGTTGGACTATGTGAAAATATTGCATAAGTTCTGTTCAGCTTTGCTCTAAACCTAAAACTGATTTAAAATAGTCTATTAAAAAAAAAAAAAGAAGAAGAAACTTTCATAAATCCTTAGAACACTATTTTTTTTAATTCATCAATAAATTTTTAAACTGAATATTTGGCATTGAAAGGCAATATGGGGGAGGGGCAGATAGCATAATGGTTATGCAAAAGATTCTCATGCTTGAGGCTTCGAAGTCCCAGGTTCAATCCCCTATCTCCACCCAATCATCACCAGCATAAACTGGAGCTAAGCAGTGCTCTGGCAAAAGAGAGAAAGAAAGAAAGAAAGAAAGAAAGAAAGAAAGAAAGAAAGAAAGAAAGAAAGAGAGAAAGAAAGAGAGAGAGAAAGGAAGGAAGAAAGAAGAGAAATGCAATAAGTGGTCATTGGAACAGCAACCTATATGGCATTAATGTTACCAGGAAAAAAAATGAATACTATAATCCTTTTTTTTTTCTGTTTTATTTGATAGGACAGAAAGAAACTGAGAGAAGTGGGGGAGAGAGAAAGATGCCTGCAAACCCGCTTCACCACTTGTGATGCTGTCCCACTGCAGGTGGGGAGCATGTGCTCCAAATACAGGTCCTTGCACTACTGCTTGCTCATAGTACTATGTTTGCTTAACTGGGTGTGCCACCCCACCTGGCTCCCAAATCCTACAGTCTTAAAATACATAAATTATAGATAGATATCATGCCTGATACTCAAGGAAATATTTAAACAAAGTTATGTTTAAATAAAGTTCACAAGTTGTCTAACATTTATATTTCCAATTTATCCCTATCTATACAAATATAAGTAAATATTAAACGTTCTCAAAAATTCTTTATTTAATTTAATTTTTGGTCTCAAACTCTTTTTATGCTTTTTTTTTTTAATAATAAGAGGACATTAAAAACTTTTGTTTGTGGGGGAGTCAGGCGGTAGGGCAGTGGATTAAGTGCACGTGGCACAAAGCGCAAGGACCAGCAGAAGGATCCTGGTTCGAGCCCCGGCTCCCCACCTGCAGGGGAGTCCCTTCACAGGCAGTGAAGCAGGCCTGCAGATGTCTGTTGTTCTCTCCCCCTCTCTGTCTTCCCCTCCTCTCTCCATTTCTCTCTGTCCTATCCAACAGCGATGACATCAACAATAATAATAACTAAAACAACAAGGGCAACAAAAGGGAAAATAAATATATATATATAAACTTTTGTTTATGTGGATTACATAATTACTATATTATATAGGTAACAAATTACAATTCTTATTTGAATACATATAAGACACTTGCAATTACACTTCCATCCTTTATTTCAAACTGTTAGAGAAATTTTGAATTCAAATCTGGATCTATAACTGTGGTATTAAAAATTAGAACTAGTTCTCTTCAACAAATGGTGTTGGAAACAATGGGTTGAAACATGCATTAGAATAAAACTGAACCACTGTATTTCACCAAACACAAAAGTTAATTCCAAGTGGATCAAGGACTTGGATGTTAGACCAGAAACTATCAGATACTTAGAGGAAAATATTGGCAGAACTCTTTTCCGCATACATTTTAAAAACATCTTCAATGAAATGAATCCAATTACAAAGAAGACTAAGGCAAGTATAAACCTATGAGACTACATCAAATTAAAAAGCTTCTTTACAGCAAAAGAAACCACTACCCAAACCAAAAGACCCCTCACAGAATGGGAGAAGATCTTTACATGCTATACATCAGACGAGTTTAATAGCCAGAATATATAAAAAGCTTGTCAAACTCAACAAGACAACAAATAACCCCATCCAAAAATGGGGGAGGACATGGACAGAATATTCACCACAGAAGAGATCCAAAAGGCCAAGAAACACATGAAAAAATGCTCCAAGTCTCTGAGTGTCAGAGAAATGCAAATAAAGACAACAATGAGCTACCACTTCACTCCTGTGAGAATGTCATACATCAGAAAAGGTCACAGCAGCAAATGCTAAAGAGGTTGTGGGGTCAAAGGAATCTTCCTACACTGCTGGTGGGAATGTAAATTGGTCCAATCTCTGTGGAGAACAGTCTGGAGAACTCTCTCAAGGTTAGAAATGGACCTACCCTATGATCCTGCAATTCCTCTCCTGAGGATATATCCTAAGGAACCCAACACATCCATCCAAAAAGATCAGTGTACACATATGTTCTTGGCAGCACAATTTGTAATAGCCAAAACCTGGAAGCAACCCAGGCATCCAACAAAAGATGAGTGGCTGAGCAAGTTGTGGTATACACAATGGAATACTACTCAGCTATAAAAAATGGTGACTTCACCGTTTTTAGCTGCTCTTGGCTGGACCTTGAAAAATTCATGTTAAGTGAAATAAGTCAGAAACAGAAGGATGAATATGGGATGACCTCGCTCTCAAGCAGAAGTTGAAAAACAAGATCAGAAAAGACAAGTAGAACCTGAACTGGAATTGGTGTATTGCACCAAAGTGAAAGACTCTGGGGTGGGTGGGTTGAGAGAATACAGGTCCAAGAAGGATGACAGAGGACCTGGTGGGAGCTGTATTGTTATATGGGAAACTGGGGAATGTTATACATGTACAAACTATTGTATTTACTGTTGAATGTAAAACATTAATTCCCCAATAAAGAAATTTTAAAAAATTAGAACTAGGGTTGGAGAGATAGCCTGATGGTTGTTCAAAAGACTTTCATGCCTGAGGTTCTGAGGGCTCCAGTTTAATCCCTAGCATCACCATCAATCAAAGCTGAATATCGCTCTAGTCTTTCTGTGTCTTTCTCTCTGTATTTCTTCTCCTTTCACTAAAATAAAATGAAAAAATTAATTAATTAATTAATTAAAACAAAAAATTAGATGTTCTTATTCATTTAAAATAAGCAAGCCAAATTATCTGTAAAGACTATTTTGAATTATGACTACATTAAAAAAAAAACTGGGAGTTGGGCGATACCACAGCGGTTAAGCTCACATGGTGCAAAGCAAGGACTGGCATAAGGATCCTGGTTCGAGCCCTGGCTCCCCACCTGCAGGGGAGTCCCTTCACAGGTGGTGAAGCAGGTCTGCAGGTGTCTGTCTTTCTCTCCCCTCTCCATTTTCCCCTCCTCTCTCCATTTCTCTCTGTCCTATCCAACAACAACAACATCGATAACAATAGCAACAATGAAAACAACAAGGGCCACAAAAGGGAAAATAAATAAATATATTTTTTAAATAAACTTAATGGTGAACCAGGCAATGGCACACTTAGTTGAGTGTACATATTATAATGTGCAAGGACTCTGGTTCAAGCACCTGATATCCACCTGAGGGGTGAAGTTTTATGTGTGGTAAAGCAGGGCTTCAGGTGTTCCTCCTTCTTGCTCTCTTCCTCCTTCTGTCTCCCCCTTTCCACTCAATTTCTTTCTGTCCATATTCAAAATAAATAAATGAAATATAAATAAAATACTAAAAGATAATACAAAAAATCTTAATAACTAAAGTGATTTATTTTATATTTTGTGCAAATATCTGAGTGGAAAGCTAAATTATCCTGCTTTTGCTTTCGCTCTATTGTGATATATTGCCGTACTTAATATATTACGGAAAAAAATGACACTAGCACAAATTCATAGTTGAAAAGGGGAGGATTTCGCAAACTTACTAAAAAGATCTTAGTTATATTTTGGGGTCTTCAGACTTCACTTTGAAAATTACTACCTAGTTTGCTCCTGGGTTTCAGCACAAAAAAAAAAAAAAAAAAGAAAGAAAGAAAGAAAAAGAAAATTGCTACCAACAGTATTTTCATTTTGTTTATTTGAATGCCATAGTTCTCTTCACCAGAGTCAACTAACACTGGAAACTATATTACATCACTTATCCCAAGCTAAAATTCAAATTTGTCAGTTTATATAAAGTCATCACATTTTTGAGATTTTTCTTCAAAGCTTTTTCTGTAATATGTGCACTTAACCAGGTGTGCCACTGCCTGGCCCCGAGAGAGAAATTGAGAGAGGAGAGGAAGAAAGATAGACACCTGCAGACCTGCTTCACCATTTGCGAAGCGACTCCCCTACAGGCGGGGAGCCAGGGGCT
This sequence comes from Erinaceus europaeus, assembly GCF_950295315.1. Lineage (NCBI taxonomy): Eukaryota > Metazoa > Chordata > Mammalia > Eulipotyphla > Erinaceidae > Erinaceus > Erinaceus europaeus. The sequence continues at coordinate 80,382,591 of NC_080169.1, forward strand.
AGAACCCTCAAAGTTTTTTCTTTTTCTTTTTTTTAAATATATATATATATTATTTTTAAAAAAATATTTTATTTATTTATGAGAAATACAGGAGAAGAGAGAAAGAACCAGACATCACTCTGGCACATGTGCTGCCAGGGATCAAACTCAGGGCCTCATGCTTGAGAGTCCAAAGCTTTATCACTGTGCTACCTCCCAGACCATTCAAAGACTTTTCTATAGGATCTCTGATGAAATTAAAACTTTTACTTTAATACATTTGAAAACATTAGAGATTTTATTTATATTCCCCCATTTCAAACTCTCCAGAAATTTGAATATAAACTATAGTATCTGAAAAAATTGAAGGTTGGTATAAAGTTATTAACCCAATTTTTAAAATATTTATAATAAATCATGTGTATTTCTTTTTAAATTATTTAGAAGTGAGCTTAAAATAAAAGTAAAACAACTATAGTTTTATTTATTGCTCAAATAAATGCTAGGTTGTAAAGTTACTGCCTTGAATTAAAATTTTAGCTATATTTTCATTTTAACAACAATTAATTTATCAGATTTTGAAATATAATGTCTAATTTAAGGAAATCAGTGTACCTCAGAGGAATGTCTTACTTAGGATCTGCGGCAGGAAATACACATGATGATCATGAAATATCTTAAGCTTCAATGTAAGGCAACTATTCACAGCACATGAGTATATCAAAAGGTCACAGAGGAGGCAAGAGTATGTACTTTAACATGTTGATGACCCAGGGGAAGTTCCAGTGCTGCGGTCTCTCTCTGAATGAAAATAATAATAATAATAATCAAAAGTGATCCAAAAACAGTGAAAGTACATACTAAAGTCCTATAGCTCCACAAAAAGGAAAGAAAAAAAAGTTGCAGGTCAGCAAAATAGCTGACTTAGATGATAACATTAATGACACAGGATTGATTCTGGCTCTCACTGTTTTGAAGGAAGCTTTGTTGCTATGGTCTCTTTCATTCTCTCTCTCTCTCTCTCACCCTCTTTGTTACTATAAAAAAAAAAGTCACAAAAACCTAAATCAAGGAATTACTTTGGTCAATAATGGGATAATTTAAGCATCAAAAATAATATTGAAATATCTTGAATAGATAAAGACCTAAGTACCCTAGCATATAAAATAGATAAAAACCTAAGAACTCAAATAGATAAAATGTATCATAAATATTAGGTAAAGGGACCAGGTGGTGGCACACTTGGTTAAGTGTGCACATTACAGTGCAAAAGCATCCAGGTTCAAGCCCCTGGTCCAGACCTGCAGGGGGAAAACTTCACAAGTGGTGAAGCACTGCTGCAGGTGTCTCTCTGTCTTTCTCCCTCTCTATCTTCCTCTCTCAATTTCTCTCTGTCTCTATACAAGAATAAATAAATGAAACACTAAAACATTTAAAAAAACATTTAAAATTAGGTAAAAAAAAAACAATAGAATAGCTAGAATATCCATTTCAATAGATAAAAATCCATAAATATAAGAATGCTAGAAATGGACCAGAAATTCTTCTCCCAGGGAATTTCTACAAAGTAAACAAAGCACTCTGCAGCAGCACATTCCAACTAGATATTTGATGACTTTAGACTTATTGTATTTATTTATTTATTTAATTTTGTCTCCAGGGTTATCACTGGGGCTCGGTGCCTGCACTACGAATCCACTACTCCTGGAGGCTATTTTTTCTTTTTTTGTTGCCCTTGTTGTTTATCATTATTGTTGTTATTATTGTTGTTGTTAATGTCATTGTTGTTGGATAGGACAGAGAGAAATCGAGAGAAGAAGGGAAGACAGAGATGGGGAGAGAAAGATAGACACCTGCACACCTGCTTCACAGCCTGTGAAGCAACTCCCTGCAGGTGGGGAGCTGGGGGCTCGAACCAGGATCCTTACAGCGGTCCTTGTGCTTTACGCCATATGCACTTAACCTGCTGTGCTACTGCCTGGCCCCCAGACTTAATGTATACTTAATGCCTAACTCAGTACCTAAAGAGACTTAGACCTAGTAAGCTATCTGCACATCTGCACAGATGGGGTTAAAGAGCAAAAGGTAGCCAAAGCTCCTGAGTTAAACCTTAGCCACCCCCCCGACACACACACACACACACTGCCCCAGATTTGAGAGAAAGAGACTAACAGGCACAACATGTGAGGATTGGGTGGGTGTTGTCACATTGTCCCCCTGCAGGACAGGGTGATGCATTAACCCCAAAGATTACTCAGAGAGAAATAAATTATGTGTCTGACTGAGACCCTGAATACGTCTCCATCAAACGTGTACCCCTAAAGCAAGGGGACAAACAATGGAGCACCCTCTTAAGGGCCAGAGCCATTTTTATGTCCATAACTACATTATTTGTAGTAGCCCAACTTAGAAAGCAACCTAGATGGCCAATGACAGATGAGTGTTTGAGAAAGTTGTCGTATATATGTACAACGGAATACTACTCAGATGTTATAAATGATGACATCATCTCTGCCTCATCTAGGATGGAACTTGAAGGCAATGTTAAGTGACATAAGCCAAAACAAGAAAGATAAATACCAGATGATTGTTTATAGGTGAAACTTACAAAACAAGAACGAAAAATGAAATGGACTGATTGGGGTGTATTATACCAAAGTAAACGACGCTGGGGGAGGAAGGGGCTGAAGAGGGCATTGGGGTCCTGGTGCCTGACAGTAGAAGGACCTAAGTAAGTTTGGAGTGAGAGTGTTCTATAGACATCTTTCATGGGGAGATGAAAAACTATACCCAGGTGTCAACAGCTGTACTATACATCATTAACCCCTGAATACAGTGACTTTAAAAAGATAATAAAAACAAATTTCAAAATCCACAAAATCTTATTTATTATCAACAGAGTTATTGCTAAGGCTCAGTATCTGCAAGACAAATCCACCTCTCCTAGTGGCCATTTTTATTTGTTACTTTGTTTTGTTTTTCCTATTTCTTAGATAAAGAAATTGAAACAGAAGATAAAGAAAAAAGGAGAGAAAGAGAGAGACTTATAGCATGTTTTCACAGCTCATGAAGCAACTTCCCTGCAAGTGCAGATTGGGAACTTGAACCTGGATGGATACTTGCACATGGCAATATGTGCATTCTACTAGGTGTGGCTCCTCCCAAGGAACTCTGGTGCTCAAAGGGAGGAAGACATAAGGAAATAAAACCAAAACAATTCAGTAGACACTATTTCAAATAACTAGGTCATAAATCTCTTCTTAAAAATTTTCGGGAGTCGGGCTGTAGCGCAGCGGGTTAAGCGCACGTGGCGCAAAGCACAAGGACCGGCATAAGGATCCCAGTTCGAACCCCGGCTCCCCACCTGCAGGGGAGTCGCTTCACAGGCGGTGAAGTAGGTCTGCAGGTGTCTATCTTTCTCTCCTCCTCTCTGTCTTCCCCTCCTCTCTCCATTTCTCTCTGTCCTACCCAACAGTGACGACAACAATAATAATAACTACAACAATAAAAAAAAGGGCAACAAAAGGGAATAAATAAATAAAATATTTTTAAAAAATTTCATTTAAAACAAACTGGAATTTATGCTATCTTTCCTGTTTAAACCGCATTTTAGAAAAAGAAATCATTTGTTGAAGGGAAATGATTTACTTTTTTTAAAAAAAAATATTTTTATTTATTTATTATTGGGCAGAGACAGAGAAACTGAGAGGGGAAATGGAAAGAGGGAGAGACAGATACTGGCATCCCTACTTCACCACTCGTGAAGTTTTCCCACTTCAGGTGAGGACCAGGGGCTTGAACCTGGGTTCTTGTCATTGTGTCCTTATGACCTGGGTCACTTAACCATGTGTGCCACTGCCTGGCCCTGGGAAATCATTTTCTATAATAAATGTTAAAGAACAATTAGAATTGGATAATTGCTATTTAAGGGGCTAGGTGGTGGCGCACATGGTTGAGTACATGTTACAGTGTGTAAGGACCCAGGTTTGAGCCCCCGGTCCCCACCTACAGAAGGAAAGCTTAGCAAGTGGTGAAGCAGGGCTGCAGGTGTCTCTCTCTCCCTCTCTATAGCCTCCTTCCCTCTCGATTTCTGGCTTTCTCTATCCAATAAATAAAAATAATAAATATAAAAATAAATTTTAAAAAGAAAATTGCCATTTTATAATCCTTCATGAAATAAAAGATTCAGATAACAGTTGTCATTGACTGAAATTAAGATGAAAAGTGAAATAAGTACTTTTGCACTGGAAATGATGATGTCACTACCCAAACCAAGTTAAATATCAAAAGAAATTGCATGCCATACTTTGTGTACTTCCTGATCTGAAATCCTCTAAACACCCAACCCACATAAGAAATGTTCATGTCAAAACAAAATCTAATCAAGTTTTAAAGCTTACTTCCCAGTTACAGCTTATAGGAAATGTGAGGGTTAGGAACACAGGTTAAATTATACCACAAAGAAGGAAGTAGATGAATTTAGAATGTAAAACACTATAAATTTATTGATATAGTCTCTGCAGCAAGTAAATAGCACGACTAAAAGTATTAGAAAAGGACAGAATTAGGGTGAGGAAGGTAAAGAGATACAACAACCAATGTTAGGTTTGGAAAATAAACAACATAACAGGGGAAAAAAGCTTTTAAGACAATCATGTGTATTCTATTATTAATAGGTAATGTCAAGGAAATAACTATTAGGTACAACCTTGACTTTGTGTTTATGTAAAAACAGGTCCATTGTCTCTGCAAAGATATTTGGAAGCATGTAAAAGTTTATGTTATACTGCCTGGACTTTGAAGTCGAATACTGGAATTGGGAGGATGAGATAGCTCACCTGGAAGGATGCCTCCTTTACCATGCATGAAAACCAAGTTCTAAGCTGGCCCCCACCGCAATAGAGAAGTTTCAAGGGTGTGGTATCTTTCCCTTCCCCCTTTTATCTATCTCTTTCTATCTGTAAGGCCAGGAGTGGTGAAGCCCACTTGTGTACACACACACACACACACACACACACACACACGAAAAAATTTTTTTTTAAATAGAAAAAGTGCTGAAATTGTAAAATCGGAGTCAGGGAGGTGGCTCAGCAGTGAAGCATGTCCTCCCTCCATGTGCATAAGGCACTGGATTGAATAACTTGCATTGCATGTGATGGAGCAGTGCTATGTTCCCATTTTCTCTTTCAGAAAATAAATAAAAAGAAGGAAGAAGTCGCAAAGTGGAAGGACCGGCCTAAGGATCCTGATTGGAGCCCCCGGCTCCCCACCTGCAAGGGAGTCGCTTCACAAGTCTGCAGGTGTCTATCTTTCTCTCCCCTGTCTTCCCCTCCTCTCTCCATTTCTCTCTATCCAACAACGACGACACCAATAACTACAACAATAAAACAACAAGGGCAACAAAAGGGAATGAATGAATGAATGAATGAATGAATGAATGAATGAATAAATAAATAAATAATTTTTTTTTAAAAAAAAGGAAGGAAGGGGGTCCGGCGGTAGTGCAGCCGGTTAAGCGCACTTGGCGCAAAGTGCAAGGACTGGAGTAGGCAGGGGAGTCGCTTTACAGGCGGTGAAGCAGGTCCTCAGGTGTCTATCTTTCTCTCCCCCTCTCTGTCTTCCCCTCCTGTCTCCATTTTCTCTGTCCTATCCAACAAAGAACGACATCAACAACAATAATAACCACAACAAGGCTACGATAACAAGGGCAACAAAAGGGGGGGGGGGGAAGGAAGAAAAGAAGTCAAAGCTCTAGGTAATGAGAGAATGGATTCATTGAATTTTTGTTGAAAATCTTTGATAATAAATATCTTAAAGTTGACACAAGTGACAGCTTTAGTCCAAATATCCTAGAAAACAGTGCTAAAATTTTATTAGGACCAAAGGACAGTCTTAGAAACGTAAAACTAAAGAGAGATGAAGTGAGGCAGAAATAGAGGAAAGGGACACACTGGTTACAAGCTGGTTATAGTGCCAAAGTAAATAGAGTGTCAAAGTAAGTATAGTTGGCAGCTTAGTCACACAGGACATCTCAAGAAGACTGTATGGAATTATTGCATAATAGACTCATTCTCAAGAGGGTAAAGAGCCAGAACCTCTTTTTTTTTTTTACTGTGTTCTTTCTGACTTCTGTCACTTATCAGTCAATGTTTATTTTACAAATCAGAGTAAACATGCAAAGAAAAAGACAGGGGAGCACAAGAATGAAGATAGAAAACAAATAAATGGGCCTCATAATGTGACTGCAAGTGATTTATTCGAACTAGCATTCAAAGCAACCAATGATTATTAATTTCACCTCTTTTTACTGGAACAATCATCTTGCTTAGTCTTTTTAAACCTTGAGAAATAACTTATTCAGGTCAAAGTCATTTGTTTATATTAACAAAATTACAAGTGTTGTTCAAAAGTCCCAGGAATAATTAAAAAGAAAAGGAAGACTTTATTAGCAAAGAGGCAGCCAATATGTATATATGAGTTTTCCAGGAATAATATCATGCATATTTTGAAGGGAAATGTGTACACACGCAGTTGATGAATATACAGTTAGTATACATAGTCATATAAATTTCTACTGCATCCTTGGGAACCATTTCTGTCCAGTCTGGGACCCAGGGCCCTTATTCTAAGTACAAATTTGATCCAACCAAAGCTAAAAAATAAATAAATAAATAATAAAACTAATTGAGGAAAGGGGAGCTATTAAATCCTGTAAACTATAAGCCTTGGGCAGTGGGATTTTGGTTAATGGATTGGTTGGTTATTTGCTTCCCCAATCCCAGAGATCACAGTTTTGACAATGAAGTTGGATGTGGGCCTACTACTACACAATATGTGAGAAAGTAAACCCTGTCACACTAGTTTTTGCAAGAAAGGGAAAGATTCTATATTACAGTCAAAAATGCAATGAAAGTGGGGAAATTGCTCAGATTTCCTTTTCCATTCTTTTATCTCAGGAAATATATAAACAGGTAGAAGAAAAGTTACAAAAGTAGAAGGTGAGCTCTAGGGCAAATTAGATAGGGGGTTAAGATCATTAGGTTATCAGGCCTCATAGATCCTGGCCTCCTACTTGATGGGGTTTTCAAGCATTTCCTTTCTTTTTTTTTGAGAATTTATTTATTTATTAATGAGAAAGGTAAACACAGAGAGAGAGAGAGAGAGAGAGAGAGAGAACCAGACATCACTCCAGTACATGTGCTGCCAGGGATTGAACCTCATGGTTGAGAATCCAATGGTTTATCCACTGCGCCACCTCCTGGACCACCAAGCATTTCCTTCTAAAACAAAGCTCATAATAGGTATAAAGTTCTGTTGTTTGCCCTGAAGTCAAAGAACGTGCAGAAATTGGTTGAGGGTATGAGTTGAATGTCCTTTCTTTTGTAAATTCAATTTTAGCATCTTACTGTTTATTGCAAACAGAGTGCTGAGTCACTGTTTTTCTTTAAGTAATGTATCAAGTTCAAGTTACCTCTGCCTCCTACAGCCATGCCTGCTAGTTTTGTCTCCCTGAGTCCAAGATTTCATCTAGAAGGGGACACAAAGTTACACAAACTTTTAATGATTGTGTATTGGGGGAAGATGGTCTGTCATGCATTATTTCAATAAAGAATTGAGCAGACAGTATAATTTTCAGGAATTTTAAACTTTATTTGGGAAGAATTGAGAATATTCACATGTTAGGCCAAGAAAGAGAAGAGAGAGAGGAATAGAGAGAGAGACAGAGGGAGAGAGAGAGAGAGATGGAGAGAGAGATGCCCCCAGAACTCTTTTATTCAAATGTCAATGGGGCACTCATCTAGGGCCAGGAACCCAATGGAGAGAGAAAAAGAGAGAAGAGAGAGAGAAAGCCCAAAAAGCAGTTTACTCACATGGTGACCTAAGCAGAGAGATAAAAGAGAGAGAAGTCCCCTACTCACATTTTGATGGGAGGCCCACATAGGTAGAAAGAGAAATACAGAAGAGAGAAGAGAAGCCCCTGAGAGCTACTACTCACATGTTGACCTGGGCAGAGAGAGCAAGGCATGTCCACAGGTCTAGCTTATAACATCCAAGCCCCATTTTCAACTTTCCAGGCCACACCTGTCACCAATCCCATTTCCTGGGCGGTACCCTCCAGGTAGTTCCTGTTGCTCAACAATTGGATTACACAAATATAATGGTCACAGAATGGTCACAAAAACTAAAAGTGGAAAAATAGCTCTAACATGGTGCTCTCCAATCCTGCATATTTTCACATAAGCAATGGAAGTATTTGTTAACTGCAGCAGATCTCAGTCTTGCAAAAATGATCCTCCCACAACACAAAATCTTCAGCACGTTTGGGGGTTTGGGGAGATCTGCTACCAGGCCCTTTCTCCTTTGTTTCCCTATCTATCAGGAAAACAGAAGCAAAAACAGTTTCTCCTTACTTCTTAAATTCTAATGAGATACAAAACTTTTACTTCACTCTCCACAAGATACAGGTGTAAGTTAATAAAACTGCTTATTTGGCATATGGCACTGACTCTAAGCAAAAAGACATCCTGTCATCTATCTGGATTCTTTTATTTCATTGTCACCCTATGCAAGAAGCATAGGGAACTAGTATCTTTGGCTATTATTGCAGTTGCTGTCTAAATAAGAAATTAGCTGTCAAAATCGGTTTAAAAAATTGTTGTTGGGGGTGGGGCGGTAACACAGCGGGTTAAACGCACATGGTGTGAAGCCCAAGGACCTGCATAAGGAAACCGGTTCCAGCCCCAGCCCCCCTCCCTCTTCCCACCTACAGGGGAGTTGCCTCACAGGTGGTGAAGCAGGTCTGCAGGTGTCTTTCTCTCTCCCTGTCTTCCCCTCCTCTCTCCATTTCTCTCTGTCCTATGCAACAACAATGACATCAATAATAACCACAACAATGATAAAAAAAAAAGGGGGCAATAAAAGGGGAAAAAATAGCCTCCAGGAACAGTGGCTTCATGGTGCAGGCACCGAGTCCCAGCAATAACCCTGGAGGGAAAAAAAAATTGTTACTTTTTTATCTATTGAAAATTGCTATGGAGACTTATGGGAGGCATGGCCATGGAGGAGCAGGGAATAGAACAGATTCTTCACCAAAACAACAAATATCTACAACTATCAAACTTAGCAAAGCTCACCAACTACAGATGAAGCACCACAGCCTCAGAGTCCCTTCATGTGGACACTGAAATCATGATTTCATCTTTTTTAATAGTTGAGAAGTGTTCCAGGGTGGAAACTAGTCATGGAAAGTTAGATCTCTCCACAGGTGGCTCACCAGGTTAAGGAATAGTATGAAGTGCAAGGAGGTGCACAAGGATCAGGTCCCAGACCCACTCCCCACATGCAGGGGGAAAGCTTCACAAGCAATGAAGCAGGTTTGTAGGTGTCTATCTTTCTTTCTCTCTCCCTCTTATCTCCACCTCCCCTCCCTATTTCCTTGCTTTATCCAAATAAAATGGGGGGGATGGCTCCCAGGAACAGTGGTTTGTGCCTGCACCGAGCTCCAGTGATAACCCTGGAGGCAAAAAAGAAAAAAAAGAAAGAAAGTTGGATTTCTGCCAGAAAACAAATATTACAACAAAATAAGTTTCATTGGAGAACAGCTGGGATTTCTGATAAGGAAAAAGACATCACTATCTGAAGGTTGGTGATTGCACATGTACAGCAAGAGCAGAAGGGGAAGGAGAGAAGAATTCAAGAAGTTACAAGGTATTACACTGGTCTCCCTGCCATGTCTCTACTTTCAGTTTAAAATAATGTGCATATAATAGAGGTGTTCTTTGAAGACTACTGTCTTGATGTCTGTTTATAACACCTTCAGTTTCTTCCTTTGGGACTTCTCTAGAAGTTCTGACATATTTGCAGCTCACTGGTTGATTATAGAGAAAGAAATTGAGCTTGAGTGACAAGATATGTGTAGAGGGTGTAAATCACAAAGATTAGAATGAGGAAAAATAAACTGGAATAAGCAAGCCTGAGCACATGACCCCACATTCCATTAAACCAGTTACTTTTTCAAACTAGATTTCATTTGTCTTCTTTGATTTACATAGTAGTTAGTAGTATTTTTCTCCAATAAGTGCACCAATTCCTTCTTGTTGCACAGTTTGTCCAAAACTCATCATTTTTCAACTTTTGATTGAAGCATTTTCAGTTGGCTAAGTGGTGTTGAAGTCCTGTTCTGTTATCATAGAAAGGTTTACAATCAACTTCTCCAATTTATATTCTTTTTTTAAAAAAAAAAAAAGATTTTATTTATTTCTGAGAAATAATAGGAGAGAGAAAGAACCAGACATCACTCTGGCACACGTGCTGCCAGGGATCGAACTCGGGACCTCACGTTTCAGAGTCCAAAGCTTTACCACCGGGCCACCTCCTGGACCACTCCGCAATTTTTCTAAAGATATTTTTAGGCTTGAACCTGGGTCCTTGTGCACTGTGGGTTTCACTGTGGGTAGCTGATCCCCCAATCAGACAGAAAGGCGCCCAGGATCAATACAAATGCTCCGACTCCAGCAGCGTGAGCACGTTGCCCTCCCGCACAGGGCCCTTGACGTTGCGGATGATGGAGCGGCTGGTGTCGTCCATGAACTCCACGCGCACCTGCGTGCACTGTCACTGCGAGCTGGTCTGGCCCAGCACCTTGGTGACCCGGGCCAGTTTGATGGGCTGCACGCGGCTGGTGCCCATGATGGCGGCGCAGGAACGGCGGCGGCGAGACTGGACTCCAATTTATATTCTTAAGAGAAGCTTTTTGTGTTGAGAACTTAGAGTTGCAATATGCAATATACACTTTTTAAAATGAAAAAAAAAAAAAAAGATCAAGTTTAAAATCAGACTGGCATTTAGTTTGCAAAATCTTGTGACAGAAGCAACCAGATACCCAAATCTATATCTTCCTGTCCATCTGGGTGGAAATTCTTTGTATGCTCAATCAACACACAGAACAAAGAGACCAGTGTGACAAAGTCATATTGGAATGTGTGAAGCTTAGGGTCTGGAATATTCCAGGATTTTGATCATACTAGTGCCCATACATCACTATCAAGTTCCTCCCAATTTCTGAGAACTAAAACTGCTAAATAACTGATATAGGACCTATGTTCTAGTTAGGATTTGATTTTACCAGATTGTCAGATAAGTGCAGATTTCTGGTTTACCCACATATAGTCAATCAGATTTTTTTTCCCTTAACTTTCTGAAGCTATAGGGCATTTATACTATGATAAATGACTTGTACATATGTAGTGTAAAAATAATATAAGATAACACGGATTACCAGAGAATGGCTAACACTAACATCACACAATCTACTTTTAATCTTACATATGTGTTTATCTACAGCCCTCCTAGGAAGCTTTGTTCCCCAGCAGTGTGTGTTGGCCATGAGTTATTTTGCCTCTGGAGGAGAGTTTACAGCTGGAAGCTACTGTTCTTGTCCTTAGGGTTTTCTTTTGTCTCCACAATCCACATTCCAGTTCTGCTCACAGACACACTGGAAAAATATCAGCCTCAGGAAAAGAGAAGGCGTCCATCTTTCCCTGAATCTGTCCCTTTTAGTCTGCCTCTCACATAAGATGATTAATTTTCAGTATACCATTTGGAGGATGAATATGCATACAAGTTAATAAAGACCCCTTTTTAATTAAATTATAGACTCGTGCAAAATGTATTAGTTTATAAAACAATTGGAAAGACTGTTTACTTCCTCGTGTAGTCAAGTTTAATATTTGAGAGAGAGGAAATAGTATTTATTTTCTCCTTTGAGTGGTGGCAAAAGGAAACTGTTTGATATAAAAGCATGATTTTCCTTTCAGGTTTCTCCTAATTTTGCATTTCAAAGACATCTCAAAGGAGGAGAAATCTTGTCTGTGAATTTCTAAAGGTCTGAGATGTGTATAAAGGTTCCCCCCACCTCTAAAGTCTCATGTTTTGTAAAAAAAATAATTACTATTGGAAACAGGAAGAAGACAAGGAGATAAAAGTAAAAGTTGTGATAATTTTAGTTTCTTTTACACCCTAATTGGATCATTCAAATTTTATTAAATCCAGGGTTTTGAATTTAGCAACGAATCTATGAGAAAATGTAGCAAAGTGGATAAATTATGGGACTCTCAAGCATGAGATCCTGAGTTTGAATGTGAGTCAGTATGAGAGTGGGAATGAAAGTGAAAGAGAGGGAGTCGGGTGGTAGCGCAGCGGGCTAAGCGCAGGTAGCGCAAAGCACAAGGACCTGCATAAGGATCCCTGTTCGAACCCTGGCTCCCCACCTGCAGGGGAGTCCCTTCACAGGCGGTGAAGCAGGTCTGCAGGTGTCTGTCTTTCTCTCCTCCTCTCTGTCTTCCCCTCCCTCTCTCCATTTCTCTCTGTCCTATCCAACAACGACGACAACAACAATAATAACTACAACAATAAAACAAGGGCAACAAAAGGGAATAAATAAATAAAATAAATATTTAAAAAATTAAAAAAAAAAGAAAGTGAAAGAGAGGCAGGCTAAAACACTGAAGCTTCCTTCAATGTGGTGGGGCCTTAGCTTGAACCTGGATTGCTAACATGGTAAAGCAGTGCATTATCTGAGTGAACTATTTTATCAACCCTGCACTTCTTCTGCGTGTTTTTTTATTATAGTCCTGACATATCTGGAGGATTTAAAAAAAAATTCTTCATTAATTACTCAGATAATAATTATAAACTAATATAGTAACTAGTAATGGGAGAAACAATACAAACTAAAATTGTACATAGTAAAATTTCAAGATTCAAAAACAAAATTGATGTCTTGCTGATAACTCTAAAAATTAAAAACATTAAGAACTACATTTTGTAGAATGAATCAATATAAAATAATGTAGCAGTGGCTGAGAAATGCATAATTAAATTGGACAATTAATGAATTTTCTGTTTTCCTTCATCTGAAAATGTCTCTATCTCCCCTTATTTCTGAAGGGTATTTCACCAGATATAAAATCTTTTTATGTTTTAGAAAATAGACCAGATTTTAATTTTTAATATATTATTTACTTTATTTTAATGAGAGGGATACAGAGAAAGACAAAGACTAGAGCACTGCTCAGCACTGGTGTACCATGGTATGAAGGATTGAACCTGGGATGTCAAAGCATCAGGTATGAAAATCTTTTTGCGTAGTTACTATGCTATCTCCTCAGCCTGGCTATACTTTTTAAATAATATCTGAATACCTGCAAATACTGTACTACTTCCCTTTAGGTTCCATTTTTGCCTGATGAGAAAACTTGTTTAGATTAGTGTTACTCTATTGGTTATTTTTGTTGTTGTTGTTGTTGTTTGTTTTTGTATTTATCTTTAGCTTTCAGAAGTTAGTGAAGCTAAACACTGGCCCAGTGCTCAGCACCACAGAAAGCCAAACTGCTGTAACAGCTTTTGCAAACAACAGATAAAACTTGATTGCCATTCAAACCCACAGATAAGATGGAAGACAGCTCTAGCAGTAAAATGTGTACCTTACCACACCCTAGGGAAGCTCCATGGATGGTGGAGTAGTAGTATAGTATTTCTTCTTTTTATGTGAAATAAAGAGATAGTTGACCAAGGAGCAGTGAAATCACCACCAAATACCTCTTCCTGTTAGTTGTTCCTTTCAAAATAGACAAATATCTGCTTCATTGTAGTGAGGTGATCCCCCTGCAGGTAGAGAGTGCGGGGTGGGGGTGGAGGGGGCGCTGGAACTGGGATCCTTATGGTGGTCCCTGAGTTTCTTATCATGTTCACTTAACCAGCTGCAGCCTGCCCCCAAAGGTTTTTAAGAAGATGGGTGGGCTAGAAAATCTGGAGCTGGATTAGGGATGGGGGGCAGGTATGGAGGGGTGGGAGATATTTTGACTTTTTTTTTCTGATCTTCTGGATCAGGGCTCGTCAAGCTTCCTCCTGATACTGAATAATATCTTACATAATAAATTGATGATCTAGGGAGCAGTCAGTTTTCCTGAATCCTGTGAACCATTCTAGCAAGTTTATCACACCTGAGGCAGGGAGCATGTGAAACACAGGTAATAAATAATTGCTGGCAGATGACCAGGGACTCATGGCTGAGAATGCAGTGCAACCAATCTTTATTCATTAGAAAATTCTGCCCTTTATATATCCTGAGGCGGAAGAGGAAATAAGTAGGATAGGGGGTGGGGAGAAGGAAAAAGTGCACGTGGAAGTATCAAGCTTCCATCTAACCAGTGGAGATTAAACCAATGCCCTGTAGGCAGGACAAGTCTCAGGTAAAGCAGTGATTATGTAAATAGATCACAGCGTTAAGCAATGCAAATGAACCTAAGAACCTAACGTGATGATCAAAACAGAAGGGGTCTTAGAAGCAGAATTAGAAGCATACCAACAAATACTCAGAACTTAAAACAGACTAGAGCGTGAGGGTTGTGATATAGCTATATATATAATCTACTGGCTAGAGGTATAGCTAATATTGATATTTTGGTCTGGTGACTGGTGTTTTAAGAGGAAAGCAGTTTTAAGATACAACCCTTCTTTTGGAATCTGACATTTTCTTTGGTTAATGTCAGAATTGAGTTGAATTCTGCGACCACCTTTTCTGTCTAAAAATTATGAGCTCATATGAGGAAACTTCCACACACCTATTCAGAAAGTTGGTCTCAGGTCTCAATAACCCTGAGACTCTTTGTTAACTGTGTTGTTGTTGCAATAAATTTTCTTCCTATAGTTCAGGTTGGGTAAATTCTATTGATCTGTCCTCAGGTTCATCTCTTCTATTTGTATTTATCTTTACACAACAACTGAACCTATCTTGAAAATTTTTTTTTAATTTCTAGCAATAACTCATTTTCAGAAATAATTAGTTTGGTAAATACAGATATATCTTTAGATAGAATTCAAAGAATTGCCCATTAAAAAGGATTTACTTATCCATCTTTTTTTAAGAGAGAGAGAGGGAGAGAGAATGAGAAAAGCTAGAATACCACTCAGTTCTGGCATATGCTAGTGCTAGGGATTGAACCCAAAACTCCTAGGGCCTTGAGCAAGTCAATCACTCTAATGCTGAGCTATCTCCCAGACTCAGAATTGCCCTCTTTCAGTCAACTGACCTGCTATTTCATCTGGAAAGAGTTATAGTGGTACTGTCATCATTACTCATGGTTGATACTCAAAGACTTACTCCCACCCTTTCATTTATCTGGAACTTTTGTTACCTGGCTTTTCTTCTCATTCAAGCATTTAATCCTTTTCTCCATTTGTCTATATCCCTTGCCTTGGATACCAATACTTTTCTTTTTTTTTATTAATTTTTTATTGGGGGATTATTGTCTTACAGTCGACAGTTAATACAATAGTTTGCACATACATAACATTTCCCAGTTTTCCAAATAACTCCCACTAGGGGTTGCATTTTAAAAATTTTTATTTTTACTTAATTCTTCAGTTTTTTAATTTCCATTTCCTCTCCAGTGAAAATAATATGCTTACTTACACCACCTAGATACTTTAGAATGAGGATGACACCAGGGCTAGTGACACAGATAGCTGTATTTTGTTATAGGATAGGAGCAGAGATTTATTCTCAGCTCTCTCCTGGGCCTTGCTGACAATGGGGAGAGAAGGGAAGTACAGAGTGCCAAATATGTTACCACCTTATCTATTTTTTTATTTTTATTTGTTTATTCTCTTTTGTTGCCCTTGTTGTTTTATTGTTGTAGTTAGTATTGATGTTGTTGTTGAATAGGACAGAGAGAAATGGAGAGAGGAGGGGAAGACAGGGGGAGAGAAAGATAGACAACTGCAGACCTGCTTCACCGCTTGTGAAGTGATGCCCCTGCAGGTGGGGAGCGGGGGGCTTGAAACGGGATCCTTACGGGTCCTTGCGCTTTGCCCCACGTGCACTTAGCCAGCTGTGCTACCACCCCAACTCCCCACCTTATCTATTTGATGCCACGTTGGAATGAAGACTCTCACTGTGATAACATGGGACACGGGGATAAGGGATAAGGAGAGAGACAGTGGAGGGCTAACTAGCATTAAGTCATGATTCCTTGTCGAGTTTTGTTGATACTTGATGGAGATGGAGGCTGAGCTCTTAACAACTCTTACTGAGATCTGGTCAGGAGGTAAAATGAGAACTGAGGTATGACTGTGGCAAACCTGTAACCCACTGATTTATTAGGTCTAGTTACTCTCATATATAGTCTAAGCTCACTTGATTAATGGCACTGTCCTAGTGAGAATCTGGACCCACCTATCTGTGTCAAGTGAGATGATCAGCTCCTTACTCAACTAATCAACACCAACTTCTGGGGGAAATCAACAACTATTGTGTGTGGGGGGGGTAAGTATCTTGTGTCACCTGACTAAAATCTTGAGAGAGTGCAGGGTGTGGTTTTCCTGTATGACCAAAGTAGAATAGAGATTATCTAAAAAGTTTTGATGAAACAAAACAAACATTTTCTAATAAGAACAAAAGGGAAAACACAAAGCAGAACTTGGGCTGGAGTTGGTGCATTGCACCAAAGTAAAAGACTTTGGGGTAAGGGGGGTATTCAGGTCCTGGAACATGATGGCAGAGGGTGACCTAGCGGAGGCGAGTGGAGTTTGAATTGTTATGTGGTAAACTGAGAAATGTTACACATGGACAAACTACTGTATTTTACTGATTACTGTAAATCATTAATCCCCCAATAAAAAAAGGTTACAAAATATAAAGCAATTAAAAAAAAAGAAACACACCTTTCTTTTTAAATATTTGTTTGTTTATAATGTGTGCAAGATACATAGAGAAAAAAGAAAGAAAGATAGATAGATAGATAGATAGATAGATAGATAGATAGATAGATACACCAGAGCATTAATGAGCTCTGTTTTATGAAAGATTAAATCTGGGGCCTCAGAGACTCAGGCATGAAAGACCTATATACTATCTTACCAGTCTGAAACAGGCTTTTCTTATAGTATGTTGATGTACATTTGCCTTTAGATGCACCCAGGTTGGAAACTCCTGCAGACTCCTGGTTGTATGGGAAGCAACAAGGAAATCTGAGAATTTATTTAAAAATATCAGCCAATATCAATATTATTGAAAAATATCAATCTCAATTTTATCTTCTTTCTTTTTTTTTTTTTTCATTGTTATCTGGGCTTCATCTCCCTGGGCCAACGTTTTCAGTTAGCCAGAGATAGAGAAACAGAGACAGAGAAAGACATTTGTGCCTCCCCCAACACCATAGGAACTGGGCTCAAACCTGGATCCCGCACATGACAAAACATACATTCCCAGGTAGGCAATCTTGCTGGCTCCCTGTCAGTTTTTAAGTCCCAAGTGTCTATCTAGTTTTTTTTTTTTTTCTTTCCTGGGTTATCTCTGGGGATGCAGTTCCTGCAAGACAAATCCCCTGCTCCTGGAGGCCATTTTTCCCATTTTGTTGCTCTTGTTGTTGTATTTATTATTGTTATCATTGCTGTTCGATAGGACACAGAGAAATCGAGAGAGGAGGGGAAGACAGAGAAAAGAGAAAGACAGACACCTGCAGACGTGCTTCACCAGTTGTGAAGTGAACCCCCTGCAGGTGGGGAGCCTGGGTTGGAACCTGGCTTCCAATGCCAATCCTTGTGCTTTGCACCGTACGTGCTTAAACCACTATGCTACCATCCGGCCCCCATCTATCAAGTTTTTAACCTTCAAAGTCTTCCTTCTTCCATGTTGATTTATGCCTAGGTAGGACCTGAGGGGAATGGAATTATTTCAACGTGGCCAGAACCAGAATTCTTTGTAAATATCTTAGTGAAATAAATCCAAGGAGAATTTTAAGTCTTGTGGCATACACCACATTATATAACATTAAGTAAACTTGCTGAAAATCTGAAATGCTAAAATCAACCAGTTTCCAAAATCAAAGCAAGTGACATAATTTGAAATACAGATCAACAAGCTTATACAAAGCTGTGTGCTCTAATACCAAACTTCAAGATTTTTTTTAAAGATTTTTTTAAAGAATTTTTTAACGCATTCAGCATTTCAATAGACATCAACATCAAACAAAAGAGTAATTTTTTTAAACCTAAAAAATCTGTTACACAAAGAAGATCAAGACTAACAGGGAAATCCATACTTGGTGTGTTTTTAGATGTTTTTATTTTGAAAATGATAGCTTAAAAAATACTACTATTTTCACTACTACCTGCCAACTTTTTAGTTTTATTTAATGTGATTTCTTCTTCTTTTAATTATTATCATCATTTAGTATATTATTCAAATATATACTCTTGCAATATACTTTCATTGTGTTGTTTTCATTTTCACAGGAAGCTTCTGAAATTTTTAGTATTATCCTTGAAAATTAACATAGCACATTATTATGATCACTCACTATTATTAAAAACACATAAGTACAAGAAAACATATGCTTTCCTGGGAATTTATTTATTTTTCCTGATTCATGAAAACATCTGTTAGAATATATATATATATATATAATTTTATTAATTTATTTTTTACTAGATAGACTGAGAAATTGAAAGGGGAGGGGGAGACAGAGAGGGAGAAAGAGAGACACCTGTAGCTCTGCTTCACCACTCATGAAGCTTCCCCACTGCAGGTAGGGACCAGGGACTTGAACCTAGATCCTTGTGCACTGTAATATGTGTGCTTAACCAGGTGTGCCACCACCTGGCATATATATATATATATATATATATATATATATATATATATATATAATTTTTTTATTGCTTGTCTAATCAGTGAAGTCTTTTTTTCAGCAATGAGTCTTTAAAAACACCTTTTCTCTTTCCTATTCACTTGTCCAAACTTAGCTTTTCATTCTAGGCAGTCTGACACAGGAAAACCAATACTTTGATAATCTAAGAATGTTCAGTCTATGGGTGGGGAGGGAGGGTTAGGTAAGAATTAGATAGCTATCTTTATAAACTTCAGAGCCTGTCCTGAACAAGAGAGATTGCTTTTATTCTGTGTAGCCCAAGGGGATAGAATTAAGATAAATAAGATAGAGTTACAAGGGAGAAATGTTTGATTTCACATGTATATCTATTATGTAGGAATGAAAAAAACTGATTGCCTCAAAAAATAGCAATTTCCTATCAAGGAAAAAGGTTGACCTATTACCTATTGAGCATATTATCAAAGGAAATCTTAAGAGTTTGTGATTCTATCTCTATTTTTTAATTTGTTTAAATTTAATATATTTATTTACTGCTACTGGAAATTCATACATGTGTAATTCCACTGATTTCAGGCTGAGTTTTACTCTTTGTTCCTTTTTTTCTTCAGAGCCTGGGTCTCATACATAAGTATTTTCACATCTCCCAGGCTGCTTTGTGAGTTGGAGGGGGTGGGGCACCACAGCACTGAAGCTTCCTCTGGTAGTCAGTGTGGCATATGAACTCAAACCTGGGCCTTGTGCATGGAAAGATACCTTACCTGGTGAATTATCTGACCCACTAAAAAATAAATAAATAAATAAATAAATAAAAATATATATATATACCTTAAGATTTAGTTATTTATTTTCAGAAGAGAAATAGAGGACCAGAGAAGCTGAGTTTCTTCCATCTCAGGAGCAGACCTGACTGGTGACTATTTCTCATGGAGAAGGCATCCAGGAGGTGAAAGTGCTCCACTTTCTCACGTACAAGGAGAAACTAAAGAGTTGGTTTAGAACATAGGCAATCAATAACTCTTTTTTTTTTTTTTTTTTTGCCACCTGGGTTATCACTTGGTCTCTGTGCCAATAACACAATCCACCATTCTTAATGGCAAATATTTCCTTTCTCCCTCCCCCTTTCTATTTTTTTTTTTTTTATTTGATGGGACAGAGAGAAATTGTGAGGGATGGAGGACAGAGGGAGAAAGAGAGACACCTGCAGACCTGCTTCACTGCTCGTGAAGCTTCCCTCCTGCAGGTGTGGAGTGGGAGCTTGAACTTGGGTCCTTGTGCATGGCAATGCGTGTAATTAACCAAGTTCACTGTCACATGGCCCCCACAATGATTCTTTTTTCAAACTCAACAAGCTATATAGATACAATTTCTTCCATAGGTGTGAAAGGTTGAAGAATGGATAGAAACACAGAAATAGTTTGAGCTCACCTGCAGGGGAGTTGCTTCACATGTGGTGGGTGAAGCAGGTCTGCAGGTGTTTATCTTTCTCTCACCCTCTCTATCTCCCCTCCTCTCTCAATTTCTCTCTGTCTTATCCAATGACAGCAGCAACAACAATGATAATAATAACTCCAACAATGATAAAAACAACAAGGGCAACAAAAGGAGAAAAAATGCTCTCCAGGAGCAGTGAATTCATGGTGCAGGCACTGAGCCCTGGCAATAACCCTGGAGGAGAAAAAACAAAAAAACACAGAAATAAGATATTAAGACTTTTAACAAAAGGTAACTAACTAAATGGTAGAAGATATTTATAAATCACACAACTGATAAAGGATTAATGTTTATAGTTTATGAATAATTTATACAACTTAAAAACAACATAAAAGGAACAATGCAGTTTAAAGACAGTGGATCTAAGTAAACATTCTTTCAGAAGAAGGCATACAGATGGTCAACAGAAACATGATAATAGTTCACTAATCATTAGGGAAATACAAACCAAAACCCCAGTGACACCTCACACCTGTCAGAATAGTTATCATCAAAAGAATATGGAATGACAAATATTGCCAAAGATGTGGAGAAAAGGAAGCTGAATATTATTGGTGGGAATATCCCTCAGTGAGATCAGTATAGAGGTTCCTCAAAAGTTTGAAAATAGAGCTATCATAACAATCTAACAATTCATTTATGGATAATTATCTGAAGACTCTGGAAACACTAACAAAAATTATGGCATTCCTGTGTTCATTACAGCATTACTTGTTATGGCCAACACATGGATACAGTCTAAGCATTCATTGGCACATAGTGGATAAAGATGTACCACAGGGTAGGGGAGATAACATAGTGGTTATGTAGAGACTTTTAAGTCTGAGGCTTCAAAGTCCTATGTTCAATACCCTGTATCACTGCTTGTGAAGCAACCGTGGGAATGGGGGACTCAAACCAAGATCTTTGAGCGGGTCTTTGCACTTCGTACTATGTGTACTTTACCCAATGTGCCATTGCCCAGCCCCCTTATCTCACTTTTTCATTCTCTATACTTTATAAAAATAAATATATCTAAACTATGAATTCTTAGACTCCTAAATGGGACTATTAGAACTCCTAAAAGTTTTCTTATGTTCTTCACTAATAATAGCATTAATAAATTATAACAGCTAAGTTCTTTTTAAATTAATTGACAAGTAATTGTGTACTTGTAGGACACAGTTTGAATATGTGTGTTAGTAAGGTTGTCATTATTCTTCTGAAGGAGACTGTGAAAGGATTGTGAAAACAAATGGGAAATATAATTCACAGTCCTGTGTAAATTCAGAAATTATATTGTAAATGGAAACCTAAATAACATCAATAATGATAACAAATTCATTTTACTCTTCACTTACTGGTTGAAAATGCTTGCACTTCAACTTCTAAACAAGATAGACAAGCAGTAATAATATGTACCCATAAAACAGAGCATGCAGAATGCAGGGAGGGATTTTGGTGTACAGGGTAGCTATTGCTATGTAACAAATCATCCCCAAACTCATCAATTTAAAAACTTTTTTTTTTTTGCTTATGTGTCAATTAGCTGATTTAGGTGTGTCTCAGCTGAGCTGATTTTGTTTCAATATTTCTCAGTCTACTTGGACCACAAGCAAAAAAATCATATCAATTGCTATTTTTTAAAGGTACTAGATGACAAACTCTATTAAAAAACATGTCTGAGGAGTCGGGTGCTAATGCACCAGGTTAAGCGCACATAGAACAAAGCACAAGGACTGGCTCAAGGATCCTGGTCAGAGCCCCAGGTTTCCCACCTGCAGGTGGGTTGCTTTTCAAGTGATGAAGCAGGTCTGCTGGTGTCTATCTTTCTCTCCTCTCCTGATTTCTCTTTGTCCTATCCAACAATGACAATAATAATAACAACAATGGGGAAAAAATATGGCAGCCAGGAGCAGTGGATTTGCAGTGCAAGCACCCAGCCCCAGCAGTAACTCTGAAGACTAAAACAAACAAACAAACAAACAAACAAATAAATAAATAAAAGTTGTGCAGGGGTAGATAGCTAGTATGATGGTTATGCAAACAGACTTTGGTGCCTGGGGCTGCAAAATTCCAGGTTCAGTCCCCAGCACCACCATAAATCAGAGCTAAGCAATGCTCTGGTAAAAAAAGGGGGGGGGGCATGTTAAGATATTATCTCCTTTATGCCTCATTACAAAATCTGAAAGAGTAGGATTATTGTTATTATCTTAATTTTCAATACTACAAAAGTAAGAAGTTTCCCAGAGTCTTAAGGTTAGTATATAATGAACCTAGAGCACAAAAACACACATCTGCCTAACATTAAGATTTATGTTCTTTATAACTCTTTTCTTCTGTACCTCATGAAAAATGCTGTTTGAGTTCAGTGAGCTTTAGTTACTTTTATTCTTTTATATTCAGTGAACTATTTTCCCTAAGACTCTCAGTCACTGATCTTTTTAAAATATATATGTGATTTATTTATATACTTACATATGAGATAGAGACAGAGAGAAATATAAAGGGAAGAGAAAGAAAAGGAGAGAGAGAGAGAGAGGGAGTCACAGCATTGACTCACCACTCATGGGCTTTCCCTCCTATAATTAGTCATTGGGGGCTTGAGCCTAAGTCTTTGAGTACTGTAACATTTATGCTCTACTAGGTGCACTGCTTACCCTTAGTCATTGATCTTACTTACTTTTCTTTCTTTCTTTTTTTTTTTTTTTTTTGGATCTTACTTTTTTCTTTGGGCACACAAAATAAACATATTTCCCAAATGAGGTGGTATAGGTTAGGTAGCTAGATCACCCAGTAGAAAGCAGACTTTCCCATGCATGAACCTGCTTTCAAGCCGCTGGTCCTACAAATGGTTATTTTAATTGTACAAATCCATTTCTCCATAACTTCCAATCTCCAGAGATAATATTGTTCTTTTCTTCCTGATACAGAGAAGGCAACTCTACTGTGAGAAAATTTTGAAACAATATTACTCACTTTTATATAAAAAAGAGAGAGAAAGGGAACACAGCATTTTTTTCTTTTTAAAAAATTTTTATTTATTTATTTTCCCTTTTGTTGCCCTTGTTGTCTTTTTATTGTTGTTGTAGTTGTAGTTATTATTGTTGTTGTTACAGCATTTTTTTTCTAACATATGCAGTCCTGGCATTGAGCCTGGGGTAATACACATGAAAGAAATGTACTCTGAAGAGAAAGAAAAGAAAAAAGAAAGAAAGAAAGAAAGAGAAGAAGGAGAAGAAGGAGAAGGAGAAGGAAAAGAAGGAGGAGGAGAAGGAGAAGAAACATTATCTGCTGAGCCACCTTTTCCTGGACAAACATTATGGACAAGTTTATGATTTGTTTTTAAGTCTACAGAGAGAGGCTGATCCAGGAGATAGCTCCTCAGATGGGGTTCATGCCTTGTTGTACATGCAGCGTGGGTTTGAACCCCAGTACCACATGGGAATACCACACTTAATAGTGATGTCATGGATTGAACCTGTAGTCTCAGATCCTCAGGCATGAAAGCAGTTTTGTATGCTCACAGTAAAGGCCAAGTAGCTAAAGTGCTGTATTTATTAACATAGGGTTCTAAGTTCTATTCCCCTGTATCACATGTACCAGAATGATGCTCTGGTTCCCATTCTCTCTCTCTGTCTCTCTCTCTCTCTCTGTCTCTATCTCTCTCTCTCCTTCACCTTCCCTCATAAAAATTAATTTTAAAATGTCTTTCTGCATAGCCATTATGCTGTCTCCTAGTCCTCTAAAAGCAAATGTAACCATTTCTCCTGAGCTTCACTAACTTATGAATGATATTTTATCTTTCACATAAAACTTATATTCTGTTTATCTGTCTCTGCCAGTTTAATTTTAATTTTCATACTCAGTTTGGAGAGTTAAGTGTGGAGTTTCTATTTGGGATAAGGCAAATATTTTGCAGGTGGACAGTAGTAGAGATTGCCCAACAAGACAAATGTACTTAATGCCATACATTTGCATTCTTAAAAAAGAGGGAAAAAAGGCTACAGGATAGACACAATGGTTACAAAAATGGCTTTCAGCATAAAAGCAATACTTTCATGAATTCTTAACTTTGGTATTTTTCTCCTTTTTCTTCAACCCTCTACAAAAGAATCCACACCAACCTTAAAGTTTTAAGGTTTATGAGGAATTAATCTGCTTCTGCATGTCCTAAAGCAATGAGTTGTTTAAAGCATCTGAATATAACAATGCCTGAATCCAGAGACTTGAAAAGCTGCTTAGTAAAGGACCTAATCTAAGTACAACAATTGCTAATGACTAGATCTCCTCTTAGGTAGGTAGCAACCTTACTGCTTTATTTCTTTTTGGTGATGCTCTACATTTTAAAATAATATTTATTTATTTATTTATTCCCTCTTGTTGCCCTTGTTGCTTTATTGTTGTAGTTACTATTGTTATTATTGATGTTGCTATTGTTGGATAGGACAGAGAGAAATCAAGAGAGGAGGGGAAGACAGAGGGGGGCGAGAAAGATAGACACCTGCAGACCTGTTTCACTGCTTGTGAAGTGACTCCCCTGCAGGTGGGAAGCTGGGGGCTCGAACCCAGATCCTTATGCCGGTCCTTGTGCTTTGTGCCACCTGAGCTTAACCTGCTGCGTTACCGCCCGACTCGCTGCTTTACATTTTTTTTAAACACTAATATGACTCTTCTTCATCTGTCCCTCTAGCAGAAGTGCAACCTTCTGCAACAACTGTGGTGTTTTCAGTATACATACAGTTTGACCAGGTCTTTACCTGACATCATAGGAGGAGGCTGATAATTAATGTGAACCCTGAAGCCACTGGGGCATCAATATACAAACTGAATGGTGTTATGGGGATTGATAGTGGCAATGGCAGCATTGAGATCTTTGGGATCTACATTGTTACAGTATAACAGAAAACAAATCATGTATTTCACCAACTGATTGACTAACTTAAAGCATGTATTGGTGATCTCTGCTACAGAAAGCTGCTATTGGTAGATTTTCTTCTTTTTTTAACCACAGCACTGCTCAGCTCTGGCTTATGGTGGTGCGGGGAATTGAACCTGGGACATTGGAGCCTCAGGCTTGAGAGTCTCTTTGCATAAGCATTATGCTATCTACCTTCCACCCACTGGTAGACTTTCTTAGCAAGATGAAGGAATATATGTGACCAAAGGGATGTAAACGTAGGAATAGAGAAGCAAATGGACCTGAATTATTGTTAGATAATTCAGGGCTTCACATTTCTGATGGAAGCAGTGATGGAGAACATCATTTGATTTATCAGCCTATATTATAAGTTGGGTTCTCAAAATCAATGTTTCTGTGGCAAATGCCATAGATGGCCTCATTGTCTACCTCATGTATACACAGACTATTCCAATGTAGTGTGGATAGTAAAGATGTGGTAGGGGTAGAGGCTCAATTACAGTTTTGGGAGTCTGAAGTGTTATGTAAATGAAATAATTCAGCTTAGATTTCTAATTATAGTCAAGAGAGAGATGTTCTATTGCAGGAAGCTTAAACCAGAACCAGTCCTCTCACCAAAGCTATGAAAAATTAAGAAACTTGAATGCCTGTATTCCAGCCAGTCAGCTTCTGTGTTTGGTATGATATGAGGTTAATAATCACTTCTAGTGTAACATAGGAGAAAGGAGAAGGAGAGGTTGCTTCTTATAGTGAGATTCTTGAACAGTGAAAGAAGGCTTATTGCAATGATGATTTAGATGTACAATTAATTGTATCTAGAAGGAGATGCCAGATATCTATTCTATATTCTATAGCTCAGGACTGTATGAAGAAAAAGAGGAAGAAGCAACATGTTTTGTGAGTTCAACAATAAATTGCTACTGGTTGACTACAGAGGGTTTCACAGAGGAAGACACATTTAGGATGGTTTTGGGGGGGTAAATGGCATCCTCACAAATGGTGTTAGACAAAGGCAGAAACTGAAATATGAAATAACAGTGTGTAGGAAAGTAATTAAGTAGTGTGTGAAAAAGTATGTGGAAGATATGAACTTGAGTGAGAGTAGAAAACAATAGATTTAGGCCAGATTGTTAATAGGTTTAGAGCTTATTCTCTAAGTAATTGGGAGCTAAGGCAAGTTTTTCAGTGGAGGGCATGATCTATGTTTCTGAACAATTACTCTGGTAAGCCCATAGGGAATAGATGGCACTGGAGTAAGGCTTATGAGGCTGGGAGGCTAATGGGATGTTATAATTGTCTAGTGAGAAATGATGAAAACTTGATTGAATGGAAAAGAAGCAATAAATAGGAAAGATATTTCAAAAAGGAAAATTAACTGAGCTTGGTGAGTAAATCAATTAAAGATGCATTTGGGTTAATTTCTGCTTAGCGGGGCTATCATGTAAGGGCTTATCTTATTCAAGTAGATGCAAGTAGGTGGCTGCTGGTGTTGGTACTGACACTATTTGATACATTTTTCTTGCGTTTTGTTTTTTCCTGTTAAACAACTCTCTTCTCCATAGCTGATGTCAGTAATCATTGGCCAGAAGTAGATCACATGACAATCTCTAGCTTCAATGACAGGGAAATTGGGAAACAGAAATGACTTTGTTGCTTGAACTTGACCACGATCCATAACTAGGGGGTTGATCATACATGCAAGTGCACACACATACTGCACACACACACACACACACACACACACACACGACCAGGAGGTGGTACAGTGGATAAAGTGCTGGATTCTGAAGCATGAGTTTGATCCCTGACATCACATGTGCCCAAGTGATGCTCTGATTCTTTCTCCTCTCCCCTATCAATAGTTTTTTTAAAAAGAAATATGTATTAACATAGAATAGATATATTATGTAAATAGTTAATAAAGTTTAATGAGTGGTTGCACCCAGAGGACGTAAACGGTTGTATAGTCAGAGTTGATATTAGTGCTAGAAAACTAGATCAGGGAAAAGAATAGCCCCAAGCTCAAGGAAAACATATAAATACAATAAACTATTTACCATACCGATCTGACCCAGGGCCCGTATCTGTTCATATAAAGTTAGGAGCCTGTATAACCTCTAAGTACCTGTCAGTCTGTGTTTGAACAGATATGGGGCTATTCTTTTCCCTGATCTAGTTTTCTAGCACTAATATCAACTCTGACACTATCTTCCCAGGCAGTATTCTTAGTCCACTTGCAGCTCACATTACCACAGACATGGGCCCCTAGGAACATAACTGAAATAGACTTCCTAGCTTCTATATTGTTGGGAATTGTCACCCTTCCCTTTGAAATCTCAGATCCCTAGCCCCTCCTTATCTCAGTATGCCTACTTTTATCTGGCTTGCCCTTGGGTCTCATATCTCTGAGCCAGATGTATGAAATTAATTTTTTTCCTGTTACTCTGCCTTTTAATAGGCAACTAGGGAAGAAGCTTAATAGGGAGGGAGTCTCACAGCAACAAGTCTAAAAGGGTAAAGAAAAAAGAATTTTCTTCCCAATACTGAAATGAAGTTCAAGTTTATTACATGTGAATTTTTAAAATATGATCCATATGGAGGGACAGTTAACAATGAAGAATCTGCTTCAGTCTATTGAGTCCTAAAACAGTTCATGAAATGAAAACTAGTAGAATTTTTATAGCATGAGAAGTTTCAAAATCAAAATTCAAAATACCCTGATACATTGTGTAAACATTTTAATCATTTCTAACTTGCCATCTGTGACAGTTCACGGTGCTGAAATCAGAAATGATGGGATCACTTTTCCATTTCTTTAAGGTCACCAAGGACAGACAAGCTCAGGACATACTGTATTTGTCAGAAGCAAAAGAGATGACTGGTGAGGTGGCAGTGACAAATCTGTTCTAGGCTTAGCTCATTTTACTGAAGAATGTGTGTCCCCTTCTGACATTTATCAAAAGAAATTCAATTTTATAAAAAGAAGGATGTCAAATAATAGTACATAGCTAACACTCATTCTGATGCTGTCAGAAGGCCAGATGGGGGCAAAAAGGAAAATGGTAGATAAAAGAGAAAGTCATGCTGGAGGAAAAAAGAAAAAACAAACAAACCAACAACCAAAACAACCAACCAAGCAAAAAAAAAAAAAAAAAAAACAGGCTGAAAGCTCAGATCTTATGTATTTATGAACTTGAACACATAGTTCTAATTAAATCACCTACTTCTGAGACCTTTATTAGTTCCTGGCTCATACTTGTAGTTTTCCAAATATAAGGAATAACACAAGGTGCCTTTTGTTTTGTTTGCTTTTGCTGTTCTGTTACACCAGGGAAGGAAGCTGATGAAACTTGGTGAAACCCCACAGTAGCACCAGGTATGCATCCAGTGGACAAGCAATCAATAACTCTTATGATGATGATGATAATGAGTTTTCTCTTGTAAAAAAGGACTTTCTGGGCAAAGAAATATAACCAAAAGTTGTGATGGAGGTTTCAGAAAAGTAAAAATCTGAATACAATCAAAGGAAGGTATTCAATTAGAATACTAATGATGAAGATGACAAAATCCTGTAACAAGTCACAGTGTTTTACCATACTGCATAAAAATATTGGATTAAGGCAGGAATTAAAGCTCTTTCTCTGTGAGGGGTTTCTGCAGGACATAAGCAATTAGCCTACTATCTAGAGAAGGATGTAAACTTGATTAACAAATCCAAAAAGACAGCATAGGAAGACGACTTTAACACTAGGAGGTTAAAAAAAAAAACCAACTGCTATGCAAATTGACTTTTCTCAAAATGTTGAATAATTTCAATCAAGGACTGACTGAATTATACTTAAAAAAAATTGTCACTGTTCTCTGGCCTTTAATTTGTCAAAGGAGTTTCTTATTAATTAAGTGTTACTGGTGCATATGTGCTCATCTAAGATAAGTACTGAAACTTTATAGATTTAACTAAAACAATTTAACAATGAGCATGGACCCAGGTTGAAGCCTCTGGTTCACACCTGCAAAGGGAAAGCTTTGCAAGTGGTTAAGCAGTGTTGTGGGTCTCTCTCTGTCTCTGTCTCTGTCTCTGTCTCTGTCTCTCTCTCTCTCTCTCTCTGTGTGTGTGTGTGTGTGTGTGTGTCTATCTTTATCCCTTCCCTCTTGATTTCTGGTGTCTCTATTCAATATATAAATAATAAACTGTAAACAAAATCTTGAAAGAAAAACAGTTTTTCTTTTTATTTCTTTTCTCCAATTGTTCAAATATTCAAGGTGTTCTAGCTAAGGATAACTGAGTAGGTAGTTTGTAGGATATGGGGGAGGGTGCCAGATAAGAGCAGCAAAGTGGTTGTATCTGACCTCTGAATACTAAATTCTCCAGAACATACAAACTTCATGCCATCTAAGGCAGTCTCACTTAGAATAGAGACTAGCAGAATCTACTACATTTAGTCAATAAAAACCATTGTGTGTTTCTTCCACAAATAAGGCATTATGATAAATCTAGAGACACTGAATCAGGAATCTAGTAAAAATAATGGCTCTCGTACTTAAACTTCAATTGAACTTGTACAAAATGTAGTTGAAATTTTAAAATTCAAGTTGCACAGAGTATTTTTAAATGTATCTGCTATCTTTCTACGAACATAAAGTGATCAAGTTCAGTAGCATGTAAAGAGTATCTTTTTGTATCTTTATAGAATATTGAACTGATATAATGTAGTTACTTTCCCATATGGCATTAATACAGACCACCACAGCTAACATTTGCACTGGTTACACATAAACATATATCCTCTTGAGTGTAAGTGACAAATAAAGAGAGAAAATAATAAAAAAGAAGTTAATATACAAAGCTCTAACCTTTCATATCAGAGGTTGGTAACCTTTGCTCCTAAGGACCAAACTATAAATATTCACCTTTTGTGAAATATATATTCCTTCACAACTATTCAACTTCAATGTGTGATTCAGAAGCAACTACAGACAGTTTAGAAACAAATTGGCATGGTTTGTTCTGATAAAGTATTATTGACCATATCAGGCAGCTGTTTTGTTCTACTGTAAGCTTTAGTTTATAGGTCTTTGGTTCATTTTTTCCCTTTCTTTTCATTCATTCTCTGTTACAGTCACACACCTAAATTCACAATGCAGCAAATGCTTGTAAAGATCAAATATTACAAAGTAAGTGTGTGTGTGTGTGTGTGTGTGTGTGTGTGTGTGTGTACACCTGGGGATTTAACAATTTTGTGCTAAATTGTTACTGAAATATATATAGGGAAATGTTAGAGTTAATACTTCACTCCCTAGTGATCTTACTTGAGTGACCTTTCAAAAATGTAAGTTTGATCATGGCACTCCCAGAGTTTAATATGCTTCACCTGTAGCAGACAGCTCTGGCTCTTTAGCTTGTCATAGTTGACTCATCCACGACTGACCTTGCTTTCCTCTTTCTCTCAGCTCTTGCCATCCACCAACCCTTCCCTTTCACATTGTATGCTCCAGTT
Organism: Erinaceus europaeus; assembly: GCF_950295315.1. Taxonomy (NCBI): domain Eukaryota; kingdom Metazoa; phylum Chordata; class Mammalia; order Eulipotyphla; family Erinaceidae; genus Erinaceus; species Erinaceus europaeus. Next base: position 80,413,133 of record NC_080169.1, read on the forward strand.
ACACAAAAGGACTCTTAATTTCCAGAGGGATGCCTGCCTTGTTCTCTTGTCTTCTAACCCATGCACTTGTTACTCTGGCTGAAACGTTTTTATAAAATCCTTGACCTTACTAACTTCTTGAGGACTGACCTTAAATGTATTTGACTCTTAGTGCTCCAAAATACCCTCTAAACCTTTGCATTATAATATTACATAAATTATAATATGAACTATCTAGAAATAACTATTCCCTTGTCTATTGCCCCAGATAAATTACAAAGCCTTGAAAGCTGAAACTGAGTTATTTTAAATCATGGTGTCTGACACAAAGAGAACAATCCACAATGATTATTAAATCAATCAATTAATTAAGTGAATTTTGTACCTTTCTGTTTCAGCCTATAGCTACAATCATTCCCAACTATGGGAACTTTATTTCTTTTTGCATATTATCCAAAAATTAAGTTGAAACAACTAGTAGGGATTTTTTAAAAAAAACTGGTAAAACTTGCAGCTCAATATCATATAAAGGGGGAAACTATTAATGAAATCATTTGCATTACCCATCCAAGAAGTCATCTCTAAAAAAAATTGCTAGTTATATGTGAGCCAGGTTTAATTTAAAAAGCAATTATGCATTTATAGTGTCTATGGAAATCTTGAACAGATGCTATGTAAAGATGTCCAGGGAACAGATTGTAGAGAAAAATAAATCTATGTGTTACAGAAAACTATACATTATCTACATGGATAATATTTTTTTCTAGGTTACTAGATTCTAGTCTTTTATAATCTTTGAACTATTTTACAACTCCTTAAGTTGACAGACATGTATATCATAGTTGATTTGAGTTTGAATTGACTTCCTATCCATCTGTGGGAAAAAGTTTTGCTTCCATTTTCAATTCCATAAAAATTTCTATTCTCCATAGAAATTTGTACTTTTGATTTCTTTTTAGAGTATCTGTCTGCTTCTCTCATTAAATGAGTAAAATAAACATTTTAACTTGTCCTCATTTCATTGGTTTGTTTTTGTGTTTGCTTGTTTGTTTTTCCAGGGCACTCTTAGCTCTGGTTTATGCTAGTGTGGGACATTAAACATGGGACTTTTGGAACCTCAGGGGTGAGACACTTTTTAAAAAAAAATATTTATTTATAAAATGGAAACACTGACAAGACCATAAGATAAGAGGGGTAGGTGAGACTCTTTTTATAACAATAATTCTGTTTTCCCTGCTCCAAGTGACCATTTTTATATTCATATGATAGTCATGGCTTTATCTTTGATAGAAAGTTATTTTTTAATTGAGGGATTATTTTATAGTTGATAGTAAAAGACAATAGTCTGTACATGCATAACATTTCCCAGTTTTCCATATAACAATACAACCCCCACTAGGTCCTCCTAGCCATCATGTTGCAGGATCTGAACTCTACCCTACCCCCTACCCCTGAGTATTTACTTTGGTGCAATACACCAATTCCAGTAGAAAGTTAGTTTTTAATTTACTTTTTTAAATTTTTTAAAAATTTATTTATTGGGGAATTGATGTTTTACATTTGACAAAATACAATAGTCTGTACATGCATAACATTTCCCAGTTTTCCATATAACAATACAACCCCCACTAGGTCCTCTGTCATCCTTCTAGGATCTGCATTCTCCCCATGCACCCACCCCAGAGTCTTTTACTTTGGTGCAATATGCCACCAGATCAGGTTCTACTTGCATTAATTTACTTTTTTTCACTAGTCTGGGTGGCTCCACTGAAATGTCTGATGGAATTAATACCTATTAGGAAGAAAAGGAAAATTTTTCCTACTCCTTTGGGTTCTTGTCATATTGGTCAATGAATTAAATTACCATCCAACAATAAATAGGAGATAAAAACCCAACTTAACTACACATGTACAAATAATTTACATAGGAATACGGTTGTAGGATCAGTGAGGTGAAAAGGGGAACTATCTCTTGAACTTTTCACCTGTCTAGCTGCTTAAGATAGTGGTTAATTTCTTCCGTCCTTCCTCCCTCCCTCCTTTCCTCTCTTTCTTTCTTTCTTTCTTTCTTTCTTTCTTTCTTTCTTTCTTTCTTTCTCTTTTAAACCTATAGGGCCTTAATTGATTTCAGCTGGAAATAATTCACATGCACATCTTGGAAAGGCTTGTCTTGACTATACTGGGAGATCCATCTTTCATTTGTAAAGCAGAAAAGCCCATTTTCAGAGCACTTAAGTTTCCAACCTGGTCTTTTCTGACTTCCAAAGTTATATCCTTAATAGCAATGTACTCAGTACACATCATGCTTTTCTCATTTATGTTTCCTCTCTACTAATTTTATGATTTGTATTTTGGTTTTGCATTCCCTGCTGCCAGTAAGTTACTTTCTAGTAATTTTTAACATGAGATCATTCTTATCACCCCAGAAAGAAACTCTTAACAATTAGCAGTTACATCCCTTCTTTCCCAAAACCCAGTAACTCAGACTTGCCCATTCGGGACATTTCAAATAAGTAGAACAAAACAAAATGTCATCTTTTGTGACTGGAGTACTTGTCTTAGCAGCTTCTTTCAAGATTCATCCATGTTGTGGTATGTACCAGTACTGCATTTTTTATCATTGCCAAACATTGTTCAATTGTATGAAGACAGTGTTTATATACATTCATCAACTGAAAGATATTTTTCCTGCTTTCCTGACAACTTCTACACATGTTTAAAAACAAGAGTGGGAGTAGATAGTACAATGGTTATGCAAACAGACTCTCATGGCTGAGGCTCCAAAGTCCCAGGTTCAATTCCCTGCACCACCATAAGCCAGAGCTGAGCAGTTCTCTGTTAAAAATAAAATGAAATAAAATTAAATTAAATAAAAATAAAAATTAAATCCAGCACTCTAACCATAGTGCCAACCTGCTATAATAAATAAATCTTAAAAAAAAAAAAAGAATAAGACCTTGCCCTCAATGTGGGTCAACAATGGTGGAGAATGTCCCATCCTCTGAAGGGAAGATGGACAACATACTCTGTCTTCCACCTGAGGAAGATGGGTCCTGATATTTGGGCAGCTTGGCTCCTTCCTACTTATGACCACAGAATGTGAGCTCAGATCTATAGGGATGCAGAGGTCACATAGGCTCCTAAGCTGAATATGGGCCCCAGATCAGATCGATGGGGTTTACAGTCAAGAATATTTATACACCTTCCCCATATTTGGGAGCTACTCTCTTCCCTGATCCAGCTTTCTAGCCCTTTTTCTAGCCATGAGGTCATCTCCTCATCTCCTCAGACAATAACTTGCATCCGCCTGCATATCTGATGTCAGGCTCAGAAAAAACAAACAAACAAACAAACAAACAAAAAACACTAGTATAGTCACAGGCCCTTTGGAATATAACTAAAATAGGACTACTAGCTATCTACAAAATGCAGGAACCCCCCAAATCTTCATCTACACTATTCCAGTCTTTAGGTTCATGATTAGTCAACAATTTGTTTGGCTTTGTATGTTAACTCTCTTTTCAGCCACCAGGTTCCAGATGCTACATGATACCAACCAGACTTCCCTGAACAGACAACCCCACCAATATGTCCTGGAGCTCAGCTTCCCCAGAGCTCCACCCTACTAGGGAAAGAGAGAGGCAGATTGGGAGTGTGGATCAACCTGCCAACCCCCATTTTCAGTGGGGAAGCAATTACAGAAGCCAGACCTTCCATCTTCTTTACCCCATAATGACCCTGAGTCCATACTCCCAGAGGGATAAAGAATAAGAAAGCAAAAAAAAAAAAAAAAAGAATAGGAAAGATGTCAGGGGAGGGTATGGGATATGGAGTTCTAGTGGTGGGAATTGTGTGGAGTTGTACCCCTCTTATCCTATGGTTTTTGTCAGTGTTTCCCTTTTATAAAGAAAAATTGAAGAAAAAAAGTTTTTGTGTGGTCATGTTTCTTAATTTATCTTGAGTATATTCCTAAAAGCAGATTTGTTGAGTGGTATGGTAACTCTATGTTTAACTTATAGGCTCTTTACTAAAGTGACTGTATCATTTTACATTATCAAAGAGCAGTGTGTAAGGGTTTCAATTTCTCTACAATGTTGTGAATATCTGTTATTATCTGTCTTTTTACTATGACCACCCTAATGGTTGTGAAGGGGGTATCAAGTGATTTAAAAAATTTTTTTTTTATTTATAAAAGGGAAACATTGACAAACCCATAGGATAAGAGGGGTACAACTCCACACAATTCCCACCACCAGATCTCTATATCCCATCCCTTCCCCTGATAGCTTTCCTATTCTTTAACCCTCTGGGAGTATGGACCCAAGGTCATTGTGGAATGCAGAAGGTAGAAGGTCTGGCTTCTGTAATTGCTTCCCCACTGAACATGGAGGTTGACTGATCGATCCATACTCCCAGCCTGCCTCTATCTTTCCCTAGTAGGGTGGAGCTCTGGGGAAGAGGAGCTCCAGGACATATTGGCAGGGTTGTCTTTCCAGGGAAGTCTGGTTGGCATCATGGTAGCATCTGGAACCTGGTGACTGAAAAGAGAGTTAACATACAAAGTCAAACAAACTATTGACTAATCATGAACCTAAAGGGTGGAATAGTGCAGAAGATGAGTTGGGGGGTTCCTGCATTTTGTAGATAGCTAGTAGGCATATTTTAGTTATATTCTAAAGGGCCTGTGGCTATACTAGTTTGTTGTTTTTTTTTTCCCTGAGCCTGAAATCTGATATGCAGGTGGATCCAAGTTATGGTCTGGGGAGATGATGTCAAGGCTGGAAAAGGACCAGAAAGCTGGATTAGGGGAAAGAGTAGCTCCCTAATATGGGAAAGGGGTATAAATATTGTGGACTATAAACCCCATTGATTTGATTAGGTCTGGGGCTCATATTTAGCTTAGGAGCCTATGTGACCTCTGCATCCCTCTAGATCTGAGCTCACATTGTGTGGTTGTCAGTAGGAACATTCCGAGCTGCCCCAATATCAGAACATACCTTCCTCAGGTGTAGCATAGAGTATGTTATCCATCCTCCCTTTGGGGGATGGAACATTCTCTACCGTTGTTGGTCCAAGTTGAGGGCAAGGTCCTATGGGGGGCCCACAAAGGGGTCTATTTTGTTGCTCCTGATAGTGATGACCAGTAACAATGGAGAAAGGGATTTATTTGAGGTCTAGGTCCATCATGTCTGTTTGGGAATCTCAGGACTCGCTCTTTAGGGCCCCAGCTGATGGGGTGGCTGATAGTGACTAAAGAGTCAGCATTAAAGTATGCCAGTCTCTTGCCCTTATTCATCTTTTGCAGTCCTTTCTTTGTTAAGCTTAGCTTTGGACTGAGTGAGAGAACTGTAATAAGAAGCAGGTGAGGAGGGTGTCTAAGTCTAATTAGATACTATTTCATTAGGAACTGTAAACTGACTCACTGCAGACTATTGTTTACTTTTGCATTCAGGTATTTATTTTGCCCAAATTTATGGATACATGTGAACATATGCTCTATCTCACAGGACCTGGTCTATATCTAGGTTTTGGGACTTTGTTAGGAAGGAGCCTCCTGGAATGGAATTAGAGAATACTATGAAAGTAAAGGTCTCACCAGAGTAATGAGGCTAAAGGGTTGACATTCCACATCTGCTGTCTCTGGACACAGTCTGAAGTGAAGCATGCTGAGGTGGTACTTATTGCATTGATTAGGTTGGGATCGGCAGAGGTAATATCATTTGGTATGAATTAAGAGAAGCATGCAGGAAAGTGAGCCCCACCCTAGAGGTTCCAGGACTGGGGGAAATATAGGCTCTATTGAGGAAGTGGGAGGTTCCTGCTGTCTTAGGGTTAAGAAGACAATAGATAGTTATTGCTATAATCACATTATTTGGCAATTGGGTTAACTTTGAAAAATCCCTTTGTTAGGATTTGTTGTATCATACACAACATCACCATAACTTATGTCCTTTTACATTATTCGTATATCTGTGCCACCGGTTGCTTCTGTTCTCCCTGGTCTCAAGTGATTTTTATCCATGTTTTCTTTATAGTTAATGACTTTAACTATAAAGCATTTCTTTGTTCTAATTGGCTATTTGTATTTGAGAAATGTTTACTCAAATCTGTCCTCTAAAAATTTTAGGGGGACTGGCAGTAGTACACCCAATGGAATGCACATGTTACCATGTAAGAACTAGGAATCAAGCCCCTGCTCTCCACCTGCAAGGGGGATACTTCACAAGTGGTCTACAGGTGTCTGTCATTCTCTGTCTCTCTATCTCACCCACCCCTCTTAATTTATCTATGTCCTACCAAGTAAAATACTACACACCCTGTCCAAATATCACTTTGTGATTTCCTTTTCTGTCCTTATTTCTTAAGTTCCACCAATAAAAAAGATCATTCAGTATTTGTCCTTCTTTTTTTGGCTTCTTTCACTTAACATATCTTCAAGTTCCATTTAAGATAAGGAAAAGGAGATGACTTCATTATTTGTATGTATGCCAAACATTTCTTCCCGTTTTTTAAAAAAAATTTTATGCTAACTCCCTTATCCATATATCAAAAAAAAAAAATTATTCACTAATCTCTGTTGGATATCTGGTTTGCTTCCAACTTTTGGCTACTACAAATTGTGCTGCTATGAACCTTGGTGTACATAAATGCCTTCTGATAGGTATTTTTGTTCCCTTTAAATAAGTTCCCAATACAAAAATTGCCTGGTCATAGGGTAAGTCCATTTCTAGTGTTCTAAGGAAACTCCAGACTATTTTCCATAATGGTTAAACCAATTTATATTCACACCAGCAGTGCAAAAGTATTCCTCCCCCCCACCCTCTTTTATCTCCAATATTTGTTGTTTGCCCTTTCTGATCTATGACATTCTCACAGAAGTAAGTGGTATCTCATTGTTGTCTTTATTTGTATTTCTCAGATAATTAATGAATTTGAGCACTTTTCTATTTGTCTTTTGGCCTTCCGGACCCCTTCTTCAGTGAAGTTTCTATTCACATCCTTACTCCATTTTCCTTTTTTGGTTGTGTCCCTGTCTGCGTTTGGTATCAGGGTGATGTTGGCTTCATAGAAGCTGGCAGGGAGTATTCCAGTGTCTTCAATCTTCTGGAAGACTTTTAAAAGTAGAGGTATCAGTTCTTCTTTGAAAGTTTTGTAGAATTCATTTGTAAAACCATCTGGTCCAGGACTTTTATTTTGGGGAAGATTTTTGATAACTGTTTCAATTTCATTAGCTGTGATGGGCCTGTTCATGTTATCCACTTCCTCTTTACTTAGTTTTGGAAGTTGGTAGGTATCTAGGAAATCATTCATTTCTTCCAGGTTCTCTAGCTTGGTGGCATATAGTTGTTCATAGAAGCCTTGCATGATATGTTGAATTTCTGCAGTGTCTGTTGTGATATCTCCTCTTTCATTTACTATCCGACTTATTTGGGTCTTCTCCCTTTTTTGTTTTGTGAGTCTGGCTAAAGGTTTGTCGATTTTGTTTACTCTTTCGAAGAACCAACATTTACTTTCATTGATCTTTTGTATGGTTTTCCTATTCTCAATGTTATTTATTTCTGCCATAACTTTAGTGATTTCTGTCCTTCAGGTTGTTTTAGGATTCCTTTGTTGTTCTTCTTCTAGGTCTTTAAGATGTGCAATCAGGCTGTTTATTTGTGCCTTTTCTTGTTTCCTAATGTGTGCTTGTATAGCTATGAACTTCCCTCTTAGGAATGCTTTAGCTGTGTCCCAAATATTTTGATAGCTTGTGTCTTCATTTTCATTGAACTCTCGAAACATTTTGATTTCTTCCTTGATTTCCTCTTTGACCCAGAAGTTGTTAAGAAGTGTATTGTTGAGCTTCCACATTTTGGGACTGTTACTAATCTTTTGTTGATTGTTAAGTGTTAGTTTAATTCCACTGTGGTCTGAGAAGATGCTTGGGATGATTTCAGTGCTCTTTAATTGGCTGATGCTGTCTTTGTGGCCTAACATATGGTCTATCCTTGAGAATGATCCATGTCGATTTGAGTAAAATGTGTATTCCAGTTTCCTGGGATGAATGACTCTGAAAATGTCCAATAGTTCTAGTTTATCTATCTCTTCATTTAGCTGCCTTATGTCTTTACTGATTTTCTTCCTGGATGATCTGTCAAGTTGAGATAGTGGGGTGTTGAAGTCCCCTACTATGATTGTGTTACTGTTAATATATTGCTGTAGCTCTTTCAGTAGAAATTTGATGTATTTAGATGGCTTCTCATTGGGTGCATAGATATTAATAATTGTTAAGTCCTCTTGATTGACTGATCCTCTGAGCATTAAGTAGTGTCCATTCCTATCTTTTTTAATCTTATCTATTTTAAAGTCTATCATGTCAGATATGAGAATAGCTGTTCCTGCCCTTTTTTGTGGGCCATTGGCTTGTATGATAGTTTTCCATCCTTTCACTTTAAGTCTGTGTTTGTCTTGTTGAGTTAGGTGAGTTTCCTGTAGACAACATATTGTTGGGTTGTGTTTTCTGATCCATATTCCTACTCTGTGTCTTTTAATAGGTGAATTCAGGCCATTGACATTTATTGATATCAAAGATTGAAGATATTTTAATGCCATTCTTGTAGAGTTTTAGAGTGTTTTGATATATGTCCTATTTGTGGTGGTCTGGTTGTTTATAGGAGACCTTTCAGAACTTCTTTCAGGGTAGGCTTGGTGATGGTTGCTTCCTTCAACTGTTGCTTGTCTGAGAAGGTTTTGATGCTTCCATCTAGTCTGAATGACAGTCTAGCAGGATATAGTATTCTTGGCTGAAAGCCTTTGTCATTGAGCACTCGATAGATATCTTGCCATTCTCTTCTGGCCTGTAGTGTTTGTATGGAGAAGTCTGCTGCTAATCTTATGGGTTTTCCTTTGTAGGTGACTCCTTGTTTTTCTCTTGCAGCCTTGAGGATCCTTTCTTTATCCTTATTCCTTTCCATTCTAAGTATGACATGTCTTGGTGTCTTTAGGTCTGGGTTAATTCTGTTTGGGACCCTCTGGGCTTCTTGAATCTTTCTGTCTTTGGTGTTGTCTAGACTAGAGAAATTTTCAGCTATTATGGCCTGGAGAATCCTTTTTTCCTCTCTTTTTCTTTCTTCCTCTGGTAAGCCAATAATACCTATATTGTTTCTTTTGAAGTCATCCCATAGGACTCTGTTGTTGTTTTCAGCATCTCTTAATCTCTTTTTGAGATCTCTTACTTCTTTTTTAGTTGTCTCTAATTCATCCTCAATCTTGCTAATTCTGTTTTCAGCCTCATAGATTCTATTCTCTCTGCCCTCTACTGCTTTCTGGAGTTCATCTATTTTGTTGCCCTGCTCTGATACTGTTTTAGCTTGTTCAGCTAGTTGCCTTCTTAGCTCAGCGATGTCAGCTTTCAGCTCTCTAATAACCATGAGATAATTAGAATTTTCTTCCATATTCTCATTTGTTGTTCCTGCATTTCTGATTACAATTTTTTCAAATTCTTTACTCACTCCTGTTATTATTTCCTTAGCTAATATTTGGATGTTGAACTCGTTGTTTTGTGCTTCACCCTCTGGAGGACTTTTAGCTGGACTCTTGTCCTGGTTCGAGTCTCCAATATTTTTTCTTGTTGTTTTAACCATTTTATATATTGTGTTATGAGTTCCCTTTATCAGTAATTTTCAAATTATTGATTACTATTGCCTGGATTGACTTGTGTCTAAGTAATTTAATTAAAGGGTTTACCGTGGTGGAAGTTAACAGTTTTTTCAATCCCTGAGTTGGAGCTCAGTGGTGTAAAAGCCTCTTTTTTTTTTTTTCTTCCCTGTAGGCTATGGGAGCCTGAGGGCTTTTAAACTATCAATAGGCTTCTTAGCTTAATCACTGACTCCTGACCAAGAGATAAAGCAGGGTGTGGCAGAGATAATCCAGTGGTTATACAAAGAGACTTTCACAGCCCCTCAGCTATGCCACGGAGGTATAGGTCTTCTCCTGAGTTTCCCGGTTAGATCTCTGTCCCCTGGTGTCCCTCCCTGTTGCTGCTCCAGATTCTGAGGGTAGTAGCAATGGAGACTCAGAGTTGCACTTGGTGAGTCTCTGGGGAGTCCTTTCCTCCCTTCAGTTGTCCCCTTGTTGTGGAGCAGACTGGAGGTGGTGTCTCCACTGATAAACTGTTGAACTGTTAGCAGTCACTTAATCTCTCCTTAGGCCCCTCTCTTCTCTCTGTCACCAGCCACATGTGTTTGTACTCACGAGTGATTTACTGGGTTCCTGTGGTCATTCTAGTCCTGTCTTGTTTCAGTTCAGGTGGTCTTCTTTGGTATTCCTAGTTGATCTGGGAGAGGAGAGGAGAGGAGAGGAGAGGAGAGAAAGCGATCTGCTGCTCATAGCTCCGCCTCCCTTACTCCATTTTCCAATGTGGTTGCTTTATTTGTTGCTAAATTTACTGAGTTATTTCTGTATTTTTGGTTATTAGTCCTTTATCTAAAGTATGTGTATAAAGATATCCCATTCTGTAGGGTTAGAGGGTGTCTTTCTGTCTGGGTGATGGTAACTTTTTGCTATGCAGTTAGGTACAAGATAGGGGCTGTCCATTATCACCACTATTATATACTCTTTCTAATGATATATTTTGGGTAAGCAGAGGCAGAAGTTACCTGAAGTGGTTTCCTGTCTTACTCAGTTACTAGATGTAGAGACAGAAGTTTATTTATATCTCACTACCTAGGGAAGAGCCTTCTCTATTGTTATTCTTAATCAGGTTGGCTGACAGCTAGAAATCCAGCCCTTTGACTTGCTAATACCTTAAACCTAAGTTTAAAGACTAATGTTTTTCTCTGGCTTAACTTTTGAGTGGCTCTATTTAGTCAGCCTGGCAAAAAGTCATATTTATAAATTTATGCCACAGCAATTGTCACATGAGGACAATTTCTTATCTACCTGTTATAGGGGTCTGTGCAAAGTTGTAAGACTTATTTATTCTATATATAAATTCTTTGTGTGATATATGATTTATAAATATTTTCTCCCATCATATGTGTTGCTTTTCATCTTCTCAGTGTCCTTTGTTGTTCAATTAGTGCCGGGAGTCAAGGCCTTAGCTAAGTCTCTCATATAGAAAGTTATAAAACATCCTGAAAGCAGCCAGTAAAAACATTTATAGGTAGAGCGGACATTTCGACCATTGGAACTGAGATTACCACTTAGCTGTTTGGAAAGTTGCTCACCCACCTCCCTCCCCCACTACCTTAGCAGAACTTCCTCCTTGTTTGTGCTTATATTGCGGCTGCAAAATAAAATTTTCAGAGCTTGATCAGCCCTCCTGTCTTGCTCTCATTCTTCGTGTCTCTTGTCCTTTCCATTCTCTTGCCCCCTACCCTAGGCTTCCATCGATAACCCTGCAGGCCGGGGCAAATTAGGATAAAGTCTAATACATGTGGTTTTTCTTTTGTCACACGTTTTCAACATCATAGCTAAGAAAGCTTTGCCTAAGCCAAGATCATAAAGGTTCATTGTCTATGTTTTATACTAAGAGTTTTATTATTTTACCTTTGAATTTCTGATCTACTTTAAGATAATTTTATATATGATGTGAGAAAAGGGGCCAACTTCATTATTGGCTATGTGAATATCCATTGATAGTCTGAGCGATTTTATGACTTTAAAAACTGATAGTTATACTCTGTCTTATCTGATGGAGTTTCAGTTGACTTCCTTCTTCCTCAGGGAAAAACCACTTTTGCCTCCATTTGTAATTTCATTCTTTTACTCCATATAGATTTGTGCTGTTTTCATTTCCTTTGAACTGGTAAAACATCCACCAGGTTCCCTCCTCAGCTGAATAAAAGTGAAACCTATACCATATGTCTATTGTTATATCTTTAGCCATTGAGATTAACTCCTGGGACTCTCTCTCTCTCTCTATCTCTCTCTCTCTCTCTCTCTCTCTCAGACACACACACACACACACACACACACACCTTTTCTCTCAGAAAAGTGCATGTGATGCTGGAGGGCTCTCTCTCTCACCTTTTCTCTCAGAAAAGTGCATGTGATGCTGGGGATAGAAGTCAGACTTCATGCCTACAAGTCTAACACTCTAGGACCCTAGGCACTGAACCACCTCCTGGGCTGTGTATATATTTTTAATTTAGTAATACCTAGTTGCTTTTTTAATATAGTGCACATTTGTAAAATTCAGCTGCTGAATGATAGATTAATGGCAATCAATTTGAATATATATTATGCAAATAATCACTTATGAGTGAATGTAATTCAAACAGAACTAATATACTTTTAAAAGCTATCTATAGAGTTAATTGATCTCAAATTACATATACTTAAAATTTATAAATAGACTAGAAGTAGAGACTTGAAGGTGTATAGCATGCTAGGGTTTGTTTTTTTTTTTGTCTTTTTTAAGAAAAGCAATTTAGATCATAAGTTACACTGAAGTGCTATAGAAAATAGATTTGATCAGGCAACTAAGCCAGTGTCATGGCTCACTATCCATAAAAACCATGAAAAGTAATAGTAATTAGCATTTACCATGGACTTAGAGCACTGAAATTACTTCTGTCAGTTGTATTTCTGAGCAAGCCAACGTGATAAATTATGCTTATCCTGGGTTAACAGGGGGCCATATGGGGCACAGAGTGAGAACAAGATTGATCCAATTAACCTAGAGAGTCAAAGGCAGTGTATAGACCAATATGCTGGAGGATAGCTCCATAGAATTTTTAATATTTAGAATGCTCATTGTACTCATTGGAAACATTTTGGGGGAATAAATCATAAGGTACACATATGACACTCAATAAAGTTGTATGTATAGACTAAATAATACAATCATTTTTTAGTTTATATCCCCAAATTATTTATATGTAGTTTGTCTATGCTAAAGCTAACAATGAAAGGTAATAAGTATATTGTGGGAAAAATCACACAGAAGTTATTCATATTTCATGGCAATTGTGTTTTTTAGTTTTGTGATCTATGGTCTAGTTCTCTTCTTATTGGGCTCTGGCCATTGTAAACAATCAGTGGATACTATTGATAGGCTGACAAGATTGAACTAGGTCACACAGGGATGGGGAGACTATTTGCCAGGAGGTCTTTGACAAATATTTCTGTCTTCAGTGAATTATTAGTGTGGAGGCTGTCGTATGCTTTACATTGGTTTGTCCTAGCCCTCCCCCCGCCAAGAGAATTGGATCAGTCCTGTTAATTTCGCGGGCCTGCTTGGCCCCGCCTGAAGGGACCCCGGGAGAGGGTTCCTGAGTCCGAGAGTTCCTGAGTTCCCCAGTGACAGAGTTCCTGAGTTCCTGAGTTCGAGAGTTTCAGGGTTACAGAGTAAGAGAGAGTTCCAGTGTGCCAGAGTTTCAGAGGGTTCCCGAGTACGAGAGTTGGAGAGTTCCCGAGTTACAGAAAAGGAAAGAGTGCTTGCGCCGCCGCAAAGAGACAGCAGAGTTCTGTTTGGTGATTAGTTTGTCTTAGTTTGTGAATCGTTGTTCCTGAATAAAGAAATACAGCTTCCCTGCCCAGCCGTTGTCTCCGCGTCTCTGTTACCCGCCGTGAAGCAAGCCAGCCCGGCAAGAGCCACCGAATTTTAACAACAGGAGGCCACTAGTGTTGGACCACTAATATATGGCATTTCAAGGATATAATTCTGGAGAAAATATTTTCTTTCATGGTTAGCTAAATAGTTTAATATAACTTCTTTTTAAAAATCATTTTATTAAATGTGTTAATGGTTTGAAGTGCAGTCATTGACACATGGGCTCAGTTGCATTGTGCACCAGGACCCCAAAGTCTATTCTGTTATTCCTTCCCTAGAGTCCTTTGTGCAATTTGCCATGCCTAGTTCATGTTTCACTTTGTGTTCTCCCTCCCTGTCCCTATTTATTAAGTCCCTAAATATAGCTGCTTCTGATTTGGTGCTTGTCTGCCACTTTCTCCTTAAGGGAAACTGATTTCTGAATTTCTCTTGTACATGCATTTAAAGGTGTGTAATTAACTGGTAACAGGTTGTTAGGTAGCTGATGAGGTGTGAACCAGTCACTAATTTGTTTTCTTTATTTACTACTTTCCTTGAACTTGAAGATGACAGCATGGCGTTTTTCATTCCCTGCTTACTTCACCAGATTAAAAAGTGATTTGTGAAGCCATTTTTAATTCCTCAAATTCCATTAAAAACAAATATCTAGGGAGAGTCTTAATCAAGACATAATAGGTACTAAAATGCGATCACACAACAGCACCTTTAATGTGGCCCTATGTCAGCTACAATGTTAAGGGACTGTCTCCAGTTAACTGCACTCAGCTCTAATGTTGACCTACAACTTCTGCAATAACCTCCATGCAGTTGTCTTCAGGTTGATTGCTAATGTTTGTAGCTAACATACTTTATTACTTTAGAGTTTATCATATAACCCATGGGGATAAATTGTTATAAAATTATTATAATGTTTTTAATAAATAGTTTGGTTTCTCCTTCAAATTGTCTTGCTTCTTATTTAATAATACATTTTTAAGAAAGCAGTTTGAGACAAAATTAAAATAGAAACATGAAAGAATGAGAATTGCTAAAAATACAAGACTGGAATACTGAAAATGCAGCTGAAACAGAAATGGCTAAGTGTAGAGAAAGTATATAACCAAAACGGGTAATTTGGAACTGAGGAGAATACTGAGTTGTTGGTTGAGTTTGAAAAGACAAATAAGAATAAAAACCCTATTGCTTAAAAAAAAATGTATAACCAAGAGTTAAGCTATAGAATGTGGGAAATATATGTCCAGAAATGCCTCTATACCTTGAAAAAGCAATTAATAGCATGCAATAAAACACAGATGTTAGGAAAGTGGCATCATTTTCCTTCCTGCCTATTAAAATCTACATCAGTAAGTACATCAGTCCAGAGCAATTTTCTGACAATTGTTATTAAGTGATGGAGTTAGAATTTAGTGTGGATAATTTATCTTTTAAGACCCTTTAAAAGGTCATATGTTGAGGGACCAAGAAATCCCTCACTCTTTAGGGCATCTGACTTGCCATGCCCATGGCCCAAGTCTGAACCCTGGTACCCATAAGGGTATTATGGCATTAGGAGATGATATCATGCTGTGGTGGTCTCCATGGTTTCTCCTGCCCTCCACCACCACCGGCTGAAATAAAAAGAATGAAAGTGATGTAACTATGCACTAGGATTGCCAAATAAATAAATAAATCACAATTATATGTCATGCTCTCTCTGACACTTTTCTACCTGGAAGCCAATGGAGAGAGAGAGATATGCCAGGAAATTTATATATTCAACTCAGTTATTTACTAAGCTTCCAAATGCTAGGTATTTTGCTGAGAATTAAGGACATAATTATGCATTAAAAACTCAGTCTTGGGCGGAGGGTAGACAGCATAATGATTATGCAAACAGGGAGTCAGGCAGTAGCGCAGCAGGTTAAGTGCACGTGGCGCAAAGCACAAAGGCCAGCATAAGGATCCTGGTTCGAGCCCCGCCTCCCCACCTACAGAGGAGTTGCTTCATAGGCGGTGAAGCAGGTCTGCAGGTGTCTGTCTTTCTCTCCCCATCTTGGTCTTCCTCTCCTAGCTCCATTTCTCTCTGTCCTATCCAATAACAAAAAGAACAACTACAACAATAAAACAGCAAGGGCAACAAAAGGGAATAAATTTTTAAAAAATGATTATGCAGACTCTCATGCCTGAGGCTCCAAATTCTCAGGTTCAATCCTCCACACCACCATAAGCCAGAGCTGAACAGTGCTCTGGTTAAATAAAAAAAGAAAAAAAAGAAAGAAAGAAAAGGAAGAAAGAAAGAAAGGAAAACTCACTCTCATAAAACTTATAGTGTAGAGAGATCTGTACTAAACAAATATTTTTCCAAGTCAAATGAAATTATGTAAATTGATAATAAGTACAGAGGAAGTCTGAGATAGTCTAGGTGGTCTGAAAGACTATTTAATTGGAAAACTGGAAGTTTGATGAGTATAATAGGCAGAGAGAAAAGAATGCAGTGGCTCAAAATACAGTTTATGATCTAGAGTTCTAGCCATTTCCTCGTTATTATGTTCTTCCAATGCAATTTTCCTTGATTTATCAACCTCCTCTCTAAAACTTTTCTCGTTTATTCTTTTGAGAAAACTTTATATCCTTGTGAGTCTCTGATAGATACAGTACTTAGATCTATTTCTTACAAAATCTGTCCTGGTTTGCAGGGACTTTGAAAGAAAGGACCACCTGGAAGAAAAAGATATCCACAGACTAAGGTACAGCTAAGGACAAGACCTTTACTTCAGTCTAGAACATGGTGGTAGCTGATAGCATTTATGATGCATTTAAAATCTGCACAGTCTTTTACCAACACACCAACCAGTTTTTGTTTGAAAGGGGGGGAAAATAGACAAAGGCAATATAAACATCATGGTGTTCAGCTCTGCTGTCACTTATTATGAGTCACTAAACACTCACCTCAATTCATCTTCTTCCAAAAAAATAATGTTTGTAAATTACACCAGGGTGACTACTGGACAGACTGTTGAGTCTAGACTCTTGGTAGCTATTAAAGATGTTCTCATCTGTAATGTCATATTGGTTTCTTATTATTTAACATGTCAGCAAAGGGAGGAAAATCCCAGATAGATGTTCCCACAGTAGTATGTGACTCTATCTCTTCTTGTATGTAAGATTTTGAGAGAAATGATTACGTTGAAGTGCTTGATTATGTGAAAGGGGTGCATATCTGTCATCAGAGGCTCATAGCTATGTTTCTGGCTAACTTTCTGCTTCCGGTATTTTAAGCATTCTACTCTTTATTTTTCTGGCTGTGGAGTTTTAAGTTTTAATGGAAACAGATCAATTAAAAACATGTTCAAAATATTTTAGTGACTAGTAAGCAAGTTTAAATTCTGTGCACCTATGCATTTTAGAACTGTAAGGAAAATTATTCTCTGCAGAAGTTACATTGTCAGAAATGGTCAAGAAACAGGAACAGTTTTCTTTCCATTTATTTCTAAACTGTCAAATAATGATTGGTCACTTTCTGTTTGTCTAATTCAAAACATATATACTTGATAAAAATTTCAAAGCAAAATGCTTTCAAATCTGTCTACCATTTTTCATGTTCCACTAAGTCTTTTCATATTTAATGAATACACATCCTAAGGCATAAATCTTACTCGAGAAAATATCAAGCTTCCATTACTCAGTTTCTATAGTCTAGTACTATCTTTGCTTTATTTATTACCAGATGCTACAATCTGAAGACAGCTTCTGCATTGAAGACACCTGCATATTAGATGTGATTAAATTTCTCCTTTTTCAATTTTTACAACTTTTAGACTATGAGAATCCTATTTTCTAGGATATATTTCCTAATAAACTTTCTAAGTACTCTAAGCAGAGGTTCGTGACATTTCAGGGAGTAAATAGGAATGTTGAAGGATGTTGTTAAAAGGTTTTTTTTTTTAAAAAAAGTCTAAATATCAATCGGGAAACCACTCACTTAAGAGTTGCTAGGTTCAAAAGTCGTGCTTGTTCTCCATGTAAAAACAAAACCAAAACAAAGCAAAGTATATGATCAATTCTTAGAGAAGGGCATGATTTTTTTTCTGGAGAATTTTATAATGGTGTGTTAAATTAGCTAATAAAAACCTCATCTAGACTTTCTTCGAAGAACATTCTAAAAGTGGCAAAATGCTTTCTAGCATACAGTATTCTTACTAGAAAGAATGACATGAAATAAATGTTACCTTGTAAAGTTTGAAGGTTACTAGAGTTGGGGTGGAGGGAAGATCCAGGATACAGATGCAGTTCCTACTTACACCAGCCAGCTGGGCTTGATAGGAGAATTCTGTTCTATTCATTTCCTGGGGATAGAAATTTAAAAAAAAAATGAAGGAGGAATAAAGGGATAAGGAATATCACTAGACTGGCCCAGTCATCTAGTTCAACATGCTGCCTAGAATAGTAACTCCTACCTTTACTTCTTTAATCCATGCTCTCTTAGAAAAATATTAAATCTTTCCTCCACCTAACCCCATGAAAATAATTGTCACCTTTTGGAAAATTTCCACTTCACTCAGTAAGATTTCCCTAAATGAAAAAAGATAAAAGCATTTTCATAGAATACTTTCCAGATGATATGACTTTACTGAGTTTTTATTTTTAATTAATTTTTAATATTTTTATTTATTTATTTTGGACAGAGACACAAATTAAGAGGGAAAAGGGAGATAGAGAGGAAGATACAGAGAGACACCTGCAGCACTGCTTCACCACTATGAAGCTTCTTCCCTGCAGCTGGGATAGGGGATTGAGCCCAAAAGTCATTCTACACTGTTATAGAAGCTTTCAACCAGGCAAGCCACCACTCAACCCCCTGAGCTTTATTTTTTATAGTTTACATTGCAAAAATGATGGCTTGGAGTTTGTTTTTAATTATAGAATTATAATGTTGAATATTATATATAATCATAGCTCATTTTATTGCACTTTGCTTTATTGTATTCTCAAATATTGGACTTTTTTCCTCAAAAAATATAACAGGTTTATTTATAATTGGTATTAAAGTTGAACTGCTGAAACTTGTTCACTGAAACATTTGGACTTATATTAAAAATCCACACACAGGGAGTCAGGCGGTAGAGCAGCGGATTAAGCGCAGGTGGAGCAAAATGCAAGGACCAGAGTAAGGACCCTGTTCGAGCCCCCAGCTCCCCACCTGCAGGGGAGTTGCTTCACAAGTGGTGAAGCAGGTCTGCAGATGGCTTTCTCTTCTGCTCTCTGACTTCCCCTCCTCTCTCAGTTTATCTCTGTCCTATCCAACAATGACAACATCAATAACAATAATAACTACAACAATAAAACAACAAGGGCAACAAAGGGGACACACACAGTCTTTTGGTGGTGGGAATGGTGTCTATGTACACTCCTATTAAAATGTACTCATATAAATCACTATTTAATTAATATGCGAGGGGAAAAATTAATTGTATGTCTCAAACTTTTTAAAACACAGACTGAGTCTTTTTAATACATAGGCTGAGTCTTTGATATGTTGACTCTCTCAAATGCCTAGACCAGGGAGAACAGAAGCAACCAGTGGCACAGCTATATATAAGATGCTGGGTATTGTACAGCAAATCATAACAAAGGGACTTTTCAAAGTTAACCCAATTACCAAATAATGTGATGATAATAATAACTATCCATTGTCTTCTTGAACCCTAAGATAGCAGGAACCTCACAGTTCCACTATAGAGTCTATATTTCCCTCAGTCCTGGAACCTTAGGGTGGGGCCCACTTTCCTGCATGCTTCTCTCAGTTTATATCAAATAATATTGCATCTGCCGATCACAACCTAATCAACACAACGAGTGCCACCTCAGCACGCTTCACTTCAGACTGTCCAGAGACTTCAGGTGTGGAATGACAACCCTTCAGCTTCATCACTTGGGTGAGACCTTTCCTTTCATAGTATTCTCTAATTCCATTCCATGTGGTTCACTTCCTAACAAAGTCCCAAAACCTAGATATAGACCAGGTCCTGTGAGATAGAGCATATGTTCACATGTATCCATAAACTAGGGCAAAATAAATACCTGAAAGCAAAAGTACACAATAGTCTGCAGTGAGTACCCCCCAACACTTCATCTGCACTATTCCAGCCTTTAGGTCCATAATTGCTCAACAATTTGTTTGGCTTTGTATGTTAACTCCCTTTTCAGCCAACAGGTTCCAGATGCCAGCAGGATGGGGACCAGATTTCCCTGGGCAGACAACCCCACCAATGTGTCCTGTAGCTCCACTTCCCCAGAGACCCACCCTACTAGGGAAAGAGAGAGGCAGACTGGGAGTATGGATCGACCAGTCAACGCCCATGTTCAGCTGGGAAGCAATTAGAGAAGCCAGACCTTCCACCTTCTGCATTCCACAATGACCTTGAGTCCATAATCCCAGAGAGTTAAAGAATAGTTAAGCTATCATGGGAGGGGATGGGATATAGAGATCTGGTGGTGGGAATTGTGTGGAGTTTTACCCCTCCTATCCTACGGTTTTGTTAATGTCTTCTTTTTAAAATAAATAAAAGTTAAAAAGAAAGAAAGAAAGAAAGAAGGAAAGAAAGAAACAATGAATGAAATTTCCCATCATACAGATTTTTTCTTTTTTTAAACCAGAGCACTGCTCAACTCTAGTTTATGGTGGCATGGGGGATTGTACTGGGACTTTGGAGACTCAGGTATGGGAGTCTCTTTGCTTTCTTTCTTTTCTTTTTTTTTTGTTTGTTTGTTATATTTATTTTGCCTTTTTATTGTTGTTGTAGTTATTATTGTTGTTATTAATGTCGTCGTTGTTAGATAGAACAGAGAGAAATGGAGAGAGGAGGGGAAGACAGAGAAGGTGAGAGAAAGATATACACCTGCAGACCTGCTTCCCCACCTGTGGAGCGACCCCCCTATAGGTGGGGAGCCAGGGAGCTTGAACCGGGATGCTTCTGATGGTCCTTGCACTTCGTGCCACGTGGGCTTAACCAGCTGTGCTACTGCCTGACTCCCTGGGAGTCTCTTTGCATAACCATTATGCTGGCTACCCCCACCCTCATAGTGGATTCTTAAGCATATCCTCAATGTATGCAGCTTGCTAGCTGTATGTCTTTTGACATACCTGTTACATGTTTCGCCTGGATAGCACTCAGACTGGTGTCTTCAAAAAGACCAGCAAGATAGGACTCACTAGCCTCCTGCAAAGCACCAATAGCTTCACTCTGGAAGCACAGAACTGTTTTGAAGTCCTGTGCTATCTCCCACACAAGTCGTTGAATTGGGAGTTTAGGAATCAGTTCAGTGGACTTCTGATGACATCTAATTTCACGTGTGTCAACAGTACCAGGCCTGTTAACAGTAAGGCTTCTTCACTGCTCTAGTGAAGGGCGCACTATTATGTGCGGCTTTTGTAGCCAGTTGCTTCCTTGGTGCTTTTCCACTGGTTAACTTGCAGGTGATCTGCTTTGTAAGAGCCATGGTAGAGAGAGATCCTTACTTATCACCCCATTTCCGGCTGGAACTAGGCATTGGAGAGCTGGCTGGCATTAGCTACCACTATGCAGCAGCTAGCTCAGTGTTACACTTTCTACAAATTGAAGTTTTGTGACAACCCTATATCAAGCAAATCTATTAGTGTCATTTTCCCAATAGTTCAGATGATAGAATTTGTTTTTTGCAATAAAGTATTTTTAAATTAAGATATGTGCATTTTTTAGAGATATGCCATTACAAACTCTTAAGATTGCAAAATAGTGTTAAGTATAGCTTTTGCATGTACAGGGAGATCAACAATTAAGTGATTTGTTATATCGAGATATTTGTTTTATGATAGTGGTCTGGAAGCAAATCTTCAATATCTCCAATTTACACCTCAATAATTTTTCAAAATCCTCACTACCACATACAACAATACAAAATACAAGTATTTCTCTACTAATTGTCTTTAGCACCTGAAATTTCCACAATGGCACAATCTTTGTATTAAGGTTGTGTAGGATCAATCTTCCCCCAAATGTTTAGACAGACTTTTTCAGAAATGTTCAAAGCAGATTACTGTCCAATATGTGATATGTGGAAATCAGGTCAAGCTAGATCTAATGGGTCTTAGAAGAAACTTTTTTTTTTCCTCCAGGGTTATTGCTAGGCTCGGTGTCTGCACCATGAATCCACCACTCTTGGAGGCCATTTTTCCCCCTTTTGTTGCTCTTGTTGTAGCCTCGCTGTGGTTATTATTATTGCCATTGTTGATGTCGTTCGTTGTTGGACAGAACAGAGAGAAATGGAGAGAGGAGGGGAAGACAGAGAGGGGGAGAGAAAGACAGACACCTGCAGACCTGCTTCACCGCCTGTGAAGCTACTCCCCTGCAGGTAGGGAGCCGGGGGCTCGAACCCGGATCCTTCCGCAGGTCCCTGCGCTTTGCGCCACATGCGCCCAACCCACTGCGCCACCGCCCGAACCCCAGAAGAAACTTTTAATATTACTTTAAAAAAAGCAGAGTTATAAGATTACAAAGAAATATTTCCACACTTCACCCACAACCAAAGCTTTATACCCCTCTTCGTCCCACCACCTCCCCAGTCCAACCCAATGATAAACATGATAACTCTCACCAAGACTTAAAGACAGTTTGGCTTCTTTTCCCCCCTGCAAGTTCACGGGTTTCAATTATCTAGAGTCTACATATGATGAAATTATTATTTTTTTTTCCTTTTTCCCTCCAGGGTTACTGCTGGGCTCAGTGCCTGCACCATGAATCCACCTCTCCTGGAGGCCATCCTTTCTCCACCTTGTTGCCCCTGTTGCTGCAGCCTCGTCGTGGCCATCATCATTACCACCATTGATGTCGTTCTTTGCCGGACACGACAAAGAGAAATGGAGAGAGGAGGGGAAGACAGAGAGGGGGAGAGAAAGATAGACACCTGCAGACCTGTTTCACCGCCTGTGAAGTGACTCCCCTGCAGGTGGGGAACCGGGGGCTCGAACCGGGATTCTCACGCTGTGCGCTCAACCCACTGTGCCACCGCCTGACCCCCATGATGAATTTATTTGTAGTTGTTTTTCACCTCCTTTCTTAAATAAGCATAATTACCTCCAGTTTCTTTTATTTTGTCTTGAAGGACACAAAATGATTTTTTAAATTGTACAGTAGTATTCCATTAAGTATGTATCCCATAACTCTTTAATTTTTTTTTTTTTAACCAGAACACTGCTCAGGTGGTGCAGGGGATTGAACCTGGAAATTTGGAGCCTCAGGCATGAGAGTTTCACTTCATAACCACTATGCTATCTACACCCACCCTATCCCATAATTTCTTTATTCAGTTAGCCTAAAATTTAAATATCACACATGGAAAGAAAAGGACAGAGTGGGTGGGCGCAATAGCCCCATGGCAGTGCTCTCACTTCCCCAGTGCTGGGACTGCAAAAAGGAGAAAGTGTGTAGAAAAAGGAAATAGTATGCTATTGAAGATGAAAGAGTTCAATTATTAGGTCATCTCTTTTGTACCAGTAATGTCTTTGGTCTGGTCTGCTAGGCTGTTAAAATACAATCAAGAAAAAAAAAATTCAAGATAATATTAAGTCACAAGATTTGCATCTGGAGATTGGTCTTTAGAGATCTCCTTCAATGACATTTAATATCTATTCTCCATTTTCTATCTATAACTGGCCCCTGGTTTATCAGACACACACGGTAAATTTTTTTTCTTTCCTCTTTGGTATTGCTTAGTAGAAAACACATGGGAAGTGTGAAGTTAAGGCCATGTAAAGGATTACTGTAGAGAAATTGAAATAGCTGGAAGGTCTGAAGTGAAAGTCATAGAAAGGCTTGCTAAATTAAAAATTAAAATGGAGTTTACCAGGGTTGGGTGATGGCGCACCTGGTAGAGCATACATGTTATCACATTCAAGGAAGGACCAGAATTCAAGCCCACAGGTGTCTCTCTTCTCTATCTCTATCTCTATCTCTATCTCTATCTCTATCTCTATCTCTATCTCTATCTCTATCTCTCTCTCCTCCTCTCAATTTCTCAAATGAAAAAAGAAAGGAAACAGGAGACTGGGCAGTGGTGCACCCAATTAAATTCAGATACTACCATCTTCAAGGATCTGAGTTCCTGCTCCCCCTCTCCACCTACAGGGGATTGCTTCACAAGCAAGTGGTGAAAGTAGATCGGCAAGTCTCCATCTCTCTCTCTCTCTGTCTCAATTTCTCTCTCTCAATTTCTCTGTCCAATCCAATCAAAATAGAAGCAGACACTGATGGAGTTGGGGAGAGTGGAGGGAAGCAAAAATAAAAAGAAACTGAAATGGAGTCTTTCCTGCTCAGTTACAATGTGAGCACCCCTTCTCACCCTTGATACCTCAGGCTTTTATCTTATTATTAAGCACACATACAAACCTTCGGTTTGTTCCATTTATTTTATAATTTACAGCAGTATAAAGTCTCCATAACACTAAATGTGGTTGTTTCTTCTTACAAATCTGTCTGATGAGAATTTGTTGGCCCCTGCCATCTGAGAAGAGCCCAGGGAGGTAGAGGGGTTTTACTCTGGATCATGACAAAGGGATTCTGTTACTATGATATAAATAGGACACTAGTACTGTTGTGTTGGTCCAAATTCCTGTTATAGTTAAGATTTGATGAGGAAATCATGAAACATTCCAAGTAAGCTGCTCGCTGAGGGCAACCTCCGATAAGGCATCCTGGAATTTGTTCCAGACAGATTAAGAAAAAAAGGCAACTGTGGAGTCCTGAAAAGGAAGTGGCTTGTGTTCTTTGCCCCTGTCAGCTATGACCTTTGTGTGATGCCTTGAAAGAGTAACTGAATTATATGTGATAGACATTTCTGTTATCCTTGGAGTTCCAAAATATGCCGTCAGAGATAGAGTAAGTGGAACAAGCTGATTGGGATTTACTGGGACCTACAAACTTAGCTGGCTCATTTTAGTGCTGTTGGCTGTTTTGCTAAGTCAGTTTTCTGGCAGATGTGTAGCATGAAAGACTGACTGTTATGTTTTCCACAATATTTATTGTTTTCCTTTTGACCACAGGACTTAACAAATACCCTCTAGTCCAGAGAAATATAGTATGAATCATAATGCAGAGAATTAACTGCAGCCCCTCCTCATATTCTTGTGTATCTTACTTTACATAATAATAATTTTGAAAAGCATGAAGGAAACCAGTCTTGTAAATCAAATTGTATTCTTCCATTGACATTTCATTTTTAAGATATATATTCCCATATAACATAAATATTGACTTCAAATGTCATGAAAATTCATGCATTTGACAGGAAAATAAAACTTCATAAAAAAATAACATCAAATAGTTAAACATGTTTTTGAATATAATTGTTGTGCTGAATGAATGTGACTACTGACAGTAAAGACTATGAAAGAATACTAAGCATTTTTTCAATGTTTTCAAGGAACAATTTTTTTCCAGTATACAATTTCTTGTCTCAGATTAATCTCCTTCCATGAATCTTTAAACTAAAATTAGTGATAGCAAACAATGATATGAAATCCAAAATGAAGATGAAGAGCTGATCATTTCCAACCAACCCACCACTAGCATTTATTCTATGCAAAGGACTATATTATAAGTTGGCATGGGGCTGAGGAGACAGCATAATGGTTATGTAAAAGCCTTTCAAGCCTGAGGCTCTGAGGTCCCAGGTTCAATCCCAAGCACCACCATAAGCCAGAACTGAGTGTTGTTCTGGAAAAAATAAATAAATAAAATTAAAATGTCCAGTTCTGAGGCCATTAAGGATTTAAAAAAAAGAAATTGGCATGGATTATCTAATTTTATACTCTTATCAGTCTATCATTATTATTATTGTTATTAGCATCATCATCATTATTGTTATTTTTTGCTTCGAGGGTTATCACTGGGGTTCAGTGCCAGCACTACTGAATGCATTGCACCTGGCAGCCACTCCCCCCCCCCATTTTATTGGATAGGACAGAGAGAAATTGAGATGGGAGGGGAAGATAGAGAAAGGGAGAGAAAGGTAGACACCAGCAGACCTGCTTCACTGCTTGTGAAGTGACGTCCCTGTAGGGGAGTGGTAGCTCAAACTGGGATCCTTACACAAGTCCTTGTGCTTCGTGCTATGTGCACTTAAACCAGTGCAACACCATACAAACCCCTCAGTCTAATATTATTATTACTCCTGGTGAAGATGTCCTAGAAACAGAGAGAAAAATATATAATCGCTATTTTGAAGTATTTTTCAAGTTGCTTATATAGGATCACCTGAGAGCCATGCTAAATAAATATTTTTAGACCCCCCTCCCCTCTAATTCACAGGTTAGAGGTAGGAACCCAGAATCTGTTTTTGAAAAGCACTTAAGGTCATACTGCTGCATAAAAGTTTGAGAATTACTTGAGATTCAGTGCCTGCACAACCTTCCTTTTCCCAGAGGCTGTTATTATTATTTTGGGTAGACTATGAGTGGGAAAGGGATAGATAAGGAGGGAGAGACAGAAAGAAAGTGAGACACCTGAAGCATTTCTCCAGTACTCATGAAACTCCTCTTTCCACTCCAAAGAGCGGTTGAAGACTGGGACCTTGAACCTAAGTCCTGCCTCATGGTATGGTGTGTGTTCTACATGGTGAGTCACCATCTTGCTCCTGAATATTCATTTTTAATATAAATTTAATATATTAAGAAAATATAATAAAGTAAGGTCAGTCCAGTTTTACTTGTCATAGCAATAAAGCATGCATTAAACAGTTTGTGAAATACAGAGAGATAAGACTTCCTTTCTTATCGCTCATATGTGTACACTCAAGTACACATTCAAATTCCCTCTCTTCTTAATAACCACTATCAACTTTCATGTTTCCCCCCAGAAAAATGCTAGCATGAATATGCATACGCTTTTTATTATTCAAGAAAGTGATTCATGCTGTTTACAGTTTTCCATCTTCTTAGCTTAATGTAAATGAGCATATCTCCAGAATATATAAACTCTAAATTATTCTTTAAACCACTGCATTGTATTTCATTACATACACTCATATACCACTTAACAAATCTGTCAAAGACAGGATGCATATACAATAATGGACTCAATAAGCTGTACCATGTAGCCTAAGCTACACAGTAGGCTATCACATCCAGGCTTGTATAATTATACTCCATGATACTTACTCAACAAAAAGCCACCTAACTACATTTATCAAAATGTATCCCTATAGTTAAGAGAAATATAACTGTATATGTGTTCGTTTAATTTATTCCTTATCTATATAATTTTTACTGTTATGAGCAATGCTGTCATGAATGTTATATATGCTATAACATATACATATATATTATATATTGACTGTGCTGTTTATTTTAAACTGTAAATATGGAATTAAAAGTAACCAGGTAAAGATTTTTATGTTTCCTAGAAGCTTGAGTTACTTCTTTTAAACTCATTACAGCTAGAATGGAAGGTGAGATTTTTCAGCCTGGGTGTTTATATTAAGGCAGCCAGTTAGTGTTTTGAGTTAAACTTTATTGAAGAATTATACAACAAGATCACGTATTCAGAAGAAAAAACAAAACAGAATGGGATATGGCAAAATGTAGGAAATAAGAGAAAAATGAAGTCAAGCCCTAATAAGGCAAGATTAGAAAGACTAAGGAAGTAAAATGTAACTAAGTGATAGTATTACATGGAAGATTATTCAGGCAACAGTTATTATTTAAGAGACACATAATAAGTTGGTCTAGTGAAAATAACATGTATTTATTTGTACAGTAAATGTTTATTGTTAGGCTCTGTCGGCATTCACACGGCATTCACAGCAGGAAGGCAAACGACCGGGTCTCTCTTGCTTGCTCAAGGGACGAAACGAAATAAAGACATGAGGGAGAAATGATGTGTTCTCAAATCTCATTTATTGGCAGATGGACATGAGTTTAAATAGAAAATCAAACAAAGGACATTATTCAAATATGTCAGAAATTACAGGTTTCTTAAAGGTCAGCTTGCCCCTATGGTAAGGGGCTGGTTATGACAGGAATTTGATGAGATAAATAAAGGTCAAGATAATTAGTCTCCTGATGCAGGCATTTAATTACCCAAAGGTGTTTGAGGGGAGAATAGGGTTTGAACCAGTTAAGGAGAGATAGAGAGAAGATAAGCAAGTTTTGATGTGAATTAAGGACATCAAAAGGCACTGCCAGGAGTGTGTGATAAGGTGTGTTCTCCTCTGTGATCAGAAGACAAGGTGAACTTTGAGTAAATGAATCTTAAAGTAGGCAGCCATGGGGCCTGCAGTTAGTGGAGAGGGGCAGTGAAGTCTCTGTGGGCTTGAGAGACTAACAAGGCAAGCTTAGTCTGTGAGACTTTTTCCCTCTTGGCTCACCTCTATGATGAGAGAGGCTAACAAGCGGGATGTCTATCCAGACCTCCATCCAAGGATGGGAGAGCTCCCCTATGCACCACCAAACTATCACATAGTCCCACAAGGCTCTGTGTTAAGTTTGACATTATATATTTGGAAAGATATTGTTCTTACTCTCACTGAGCTTACTACCTATGATAATAAGTATTTTTAAATTTATTTTAAAAAGTTGGCAGTGATCAGTAAAGATTTGCATTGCCTCATCGCCATGTGTTTGGTTCCTGAGTCATCTCCCTCCCTTCGCTGAGTGAGTAGCAGCCCAGGCTGGCTCCGGTCGAGTTCTCTCCAACCCAGAGAGTACGCGCCCAGGAAGAGACACCCCCACGCTAGCCAGACACAGATGATATCCAAATAGAGGAAGGAGGCCAGGTGGCAGTGCACCTGGTTGAGCACATATGTCACAATACTCAAGGACCCAGACTCAAACCACTGGTTTCCACCTGCAGGAAGGAAGCTTTGGTGAAGAAGTGGTGAAGCAGTGCTGTCTGCCGGTGTCTCTCTGTCTCTTTCCCTCTCTACCTCCCCCTTCCCTCTCAACTTCTTGTTTTCTCAATCCAATAAATTAAGATAATAAAAAGTATTAAAACAACAATAGAGGAAGTACCAGGGCCCAGAAAGTAGAACTGGGGATAAAGCATTAGGTTCTCAGACCTGAGATTTCAAGTCTGATTCTCAGCATTGCATGTGTCAGAGTGATATTCTGGTACTCTCTACCTCAGCTTCATTCTCATGAATAAATAAATAATTAAAAATTTTTTTTTTTTTTTTAACCAGAGCACTGCTCAGCTCTGGCTTGTGATGGTGCAGGGGATTAAACCTGGGACTTTGGAACCTCAGGCATGGGAGTCTGTTTGCATAACCATTACGCTATTTACCTCTGCTCAATAAATACAACTTTAAATAAACCAAATAGAGGAAATACTATGTGCACAGTCACTGAAGTTTATAAGAACAAGGTGTATTTGAAATCACAGCGTAGTTTATGGTTTTGAACTGGAAAGTACAACTATAGGAGTAAGAGGAGACACTGGATACAAATATAGAGCCCCCAAATGAAAGAATTCACACCAAATTACAGTACTGGAGTGGGGTGGCTGGCTGGAGCGGGTGGGAGGGAATTTTCAGGTCCTGGTGCACCATGCTGGAAGAAGATCTAGAGTGTTTTGCAAAAAACTGAAAATTTTTACATATTAACCAACAACTGCATTTACTGTTTATTATGAGCCATTAATATCCCTCAACTAAAAAAAAAAAAAAGAGAGCCAAATCTTTTGTGTGAACTAGATTCCAGAATTTTTTTAAAAATATTTATTTATTTTCTCTTTTGTTACCCTTGTTGTTTCATTGTTGTAGTTATTATTGTTATTGATGTTGTCATTGTTGGATAGAACAAAGAGAAATGGAGTGAGGAGGGGAAGACAGAGAGGGGGAGAAAAAGACAGACACCTGCAGACCTGCTTCATGGCCTGTGAAGCAACTCCCTTGCAGGTGGGGAACTGGGGGCTAGACCTGGGATCCTTCCACCGGTCCTTGCACTTTGCGTCATGTGCCCTTAACCCGCTGTGCTACTGCTGGACTCCCAATTCTAAGAATTTTGAATGAAGGTATATTCAGATTTGTAGATTTAGAAATCTATAGGAAGCTGGGTGGGTTTGAAATAATCTAGTTCACAGGCAACAAACCATTGTGGAGATGGCAAGTGTCTTCATAGGGAGAAGTAACAAATCTAAGCAAGTGATTAAATGAAGGTGCTGCCAAAATTTCTCACTGGAGCAACTGGGTGTATTGACACCTGAATATGCTGAAAATCTATGAATAATATTACCTAACTATGTGCATAATATAAACACTATAACACAGTGATCCATCAGTTAGTAAAGTATATATTAAAAGAAACTAATGAAGGATAAACTATCTATATAAATGTATAAATGTTCAGACAGGCTGCATAAAAATATGATAAAGTCAGAAGATTGGACCAATATGTGAAAGCATTTTCAGTGACTCATTCACACATGTAGACCAGTATATCACTATACTATCATATCCCAATATGTTGGGAGAAAGTACATCTTGTTTGCAGTAGTAGAGAAAGCTTTACAGTGCTGGTCATATTTCAGTTTGACTTTTCAAGGTGCAATTGAATTTTGAAAGGTAGTTCAGAGAAGACCTTGAAAGTCTCCCAGAGTTTAGATTTTAATCATCTTAGTTGGACTTTTGCTTTGCTTTGGTAAATTATTTGCATTAATCATAATTGTGAATCATTTTATTTTCCCATAAATATTGAATAGATCATTTTAGGCTAGGCCTGACCAAATTATCTCAGATTCCAAAGTGATGAAGTACAAATTAATGAGATTTTATTGCCCAAATTGATAAAATTGACTTAAAGAGAACTTGAAGGTAATGAGTAGATATAAAAATAGATTTCTTGTCTTTTCATATACTGTCAGACTTAAAAGGATCAAATGAAGTATTTCGTGCTTTTTCTTCTGGATAATAATTTGAGAAGAAGGTACTTATGATCTCTGCTGACAGTGATCAGGAGAAGAAAATAAACATATAGATGATTAATCCCAGGCTGAGAAATGAGAATGAATTCCATTAAACAACTTCCTAAGAGAAGGCCCATGTTAGCATTTTATCTCTTGAATCATGGTTTTCTTTTTAAAATATAAAAATATGTTATATAATAATACCAACTGTCATAAAGTGTTTGCACATAATCTTTGCTATAAGAGATGAGTTTCATTCAAGCAGTATTCTTCTGAGAAAATTAAGCTATTTGATTTTATTACATTTTATATAATTTTTTTTGTATTCAATGTCCCATTAGGTTTTCAAAGCCTTATCTACTCTTTTTTGATTGTCCATTTGGTTAAGGAGTCAGTGCACAGAATTGGGAAATGGGCAGTTTAAACTACTTCCACACATTTTAAATCATATAAATAATTGACATACAATTGATGGTTGCTAGGCTGCAGTTGAATTCAATTTCATCCTATCTCATTATAATGTAATTTAGGTTTGGTTGGTTGTTTTCAAATTTCTTTTTATTTCTTTTAATCTTACAAGGAAAAGCCTTTGGTGATCAAACTAATCCTGTTCTAAGAGAAAAAATGAGGTTTTTTATGTCATTTCTTCTCACATTTATGGAAAAGAAGGAGGAGGAAGAGGAGAAGGAGGAGGAGGATGTATAGTAAGGCAAAGGAGATAGCATAATGGTTATGCAAAAAGGCTTTGGTGAGGTCTGGGAGGTGTTAGAAAAAGCATTAGACTCTCAAGTATGAGGTACTGAGTTCATTCCCCAGCAGCACACATATCAGAGTGTTATCTTGGTCTTTTTCTCTCTCTCCTCCTATCATTCTTCCTGAATAGATAAATAAACTCTTACAAACAAACAAAAAAGACTTTAATTATGCCTGGAGCAGCACAAGTCTCAGGTTCAATTCCTCACACCACCATAAGCCCAAACTGAGCAGTGCCCTGTTTTAAAAAAAAAAAAGTTTAATCTCCAGAACTGCATATGCAGACTGATGCTCTGGTTCTTTCTCCCCTCCCATAAAAAAATATATTTTAATAACATTTCCATATTTACCCTACTACTGTCAAAATTAAAGAGAATGAAAAATCAGTGAGACCTGAAACATGCTCATCTTAGTTCTAAAGTGACCTTTAATTTCATCACATTGAGAGATGAGAACCCAAAACTCAGTTAAATCAGCTCCTCAGATGGAAATCAATAGATACGTATAAGCTGCCTTTTTGCAGCAACTTGTACTTCATCCTAGGGAATATCAAGTAGGTTCCATCATCAAATGGCAACTTTCTGACTATAGGTATTTAGAACAAGAACCTATAAGCTACAGCTGGCAGACTACACCATAGTTTATGAGCCAAATCCAGCCAGTCCTCTGTTTTTGTAATTAATATATTGCTGTAAAGCAGTTGTATTCATTCATTCTGTATTGATCATGGCTGTTATGTTCCTACGTGGCAGGGTTGAGTAATGGCAACAATGAATACAAGGTGGAGGACCCCTGAACTGAGAAGGGAGAAAGAAAGAGAGACAGGGAAAGGGAGAGGGGGAGGGGGAGGGGGAGGGGAAGGGAGAGGGAGAGGGGGAGGAGAGAGTATTTTAAAGTCCACAGAGACAATGGAAAAGTTGGTATATTCATGTTTGAGGAATGGTACCTGACTGTTTGCTCCAGACCTCTGGGGGATTTTGGTTCAGTGTAGGTGCTATCAGTTTTTTGACAGTTGTATATATTTGCAGAAATCTCCTCTAGCCTTCATTTTTTAAGGCCCCTGTTTATTACAAAGTCTAATTTTAACATTTTATTTGATTAACTGATTAATTTTATTTTACCAGAGTACTACTCAGCTCTGGCTTTAGTGGTGCTGGGGATTAAACCTGAGATCTCAAAACCTCAGGCATGCAAGGCCCACAAAGTCTAAAATTTTTTACTTTTTTTTATTATTATTGAAAATGTTTACTGATCCCTCATTTGAGGTGTCAGAGTAGGAAAGTAGCTGAGGCCTCACTACTCTAAGAAAGGAGAAAAATGCTACTACTGTTTATTTTTTTGTCTACTATCTATGTTCATGGAGAGGAGTACTATATAATTATGAGCTCTGTTCCATCCCCTTTCCAGAAATAAATTTCATTATGATGGAAAATTAGAGATGAAATATATTAAATCCAAAGCTTAATTGGATCCACGAGAAATGTAAGGCATTGAAAGAGTTTGTATCAACAAAGTAGGAAGTGCTGTCATGGAGAAGAGATGCCTGTCACTGGACATACCAGTAAACTTATAAAAATAAATGTACTATTCAAAATACAAGTGATTGAGCTGTGTTTCCTAGTTGATGGAATAAATTGCCTTCATTTGCAATATAAAAAACTTGGAAGAGTTTATCTAAGGGAAGGAAGCAAACATAGAGGTAAGAAAGAATTCACCTTTCTGGGGCCAGGTGATGGTGCACCTGGTTGAGTGCATGTATTACAGTGCTAAGGGACCTGGGTTTGAGCCCCTGGTCCCCACCTACAGGAGGAAAGCTTTGTGTGTGGTGAAGTAGTACTGCAGGTGTCTCTCTGTCTCTCTCCCTCTCTATCACCCTCTTGATTTCTGGCTGTCTCTAGCCAATAAATAAAGATAGTTTAAAAAAGAGAAAGAATTCACCTTCCTGGTGCTCATGTGGAGTGGCTCCAACCACGGGGAGCCAAGCCTCCGACCCTCCCTCACCAGCTCTAGTGGCTGCGTAAATTAGAAAAAGGCATCCAGAGATATTCTGGTATGAACATCCGTTTATTTGGAGATGGGTACAGACTTTTATACTGAGTTAGACAAAGAACATTCTTCACATGTGTCAGAAATTCCAGGTTTCTTAAAAGTCAGCTTGCCCCCTTGATAGGGGGTTTGTATGACAAGAATTGATGAGATACATAAACATCAAGACAATTAGTTTTCATGATGCAGGCAAGTTAATTATCCAAAGGTATTTGAGAAAAGCATAGGGGTTAAACCAGTAAGGTGAGGTAGAGAAGAAGAAAAACAAAACTTGATGTAAATCACAGATATCAAAGGTCACAGAAAATAGAATCTGGTTTCGATACTGGGGTACTGGCAGGGGTGTATGATAGAGTATGTTCTTCTATATGATCAAAAGGTGAAGTTATAGAGAATGTGTGAACTTTGAATGCCTATAGTGAACTTTGAGTGAACCCTCAAGCAGGCAGCCATTTGGCCTACTAGCAGGGAGAACTAAGTGTGAGAGGCTTGTAGGCTTTCTGTGAGCTTGAGAGACTAACAAGGAGAAACTGAGTCTGGGAGACTTTTCCCTCTTGGATCATCTCTATAAGGAGAGAGGCTAACAAGTGGGGTGTCTTTCCAGACTTCCATCCAAGGATGAGAGAGCTCCCCTAAGCTCTACCAAGCTTTCACATAGTCCCACATCACCTTTCCTTGAAGTGGGAATCTCTCTTCCCTCTATACTATTCCTCAATTCACAGACATATATTCACATCTTCAGTCCTCCCCATCTCACAAAACTGGGTGATTTCCCATAAATAGTGACATCAATCTACACTGAGATATTCTAGTAGGAACTAGAATATATAAAGGCAATCTGGGGGCTGCGGGGTGACACTTTGCTTGAGCAAACACATTACCGTGGATGAGGACCTAGGTTCAAACCTCAGTTTCCCACCTGCAAAGGGGAAACTTCATTAATGGTGAATCAATGCTGAAGGTGTCTCTCTCTCCCTCACCCTTCTCCTCTCAATTTACCTGTCTCTTATCAAATTATCTGTCTATTAATCTCTTTATCTCTCCCTCTCTCCTCTCAATTTATTGGTCTTTTATCCCAAAATGAATAAATATATAATAAATATGTAAATATTTAGAAATAAATAAATAAAACATTAAGAAATAATAACAGCAGGGTGTGAGGCAGTAGTGCAGTGGGATAAGCACACGTGGTGCAAAGCACAAGGATCTCTGTTAGAGGTCCCCCTCCCACTCCTGATCTGCAGGGGAGTTGCTTCACAGGCAGTGAAGCAGGTCTGTAGATGTCTTTCTCTCCCCCTCTCTGTCTTTCCCTCCTCTCTCCATTTCTCTCTGTCTTATCCAACAATGACATCATCAATAACAACAACAATAGTAACTACAACAATAAAGCAAGGGCAACAAAAGGGAATAAGTAAATAAATGTTAAAAAAAAAAAAGAAATACATCATATGAACCTAGACCTCCAATATATACCTATCTCCACCATCGCTGATCATCTCTATCAGGAGCATCATTATAAGCCCTCTAGTGGGCCTATCGGACCCAGCCCTCAAAGATCCTGGTTTAAGCCCCCGGCTCCTGGAGTGACCCACCTGCAGGGAGGGTCACTTCATGGGTGGTAATGTGACCTGGCCAGTAATGATCATTTGAAGTAATCTTTAATACAGCAACTGTGATTAGTTAAGTATTTTCACTAGCCCCTGAATCCTAAGGGTTTATTCTCACACCTCATGGAGTCACAGTAGAATCTAATGAAAACAGTCTAAAAGAGCCTGGAGATTTTTAGAATGTGGTATTAGAGTAGCCAGTCAGTTGAAATACAAAAGCCTCAACTAGAGGCAAGAAGTAAATGATCCACTGATTGACAAATTAACAAAATAAGATGTGTTGTAAATTCATCAACATATCATTAAGAAGAAAGCAGCCAAGTAAGTTAATTTCTGGGCCCAGGGTGATAGGATAATGCTTATGCAAAAAAAAAAAAAAAAAAAACTTTCATGCCTGAAGCTTCCAGATCTCAGGTTCAGTCCCCAGAACTATCATAAACCAGAGGTGAGCAGTGTTATGGATAGAAAAAAGTAAAGAAATTTGATTTCTTTCTTGGACATACCAACAAAGGAGAAGCAATCGGTATAATATATCCAGACTTCAGTTTTGATATTATTTCACTTCACATTTCTTTCAGACAAGCAGGTAATACAGCTTGGACCAAACTGCTGTCAAGTGGCTGAAGAGTTGCAATAAAGGTAGAGCTATCAGTGACTTCTTGTCATCCTGAGGACATTTATCAAGTGGTGCCCATCCATAAGGACTGGTTGTGGCCAGAGTCATCTACAGGGTGATAGGAGTGAGCATAAGCTCAATAAATTTACTGTTAACTCTGATCTGGAGCAGCTTCTTACAACTGGCAAGATGTGAATAGCTTTGAGTGACCTTGATTAACTGGACAGGTACAGTGGGACAATCTCATAGCCAGAATGCCTGAGCAAGACACAGTGGGCAGATAGTCTATGCAGGAGGGTTTAAAGCATACTGCAGCAAATTCAGTAGTGTTTTATTTCCAAAATCTTCTGAGGCACTATAATTAACAACTCTCCATGATGCCAAAAGTAGCCAAGAGCGACTTTTATTATTCTAGTTTCCTAATTTGCTTTTAAAAGGGCCTCTCAAAAATTCACCTCACATAAGTCCTTTAAATTTTATTTTTATTTATTTTTTTCTTCTAGGGTTATTGCTAGGGCTCGGTGCCTGCACCACGAATCCTCTGCTTCTGGAGGTTAATTTTTTTCCCATTTTATTGGCCTTGTTTTTTTTTTTATGATTGTTGTGGTCATTATTGTCATTATTGATGCCATTGTTGTTGGATACGACAGAGAGAAATGGAGAGAGAAGGGGAAGACAGAGAGGGGGAAAGAAAGATAGATGCCTGCAGACCTGCTTCACTGCCTGTGAGGCAACTCCCCTTTCACAGTTGGGAAGCCGAGGACTCGAACCGGAATCCTTAAGCCCGTCCTTGTGCTTAGAGCCATGAACGCTTAACCTGCTGCGCTACTGCCCAACCCCCCAGTTCTTTAAATTTTAAATGACTCCTGGAAAGTCCCTGATGTATTGGACTTTAAATGTTGGCTTCATTCTTCCTGCTTAATTTTCTTTCTTTCTTTTTTTTTTTTTTAACTTTTATTAGTAAAATGGAAACACTGATAAGACCATAGGATAAGAGGGGTACAACTTCACACAATTCCCACTACCAGAACTCCGTATCCCATCCCCTCTCCTGATAGATTTTCTATTCTTTATCCTGCTGGGAGTATGGATCCAGGGTTATTATGGGGTGCAGAAGGTAGAAGGTCTGGCTTCTGTAATTGCTTCCCCGCTGAGCATGGGCGTTGACATGCTGATCCATACTCCCAGCCTATCTCTCTCTTCCCCTAGTGGGGAAGAGCTCTGGGGAAGCAGGGCCCCAGGACACATTGGTGGGGTCATCTGCCCAGGGAAGTCCAGTTGCATCATGGTTACATCTGGAACCTGCTTGATTTTCTTATCTTTGCCTTGATGGGATCAGCTCTCATGACAAAGCAGAAATTCATGAGGAAAAAAGAATCTTCCAAGAAACTGAAATATTGACATTGAGCTTTAAAGCATCTTTTGACACTTCAAAACATTAATTCCTTAATAATATTTTAGTCATCAAGTAAAGTATTTTTTATAAGGGTGTTTCAAGATTACATAAGTGGTTGTAAAATAGACTAAACTAGCCAGGAGGAAAACCTACATCTCTATTGCTGTATAAAGGCAAAAAAGGAGGACTTCTGGAGGCGGGGCTATGGAGCAGCAGCAGCTGTTTTTCTCTTCTCTCCAGAGTCAACTAGGAATACCAAAGAAGACCACCTGGGACCGCAACAAGATAGGACTAGAACAACTTCAGGAACCCACCAAATCACCAGTGAGTGCAAACATGTGTGGTTCATGGACAGAGAAGAGCCTAGGGAGAGATTAAGTGGCTGATAATAGTCAGGCAGTTTACCAGTTGAGATACCACCTCCAGTCTGTTTCACCAACAAGGGGACAAGTGAAGGGAGGCGAGGACTCCCCTGAGACTTACCAAATGCAACTGTGAGTTTCCAGCCTCTGTGGAGAACAGTTTGGAGAACTCTCAGAAAGCTAGAAATGGACCTAACCTATGATCCTGCCATTCCTCTCCTGGCGATATATCCTAACTAACCAAACACACCCATCCAAAAAGATCTGTGTACACATATGTTCTTGGCAGCACAATTTGGAATAGCCAAAACCTGGAAGCAACCCAGGTGTCCAACAACAGATGAGTGGCTGAGCAAGTTGTGGTCTATATACACAATGGAATACTACTCAGCTGTAAAAAATGGTGACTTCACCATTTTCAGCCGTTCTTGGATGGACCTTGAAATATTCATGTTAAGTGAAATAAGTCAGAAACAGAAGGAAACCTCGCTCTCAGGCAGAAGTTGAAAAACAAGATCAGAAGAGAAAACACAAGTAGAACCTAAACTGGAATTGGCATATTGCATCAAAGTAAAAGATTCTGTGGTGGGTGGTGTGGAGAATACAGGTCCAAAAAGGATGACAGAGGACCTAGTGGGCGTTGTACTGTTATATGGAAAACTGGGAAATGTTATACATGTACAAACTATTGTATTTATTATTGAATGTAAAACATTAATTCCCCAATATAGAAATTTAAAAAATAAAATAAAAAAAGACAAAAACAAAACAAACAAAAGAAACCAATAAAAATCTGTTGAACACAACATCACCATTTCCTTAAGGTCCAAGTGATAAACAAGAACTGTAAGATGCTGGAAATGCCCAGCACTTGACCTTAAGTTATATTATACTGACATTATAACGAAGTCTCCTTACTAATTGTATCCGGTGACCCATCATGCACCTGAGATTCTGATAGTTCCAAAATCAACAATTATGCCCAGAAAGGGGAAGATCTTCATTTCCGGAAAAAAAATCACCTTTTTTCAGGTAATCCCACCTATCTCAGCTCCCAGTAACTAACAATTACTCCACTTTTTGAGACTATTTTGCCTACCCCAAAAGTTCCCATATAAGAAGAAACCCTGAAATTAAGCAGGATTCAATTCACCCTAGAACCTGTCTTTTTTCTCCTCTTGGTGTGTAGTTTTTCACCTCCCTCTTGCAATAAACCTGTAATGTCACTTACTGTTGTCTCTATACCTGTTTTTTTTTTTTCAGGGGGGAGACTACCAAAAAGAACCTGCTCTAGGTTTTAAGGTACACTTTCTCACATCTTTATCTGATATCAGTCATATGACAATCATATGAATTTTAAGAAATTCACCTTCAGCTTTTTGGAAGAAAACTATTGCTTCCTTTGCATAATGAATTTTACACAACATTCATCCCATGTTCATGGTGAAAGAGTGAGCCTATAGCACCAGAGCTGCCTGAGGTGCTATGGTACTCACATGTAGTGTTTGGACTTAAACTGGGACTGTGTATAGGTCAAGGCAAGTGATAGAAAAAAGTACCAGGGGCTTGAGAAAGAGAGAAACATGCATCTCTAAGAGCCAAAGCTTTTATTTATTGGAGGAAAGCTGGGAGTGACTTGCAGACAAGATAGTCAGATGGAGACCAGTGGGCTAGAGTCCAGGCTGGTACTGAATCTCATAGACCAGCAGGATTTTCTATCTGATGAAAGAAGAATTTTGAGGGGGAGCTTTGGGACAGCAGAAAAGCTGAGTGAGTGATCAGGTTGTGCAACAGACAATATTGTTGTTATGCCTTAGACATATTTTGTTTTGTTTGGAACTATTGATGACAGGAAAAGACAGGAAGAACCTGGAGAACACAGACAACTGATGCACCATTCCAGAACACATGTTCCCCAGACACACACATTTCCTATACAATTGGGGAAGAAAATTGTTAGAACTGGGAGTTTTAACATGTGTGGGGGTGACTTAGAAAGGAAGTAAAGGTGAGGCTAGTGAATTGATATAAACTGGTGTTATATGTATGGCTGGACTTTCTCTTTGCCAAGGTAGGCCTGGCAACATTTGAGTGAGAATGGTTCTCACTCATTTTCACTCTTTTTTTCTCTCTCCCTTTCTCATGGACCATGTATACTCCACCATATGGGGTGTTCTCAGTTTTCCTGAATAAATTTTAAACTTCTTGAAAATCATTCTTTCTCCTCAATTTTTTGTTGGATTTATATATGATGAACCTTTAAACATGTGGGGGACAATATCAGCCTGATTACCCTCAGTACAGAGCTATCACAGCTATCAAGGTCAATTCTTCATTCCACGGTGTGTGATGAAGTTCCTGGAAAGGTAGAGATATGAGTCACTTCCTCATTTTGAGGTCTCTTATTAGGCACCCTACCCAATTAGCTATTCCTCTAGCCCAAGCTCCTTAAAAAAAAAAGTATTTAATAATAACTGATGGTAAAAACAAAAACAAAAACACGTGTTGCTAATTTTCTTTGAAAATTGGGCATTCTCTTGATGGGTTAAAGAGATATCGAGTATAGACAAGAATTTATGAGTAAATTCTTGTCTAAGTGAAATGAAAAATCCATAGGCTTCTGGTGGATGCCCACTTCTGCATTCCAGTATGCAGAGTGATGGGCTCTGATTGTAGCCAACCTGCTCTCACCTTTATTGTCAGAACCTTGATGGACTCTATTTGCAACCAATCAGCTTTTGCTGTTCCCAGTTTGAGAGTGATAAAAGCTGGGTACTGTGGTACAAACTTGTGCAGGTCAGGTAGTAATCAGCCTATAATCTCTTAATGTAAAATAAACGTAGTTCCCTGCCCTCCATGCAGCCTCAGGTCTTATTCTTCAGTTACTTTGAATTATAATATGTAATTTTTATTAGATAAGCACAGAAAGAAAAAAATCAAGATAAATTTTAGTTTGTATTTCTATTAAAATTACAGTTGAAAACATTAATTCCCCAATAAAGAAATTAAAAAAAATTATAGTTGAACAGATAGAGCTGACACCTAGAGCAGTGGAGCATCAGGCTAAGCCATGAGAAAATTGGCAGTTATTCTTGGTCAATCTCTTTTAAAATTAAATTTAGAGATGTCCTCAACTGTAAGTGTCTCCTACTCTGAGAGAATAAGATAGAAAGGTTCCTGAGAGCAATATCTTAAATTCAGCTGTGGAGAGTTACTGGCATTTAACATTTCCCCTATTCTCACTCACAATTTCTCTAGCGCCTACTCCTATTCCTCCCCATCAGGTCCTTCTGTTGTTCTTTTACCAGACACTGCTCCACTCTGGTTTATGGTGGTGTGGGAACAGAACCTTGGAACTCTGGTTCCCCAGGCACAAAAGTCTTTTTGCATAAGCATTATGTTATCTCCCCAGCCCTATTTCTTCCATTTCATTGAAATTAATCAGTCAGCCAATGTAGAACTTCCTCACATTTACAGTTAAAATTAAATGTATTTGTAAGTATAAACCAAACTTTGCCTTTTTCTTTATGGAAGTCATTTTATCAAGTGGGATTGCCATGCTGATTTTAGTTACATTTATTGTTGGACATTAAGCCAGCCCCCTGCTCCCCCCTGCTCCATTGTTGATACTATGGCCTATTTACATAATCATTGTTTTGCCTGAAAGATTCCCCACCCATTCCTTTGTTCTATCTTCTTTCTGCCTGAAAGATTCCCCACCCATTCCTTTGTTCTATCTTCTTTCTACCTCGAGACCCACCCTGCCTGCAGGGTACATTAATTCTGCCAGTTAAAACCCTAGCAACCGTTGCTATGGAAGCTTTCTACCTTCCTGCTCTTTCTTTTCTCCACCCCCTTTCTCCCTTCTGACTTGCCATTTCCGGTTTTACCCTATAAAGCCCACTTCTGTTCCTGGTTTTGCTCTCTTTTCTCTCCCATCTGGACCTGGAGAAGGGCTGGTATGCAGAGTGGACAGTGGCCATTGTGGTTTGGTGCCATGTGGCTTAACCCACTGTGCTCACACACCACTCTGTAGCTCTCGCATGAATAAAGATTTGTATTGCTACCGTCACGAGTTCCTGGTCTCTCTCCTGCGACACCAGCCTGGCAATTTATTCCTGCCTTATTTGTTGTTCCTCCCCTCAATTACCCTGTCAGGTTACAAACTTTGTTATTAAATCTCTTAAACTAAACTAACATAGAAACTTTTTTTTTTTTGCCTCCGGGGTTATTGCTGGGGCTCAGTGCCTGCACTACAAATCCTCTGCTCCTGAAGGCTATTTTCCCCTTTTTGTTTCCCTTATTATTATTATTGCTATTGCTGTCATTATTGTTGGATAGGACAAAGAAAAATCGAGAGATGAAGGGAAGATAGAGAGGGGGAGAGAAAGATAGACACCAGCAGACCTGCTTCACTTTCTGTGAAGTTACCTCCCCCCAGGGGCTATAATGAGGATGGAGCAGGTCCTTGCACTTTGCGCCATGTGCGCTTAACTCACTGTACTACTTCCTGATCCCCAATAAAAACATATTTATGTAGTTCCAGAGAGCAAACTCAAGGTCTCATGTTGGGAACATGTGTGAGCCTGATAGAGCTTAGGGAGAACCACCCCCATCTTTGGATGGAGGTCTGAGAAGATAACCTCTTGGTAAGTCTCTCTCAACCGAGGTGAGCATAAGGGGGGAAACTCAGACTTAGTTCTTTCCTTCTTGACTCTCAGGCCCACAGATACCTCAGTACTTCCCTCCATTAACTGCAGGCCACATGGCCACAGAGTCACTTATTCAAAGTCACCTTCTGATTACAGAAGAACACACCTTATCACACACTTCATCACACACCTCAGACCCCAGACAAGAGAAATTCCAAACTATATGGCCTTTTGATATCCATCTTCTCTCTGTCTCACCCTATGGGTTTAACCCCTATGCTTCTCTCAAATACCTTTGGATAATTAAGTTGCTTGTGTTATGGAAAATAACTGTCTTGTATCTCATCAATTCCTGTCATACCAACCCCCTACCTTAGGGGCATGCTGACTGTTAAGAAAACTGTAATTTCTGTCATATTTCAACAATAATTAACTTCATTGCTTTTCTATTTAACTCATGTCAATTTTGCTAATAAACGGACTCTAGGATTCTGGGACTCTAAGGACTCAGATTCTAGATTCACGCTAAGAGTCCCCTGGTGTCTTTTACTTTGTGTCACCCCTGTCATGAGCGAGAAAGAACCAGCCTGTTACCTTTCCCCTGGAGGCCACCCTGCTGGAGAAGGAGAGAGACACCCCGAAAGTCTCACTTATGTGTTCCACAGCTGGGACACTTCTCTGAACTAATTAAAAAATATATTTATACCTATTTATACCCTCTGGAATCTTTGATGTGTTTGGGGGTTGGAGGGCCAATGTCTTCCTCTCTTTGGTCTCTCCTTGTTTCTAAAAGTAGCTGACACATGGTAGAACTCTGAGCTGTAAGAACTACACTCTGTGGGTTGCAGCATTAAATTATCAACCTGGAGTAGGATAGTTAACCCTCAATAGGTATTGCAGCAGAATTCCCAAGAGACTTGAGGTTTATCAGCAATTACACTTCTGAATGTTTTAAAAATGCAAATGCTGCCTGTCTGCTAATCACCACTGTTATTTCCCTTTTTAGAGAAAATCTGGTGTGTTCAGGGTGGTATGGCCTCAGACTATTCTCCCTTTCATATGATAATACCTCCTGGTTTTGTCTACAGAGAATCAGCTATCAGAGTCCTGAACTCCAGAACTCACTCCCTGCTCCCAGGGCAAGCCTGCCTCCTTGTGCCCTAATAGAACCTGTTGTCTCATATTGAGTGCCCACTGCTTGCATGTCATTCCTCTTTCTTCACCCCTTTTAGGTAATGGCTTCTTAACCTCTCTAGTTGTAGAGGTCCTCCTTTGAGTTGGGGGTTGTTGTTGTGGTTTGGTTTTTCTTGTTTTATTGAGTGGGGGAGTGGTGGAGGTTAACCCATGGCTAGGCACTGGTAGTTTTTTTTATACAAGCTTGTTGAAGATTTAGCCATAAATTCAACTTGTTCTCTGGAGTAAGCTAGTGGGGCTAAATGTTAAGCCATAATCTTGCCAGAAGTCCTGATCTGTTTTTTTTTGTTGTTGTTGTTTTTGCTTTTTAAATTTTTATTTATTATTGGTTAGAGACAGAGAGAAATAGAAAGGATGGGGGAGATAGAGAGGGAGAAAGAAAGATAGGCACCTGCAGACCAGCTTGACCACTTGTGAAGCATCCTCTCTGCAGGTGAGAACCAGGGGCATGAACCTATATCCTTGCACTCTGTGATGTATGCACTTAACCAGGTGTGCCACCATTTGGCCCCTGTGATTTGTTTTTAAAGAATTATTTAACACAGAATAAGAAAAAATCATTTTTAAAAATTATCTTTATTTATTCGATATAGCCAGAAATCAAGAGGGAAGGGGGTGATAGGGAGAGAGAAAGACACCTGCAGCACTGCTTCACCACTTGCAAAGCCTTCCCCCTGCAGGTGGGATCCAAGGGCTCGAACCTGGGTCCTGAGTACTGTAACACATGCACTCAACCAGGTGCACCACCACCCGGCCCTGATAAAAAAAAAAAAATTGTGAGTCTGGTGGTAGCGCAGCAGGTTAAGTGCAGGTGGCGCAAAGTGTAAGGACTGGCATAAGAATACCAGTTCCCCACCTGCAGGGGAGTCGCTTCACAGGCGATGAAGCAGGTCTGGAGGTGTCTCTCTTTCTCTCCCCCTCTCTGTCTTCCTCTCATCTCTCCATTTCTTTCTGTCCTATCTAACAATGACGACATCATCAACAACAACAACAATAATAACTACAACAATAAAACAACAAGGGCAACAAAAGGGAATAAATAAATATTTTAAAATTTTTTTCTTTCTTTTTTTTTATTTATAAAATGGAAACATTGACTAAACCATAGGATAAGAGGGGCACAACTCCACACAATTCCCACCACCAGAACTCTGTATCCCATCCCATCCCCCAATAGCTTTCTTATTCTTTAACTTGCTGGGAATATGGACCCAAGGTCATTATGGGATGCAGAAGGTTGAAGGTCTGGCTTCTGTAATTGCTTCCCAGCTGAACATGGGCATTGACAGATTGATCCATATTCCCAGCCTGTCTCTCTCTTTCCCTAGTGGGAAAGGGCTCTGGGGAAGCAGAGCTCCAGGACATATTGGTGGGGTTGTCTGTCCAGGGAAGTCTGCTCCGCTAGCATCTGGAACCTGGTGGCTGAAAAGAGAGTTAACATACAAAGCCAAACAAATTGTTGAGCAATTATGGACCTAAAGGCTGGAATAGTGCAGATGAAGAGTTGGGGGCCCCTCCATTTTGTAGGTAGCTAGTAGGCATATTTTAGTTATATTTTTTTCTTATTACCATGTACCTAAAAGCAACTTTCTTGAAGCAGAAGAGTGAATGTGGATACAAAAATTATTGCTTAATGAATACATAAATGTTATATCAGAAAAGAAAAACTGTAACTTGAGGTAATTGTCAGATAATTAGTATGTTATAGTTTGCTAAAAATTAAAATATTGTAAAAAGAAAGATAAAAAAACTAC
The DNA here is from genome assembly GCF_950295315.1 of Erinaceus europaeus. Lineage (NCBI taxonomy): Eukaryota > Metazoa > Chordata > Mammalia > Eulipotyphla > Erinaceidae > Erinaceus > Erinaceus europaeus. The sequence continues at coordinate 80,457,942 of NC_080169.1, forward strand.
AGTAAAATGAAAACAGAGCCTATGTGAGAGAAAAATTGACACTGAATGGGAGGAGAGAGCAGCTAACTAGAGCCATTCCCCAGTTCCCTCCTGTGGGGCTCTAGACTGACTTCTACATGGAAGAATCAGAAGAGAGCCAATTATGTTTCAGGGAAATGAGCATTTACTGGGGCAAAATAAGGAGAGAAAAGGAGAATAAAGTATGAATCATGCAGGTATAGAGACTTACCTACCCCCACCCCCAAGAAAGAGAGGCTCCAGGTTTACTGGTCTTTCAAGCTTTATAGTCCCTTAAGAGGAAGGTCCAGCCCTCAGGGGATGTGCTTCAGCCTTTGTCTTCAGGTGCTCTATCTGCATTTTATGGCCTTTGTCATCAGAGAGTGCAGCTATAGAATTTAGACAAACTGGCACTTCCTCTGGTCCCTGCTCCAGGCTTCCTGTAGGGTGCAGGGGGAGGGATGCTGCTTTCCCTAAGTTGCCCTCCAACAATATAATAAAGAATAAAGCATATTAGAAGGATTAGTTGGAAAACTTAAAACTTATTTGATTCTAATAGGAGTAGTGGAAAAATCAATAAAGATCAAAAACATTCTTTTTGATTAATCTTACATATGCCAATTATTATTATTATTATTATTATTATTATTATTATTTTGCCTCCAGGGCTTGGTGCCTCCACTACGAATCCACTGCTCTTGCAGACCATTTTTCCCATTTTTGTTGCCCTTGTTATTATTGTTATTGTTGTTATTGTTGCTGCTGCTGCTGCTGCTGTTGTTGGATAGGACAGAGAGTAATCAAGAGAGGAGGGAAAGACAGAGAGACAGAGCAACTCCTCTGCAGGTGTGGGGAAGGGGTCTTGAACCAGGATCCTTACACAGATCCTTACACTTAACGTCATGTGTACTTAACCAGCTGTGCTACCACTCGTCCCCCTCATTGTTATTTTTTAATCTAAAAGATATCAATTTTATCATGGCATCAATAGCCACAATCAGAATTTTTTTATTAATATTTTGTGGATTTTAGTATTCTACTTTAAAATTTACTACTGTTCATTTAGCATTATTTTATAAATTTATGACATCAAACCACTTGTTTTTATTTATTTTAGAAACTATGGAAAAACACAAATACTTACATATTTCAAATACTATCTATATACATGAATTTACTTAATAGGAAACATGGTAGGTACTGTAGGCTGGGGCCTTGTAGTGGCTCACCAGTAGAGAGCATGTGTTATCTTGGCTAAGGACCCAGGCTCAAGCCTCTGATTCCCACCTACAGGAAAGAAGCTTCATGAGCAGAGAAGCAGTGCTGAAGAGAAGTGTCTCCCCTTCTCTTCGTTTTCCCTTTTAATTTTTTATTATCTTAATTTTATTTATTGGATAGAGACAGCCAGAAATCGAGAGGAAATGGGGTGATAGGGACAGAGAGACACCTGCAGCACTCCTTCACCACTTGCAAAGCATTCCCCCTGCAGGTGGGGATTGGGGGCTCAAACCTGAGCCCTTGCACATTGTAATATATGTGCTCAACCAGGTGCGCCACCACCCGGCCCCTCTCTCCTTCTCTTTAGCTTTATCCTTTCCTCTGTACTTCTCTTCATCTCTCATTTTCTATCAAGGTCATCTTAAAATGCTCTCTCTCTCTCTCTCTCTCTTTCTCTCTGTAAATAAATGCATTTTTTACAAAAAAATATTGAAGGATAATTTTTTCTTTTCTTGAATCTGAAACTTTAAAAAATGATATTTTTTAATGAGAAAGGTGCACATAAATACAGAGATAGAGTAAGAGTAAGAGAGAGGAGAGAGAGAGAGAGAGAGAGAGAGTCCCCAGAGCACTACTCAGCTCTGGAATTATAAATGGTGCTGGGGACTGATTTTAGGATCTTTGGTGCCTGAGACATGAAAAGTCTTTGCATAGCCATTATGCTATCTCCCCAATCCAAAGATTTATTTACTTATATTTTATAAACTTTATTTATTTGATAGGGCAGAGAGAAATTTAGAGGGAAGCGGGAGAGAGACACTTGCAGCACTGCTTCACCACTCATGAAGTCATCGTGTCCTCTCACCCACACCTCCCACACCCCCGGTCCTGCAGATGGGGACTGGGAACTTGAACCTAAGTCCTTGTACATTGTAACAAGGTGCACCACTGGCTGGCCCCCTATTTACTTATTTTAATGAACATTTTTTCTCATAAGAGAGAAAAAAGAGCACTCACTGCTCAGCTCTGGCAAAGACAGTGCTGGCAATCAAATGTGAGCTATTAGGCATGCAAATTCTGTGCTCTAATGCACTGTGTTATCTTCACAGCCTAACATCGTTTTCTTTGGCAATGCGTTAGTCTTAGCAAGTATTGGCATAATTAAGGCAGAAGATTCTTTTTCAAAATTACTTTATTGATGGAAAATAATACTTTACAAGAATTCTTATTGTTCAAGTAGATTTTTATCTTTCTGTGATAGGTGTCAGCACACTGCACCCACCTCCAATTCCAGTCTTTTCCAGCATCAAAAAATTTGAAAACCCATTCTTTTCTGACTCATGACAAACATCACCTTTTAAAACTGGATGTCTTTTTAAAATCCTACCATTTTTTTAAAACCTTTATTAAAGCTTTTTTTTTTTTGCTTTTTTTTCCCCTCCACCAGTGTTATCCCTGGAACATGGTGCCTGCGTTAAGACTGCACTATAGTCAGCTGTTATTTTTTTTTTCTCTTTCTTTCTTTTCTGAAAGAGATAATAGAAGGGGAGAGAGAAAGACTCATGCATAACTGCTCCACTACTCAAGAAGTTTCTTCAGTTGGGGGTTATAGGGCTTGAATCTTGATCTTTGCACATAGTACCTTCTCTATTGAGTGTACCACTTTCCAGCCTCTCCTGTTTCCTTTTTTTTTTTTCTTTAACCAGAGTGCTACTTAGCTCTCGCTTATGGTTGTGTGGGGTATTGAACCTGGGAGCTTCAGGTACGAGAGTCTCTTGAATAGCCATTATGCTATCTACCCCTGCCCTACATTCTTATATCTGTAAGTAGATCAAGGTGTACACTTTTCATAAACTAGAATCAACTAATATAACTGAGTTGATTTATTGATGCTTTTTCATTTTCTAAATATCACTCATTCCACTATAATATTTATTTATCTATTTAACCCAACCCATACCCAGAAAACAAGAAATTAGAGACTTGGTGTCATGCTGAAAAAAATTTGGAGACATTAATGTAAGTATGCTTGCATGTGCATATCTCTTTGTGAGGACTGTCTAAGTACCTTCAACAGCATTACTTAAAATTAACTACTGCTAAATCAAAAGACTTTTTTTTAATACTGTTCAAAATCACTTTTTTTGTTACAACAAAATAGTGCATTTTAAGAAATGACTTGATGGGGGAGGGGTAGATAACATAATGGTTATGCAAAGAGATTCTATGCCTGCAGCTCCAAAGTCCCAGGTTCAATCCCCTGCACCACCAACAGTGCTCTGGTAAAAAAATAAAAATAAAAATAAAAAGACTTGATGAAACGTTTGGATCAGATGGAGCTTTCAGTTCCTCAAAGAATTAATTTCCTTTATTTTGACAAAGAAAAAAAAATAGATTTAAGTGTACATTCTGTGCCAAAAAGTGGTAGTTAAGCTTTGCATGAACCAAGTACCTTAGACTTTACTACTATTTCCATGAAGTAGCTATTTTTAATCTCCATTTCACATATGAGAATACTGAGGTTAATTTGTCTAAGATCACAGAGAGACTGGTACACCTACGTGTATCAGATAATGTCTTGGAAAAGAGACAGATGAAACAAGACAATTGAGGATAGTTTAATGAAATGTTTTTCCAGATATGGGCAGGGAAATCCACGGGGTGATGGAATATACAAGAACTAGTAACAGTGAGAGCTACTACTATACCTCCAAGGCCAAGAGAAGAGAACACCTTATTGGAGTCTGGAGAGAACTGTAGCCTTGAGAGTAATACTGTAATTTCTGGTGGTCTAGGAGGTGACACACTGGATAAAGCATTGGAGGTTCTGAGTTAGATCCCTGGCAACACATGTACCAGAATGATGTCTGCTTCTTTCTCTACTTCTACCTTTCTAATAAATAAATAAATAATATATTTTAAAAATACTATAATTTCTGACAAAGGAAAACAGGTAGTTGCAAACTGTGACCCAGGAAATGGGGTTGACAAAATAAATTCCTAGTTTTCTGTAGAAATATTGTGAGGAGATGGTGGAGCCTGGCAGAGCTTAACCTATGAGATGAGTCCCTCCAGGTAAGTCTCTCTCTCTACAGAGGGGTTGAGCACAGAGGGACACATAATCTCACAAGGTTGGCGGCCATGTAAGTCTTCCCTCCCCCACAAAAGCATCCTACATCTTCCCACCTGAATACGGCATTCCTTAAAAATATTTAAGTCTGCTCCACTCTAAATTTCCTATACTGTGGCCATTAGATAAAAGGAAAGGGGGAGATGCTGGGAAATTGTGCAGATGCAGTCACAACCACCATGTTGCCCCCTCAGGCTATTGCTAGTTCCCATGAGAGTTGGGACATTCTCAGAGAGCCTGTTCCGCCATGTTGTGCCCTCAGGGCATTGTCAATTCCCCACGATAGTTGGAGTGCTTTGGTTACTCCTCCCCCTTCCCATTCCCACGAGAGTTATTATCCTATCCTGGAGTGCTTTGGTTACTCCTCCCCCTTCCCATTCCCGCGAGAGTTATTATCCTACCCTGGAGTGCTATGGTTACTCCTCCCCATTCTCATTCTCATGAGAGCTATTCCCATAAAAGCCCTTCTTCTTCCACACCTAACTCTCTTGTCCGCCTTTCACTTCGGTGATTAGATGCAGGGAAAGTTGCTTCATGAGGCGGCCATTTTTGCTACCTCCACGTGGCCCAACCTGATTCTCTCTCACCCAACCCTGAGGTACAAGTGCAAATAAAGGATTGAGTTCCCTTTCTGCTCCAAACCTCCTTTTTCTGCGTCCCACCGCCGCAAGTGACACCTGGTGCCTATCATGGGGCCTGACCTGCCCATCCCCCAGATAAGTGAAGACTTTGACTACCTATCCACTATGGGCTGCTTTTCTACTTGTGAAGAGGTTTCCAAAGGCCTCTGCCCTTTCTTCATGAGACTGTTTCTCTGTTTCTGGAACATTTCGTTCTGGGCCACACTCTGGTTTCCGCCTGCCATCCATCTGCAGGAGCCGGCTCACTGCTGCATGGTACAGGGCATTCAGCATGGGCTCCCTCCACGCTGCTCTGCCAGCTGGAGCAGGGCAGCAGACATGGCGGGCAGGGCTGCGCTTTCTGCACGGCTGGCCCACCTGCCCTCCTGCTACGAAGTCTGGGCAGATCCCATACCACCTGGAGACCGTGGGCTCCCTGCCAGGACTGGGCCCCCTGGCCGAGATCCCCAGCTCGGCTCTGAAGGCAGAGGAGCTAGAATACTCAGACATACGTACAGTGATGGCAACCTGCAATTCCTGGAGCTGAAGTTGGGCAAGAAGCCACCGCCAGACAATGCACACTCTGAACAACTAAGACAATATAGATCTAAACTCATATTTAAAATGACATGTCTTCATAACAAAAGTTTTTCTCCTTGTGTATTGAAGACAATGTTTATGTGTGTGTTTAAAGTTTGGTAAGCATTCACTTTAAGGTTAGAAATGCAACCTTAAGGCTACATTCTTACCAGGCAAAGTTAAATGAAAAAGGTTTTCAACATAGTTCTCATAAAGGTAAAATCAACTTACATTTAAAGTCTGAGGTAAAAGTTAGTTAAAAATCAATATATTTTAACTAAGTTGGTCTAAAAAACCTGCGCACACCTAGGGTGTGTCTCCATCTTAAATGGATGTAACAAAAGGTTAAATAAGATGTTATTGATATGTAAAGCTCTCAAATACCTTCTCAATTAGAAACGGTGGATTGCACAATGGTTATGCTAATGATTCTCATGCCTGAGGCTCTAGCAATGGTTCTTTGCCTCACCACATTTTATTGTGCTTAAATTGGTTAAAGAGACTTAAAATGAAACAAAAAAGACCTTCCAAATTTATAAAGATACTTAAACCAATTATAATCATTGAGTTATCAATTGTGGTAAACTTCTAACCTGCTACAAGTTTTGTTTCATAAGTAAATGAATTGCAGCTGTCAAGTTCTCTACAGAAAAGCAGAATTCCAGCGGCTGACCTTCCTCATGCAACAATTCACCCCTGGCAATCCTTTGATGGTCATCTGCTTTGAACTGGCACTTCTATCGGACTTACTGGTACACAACACTACCATAGCTTCCCTTTATGCTACTAGGTTTCTCAAAGACTGACTGCAGCCAGTTGCCTTGGGACTTTATAGACCATATACCCCCCCATGCTAGGTAATGCCCACAGAGGCAAGAAATGTCCGTCAAGGCAAGAGAAGCCCACAGAGGCAAGGAAATGTTCTTTAGCTGATAAAGCCTTGCCCATAGAGGCAAGAAACGCCCCCCTCAGGCCTTCCTTTGGCATCATACTGGTTCTTATTGCTCACTTACTTGTTCCTCCGTGTTTGTGCCAGTTTCTTTTTTGAAAATGCCTGTACGATATAGGTTTCTGTTCACCCACACTCCTGATACTATGGTCAATTAGTTAAAAAGAAAAGGGGGAATTGTTGGTATGCTTCTGGGATCTCTTCTGTTACATTGGTTTGGTCTCACTCCCCCCACCTCCGGGAGATTTGGTTTAGTCCTTGCTAGTTGGCGCTCTTTCCTTCACCCCACCCCTTATCCTGGATACTTCCTGAGTTCCTGCCGCTGCTGCCGGAGGAGAAAGATGGAGGAGCACATTGTGTGGTGATTAGGTTGTTGGACTGTTTGCCTGCTTGTGAATAAAGATTAAACTGCGTTCTCAGCTCAGCCAAGAGTTTCTGGTCATCTGTTACCCGCCCGTGAAGCCAGCCCGGAGAAAACAACAGTTTTCATCTTACCTTCCTATCTGTTCTTGCATTCTCCTGGTCAAACTCAACATTAGGCAGAAGGTAAAGGCACCTGTGGTACAGTTCATCAAGCTGAGCCTCCTTTAAGAGTATAAATTCAATGAATGTTAAACCATTTCCTCTTAGAGTATGCATGATTTTCTTAATACATTATCTAAAATGCACAAAGTTGTCATGATAAAAGAAGGGCCACAGTCTTGCGACCAAAGTAACAGTGATCTCATCAGGTTTCTCATGATTTAGAAGGCAGTTATGCTCACCATTATACAGCCAACACATCCTGTGAGTGATTTGGAAGTAAATCTCTACATAGTCACAGCTGATAGAAGTAGACTTCCTAAATCATATGAGTTCTCAATTATCTGTGTTTTGGCAAAAAAAAAAATCTAGATTGTATTATGGTGCTGTGGACTGAATGTTTGTATTCCTCAAAATTTGTGCTTGAATCCTCCACTCCCCAGTGTGATGGAATTAAAGAGTGGGGCTTTTTGTTTATTTGTTTTAAAATTTGTTTCATCACTAGAAAAAGTTTTGTTTGGGATGGCATTGAAACAATCAGGAGAGTAGCCTTTGAAGAATACTGCCAGGGTCGTGGCCTAACTGCTAACCTAGTTTATGTAGAAAAATAAAACAAACCTTAAAAACAACAAGTCAACCACAAGGCCTTAAATATAGAGTAGTGTTATGTGCATGAAAATAATTGCTTTGGTTGAATACACATACACACACACACAAAAAAAAAAAAACCCCACGAAGTTCTTAATATATAATATATTTGCCTTGGAAGGAATTAAGTGTTGATATTTGTTACATAACGGATTATTCTAATTGTTCCATGTAGCCACACATGAAGTATAAATTGAGTTATTTAAGCCCCACTGTGTCTGGGGCTAGGTGGGAGAGAAGAGCATAATAGAAATTTAGAAAAACACCAAGAAGTCCAAGTGTTTTCTTTAATTCACCTCTTGATGTGAATGTAACTCTCAGGTTCTTCAGTCACAAAAAAGTCTTTCCTTGTACTTTGGCAAATGTATCTTCACTTCAGAGAAGAAAACTCATTTCTAGATCCTTCCCTCTGTTTTGCAGGGAATCCCATCTGAGAAGTGTGAAAAATCTAGCTTTACCTTAAAACTTCCTTTGTAGGGAGTTGAGCGGGTTAAGCGCATGGGACACAAAGCATAAGGATCCTGCTTTTCTCACACTTCCTCTTTCACTCACTCTCTCATACATAAATAAAATAAAAAAATAGCGCTGAAGTCATGACTCAGATGTATAGTGCATGCCATACATGTGAGGCCATAGCTCCAATCCCCAGCACTGCATTAAAAAAAAAAAAAAAGTATTAGAGCTGGGGAGATAGCATAATGGTTATGCAAATAACTTTCATGCCTTAGGCTTTGAGCTGCCAGGTTCAATTCCCAGCACAGCCATAAATCAGAGTTCAACAGTGCTCTGATGGAAATAAATGAGTAAAGAACTCTTGCTCAAAGGTCTCCTTTTTGCAACTATCTAGTAAACTGAAAATCCTGTAAGCTAACATTAGTACTATCCATCACAAAGTGTATTAATAGAGGCTCATACTTACTGGTGATTCTCTACTATAGTTTTGGTAAAAAAAAAAACAAGACAAAACTTTGCTTGATATTTGAGAAGGATTAATCACATTCACTTGATGTTGGATATCTCTCACATTTAAAATAATTGTTACATTTATGGACAACTTAGATGTATTATTATTTTTTTAATTATAGGCACATAGGGAATTGTAAAATAGAGATAGTAGAAAAAATATTGTATATTCTCCCCCTCAATGGTGACATCTTATATGGCTTCAGTATAGTATCATTGCTGGGGAACTGACTTTGATGGAATACTTTAAAAACTTGACTGTAGATCTTACTCAGTTCCATTCTGCAAAATAATCAATATGTATTCTGGTATCTGTCCCCATTTTCTGACCCATGATAAAGAGATAGTAGGAATATCTTTTGCTTAATGTCTTTTTCTCTAGCTCTAGTTCATTACAGAGGTTTCCTAAATCCCTGAAAATTTCCAAATAAGCAACATTTTGTTCTAATAAGTAATTTTTGGAGGGCTTTTGCATAAGGACTGATACCTAGAGAGAAAAATCACTATTAGAAACCGGAACTATCCAAACCAAAAGGTTCCACAGTAGATAGAGTGTTGAACTTAAAAGCATGAGGTCCTAAGTTTGATACCTGACATTATTTAGGTCTCTCTTCTCTCTCACATGCTACTAAAATATATATTTTAAAAAATTTAAGTTTAAAAATTAATTTTGATGGTGGGGAGAGAGATCTATTAGAGGTCTAGGCTCATAATATCTATGTGGGAATCCAAGGATTCCTTGATTAGGGCCTCAGATGATGGGGTAGCCTGATAGTGACCAAAAGGACCATCATTAAAGTATGCCATTTTCTTGCCCTTATCCAGCTTTTGTATTCCTTACTTTCTCTGTCAAGGTGGGACTTATCTCTATCAGGAACATCATAAACCCTATTCTGGGCTTCTACAGGACATTGCCTTCAATGTAGAACAATAGTGGTAGAAATTGGCCCAATCTGAAGGGAGGTTGGGACAACATACTCTGCCAATCAAGGAAGACTGGTCCTGCAATGAGTGCAGCCTAGAATGTTCCTAGCCATGACTATGGAATGCAAGTTTAAACTGACAGGGATACAGAGGTTACACAGGTTCCTGTGCTAAATCTGAATAGACATGGGCCTTAGGTAAGATCAATGGGGTTTATAATTAACAGTATATATGTGCTTTTCCCATATTTGGGAGCTACTCTCTTCCCTGATCCAGCTTTGTAGGCCTATTCTCAAATTTGACACCATCTTTCCAGACAATACTCTTAGCCCAGCTGCATGTTAGCTGTTGGGCTCAGGCAAAAACTGATAAAGTCATGGGCCCCTTAGAATGAACCTAAAACAGACTTTCTAGTTTCTTCCAACATTAAGACCCTAAATTTTATCTGCAAAAACTCTTATCTTTAGGTTCCTGATTATTAAACTATTTGCTTTACTTTGTATCTTAATGCTTTTCTACAACCAAGTTGCAGCTGCTACCGTGACACCAACCTTCCTTCCCTGGAGATATATATATATATATTAAAGAGAACTGCTATAAGTTTGGTATCAGAAGGAAAGGGAAAGCCTTTCTATTTATACTTTTTTTTTTAACCACAATCATGTGTGATATGCCATACAGCTTTCGCTTGTGCATAGATTTGTATGGTTTTACCACAATCAAAATGCAGAATTTTTTATCATCATAAAAAACCTCAATCTTATTGTTTTTGCATATTTGCACCAAAACCAAGCCACACCCTGCCCCATTCCAAATATGAATCTGTTCTGCATCTTAATTATTTTACTATTTTTAGAATGTTATATAAATGGATTCACACAGAACATAACCTTTGAAAATTGACCTAAGTAACCTATAATCTTAGGCCAGATATATCAAAACTATTTAGTCCTAGGATATTGTTAATTAGTGTCTAAGATATTGCTATTAGTAGATATCCCTAAATGGAATGAAGCATGGTAAGGTAAAGCATAATATGATAAATTCTAATCATTGGGTTTTCAAAAACAGACAGACAAAAAAAAATTAACTCCCAAATAACCTGGTTGTAATAGTAATTAACTATTACAATTTTAAACTCTATCCAAGACTAAAAGGAACCTTTCCCTCTTCTAAAAAAATCTGTCACAACACAAGGAACCTTCACCTAAAAAGATTCCTTACAGTAGAGGAGAAAATCTTTACATGCCATACATCAGGAAAAAGGCTAATAACAAAAATATACAAAGAGCTCAACAAACTCAGAAAAAAAAAAGACCTTATCTAAAAGATAATATGAACAGAAAATTCATCAAAGAAGAGATCCAAAAGGCAAATGGATATATGAAAAAATGCTCTAAGTCATTGATTGTCAGTGAAAAGCAAATAAAGACAACCACTTCATCCCTGAGAGAATGTCATCCATCAGAAAGGATAACAAGTGCTGGAGAGGCTGGTGGGGGTGGTGGGGGGCACGACAAGGGGTCCCTCTTGCAGTGCTGATGGGAATGTAAATTGGTCCAACCCCTGTTGACAGCCCCTCAGTATATATTTCTTCATTCTAAGCATTTAATGTTTGTAAGCAGATTGAATTTTTACACTAGGCTTAAATTGTTAAAGTATTTCTGAAAATAACTCTTTTTAAAAATACTGTTACCTATAACTTTAGACCAGATCAGAATCATTTGCTCCTGTCAATATAAAAAATATTGTTATTAGTAGACATCATGAAATGACACAAAACATAGTGAGGACACATATAGTACAGTAAATCCTAACCATGGGATTATCAAGAAAAACAAGCTCCCAACTAACTAGATTATAACAATGATTATTGCCTTTTTAAACTCTAAGACCACAAGGAACCTTCTCAATTCTTTTTAAAATTCATATTTCAGCCAGTCCTGGAACCTCTGGGAATTTGATTGTATTTCTTTATTCCTTTCCTTTCAATCCCTTACCCTGTTACACTGCCTCTTATGACCTCAACTAAATCAGTGCAACCAGTGTGACCATGTCATTGTCTTTTTACTTTGGATTGTATCCAGGGATATTACGCCTGTGACGCCAGCCTTCCATCTCCAATAATAGGGGGAGACCTTTCCTAATACATGGAACTACCCAGTTCATTCCAGATAGCATGCTCTATAACAAAGTTACAGATCTGCAGTCGAGCGGTAGTGCAGTAGGTTAAGTGCACCTGGCGGTAGAGCGCAAGGACCGGCGTAAGGATACTGGTTGGAGCCACTGGCTCTCCACCTGCCAGGGAGTCACCTCACAAGCAGTGAGGCAGGTCTACAGGTGTCTATCTTTCTCTCCCCCTCTGTCTTCCCTTCCTCTCTCCATTTCTTTCTGTCTAATCCAACAATAGCGACATCATCAACAACAATAATAACTACAACAATAAACAACAAGGGCAACAAAAGCGTATAATAAATAAATATTTAAATAAATAATTTTTTTTAAGTTACAGATCCTAGATATAAGCTAGGGGTTAAGGGACTGGGCACATATATACACAAATCCATAAATTAGGGGCAATTATATACTTCAGAGTAAAAGTGCTTAGTAGTTCTCTCTAATTAGATTTAGATTTAATAAACTCAGCAATCTGGTAGAATGGGCTAAAGAAGCAACCTTAAATTTTCCAATTAAATATTTATAACTGAGGCCTTGAACCCTTTTCTCTTACTCCATACTTCACCTACCTCAAACATTCTATGCAACTAACTATGCAAAAGAAAGATATACTTCTTAATCTCTTCTGACAGCATCAGCATTATTGTCACCCTTTGACAGTTTTTAGAAGAAACACTGTATACAATTGGCCAAGAAATATACTGGCAAAAAAAAAAAGATATATATATATATATATATATATATCAACTAAAGGACAATTATTATTCCTAAAGGACAATTATTGACAACCTTTATTAGAATCATTGAACAAATAAATGGCAGTAAAGCTCAAGGTTAACTTAGACCCCACTAAAATCCTAGGTCTATTTCCTCCCTAACTTGAGGCCAGATCCCCTTGATCTAATAACAGCCTGAATTCCCTAGATCTAATAACAGCTTGGGTACTCAACACTCTGACAGTTGGGAGAGAGTCCAAGATCATCAAATAAAGAAAGGACTATAAAAGTATAAAAGCTGGAAAAAGGCAAGAGTCTGGGTCACTCAATAGTGGCCTTTTTAGTCACTACCAGGCCATCTCATCACCTGGGGCCATAGTCGTGGAATCCTAGGATTCCACCATAGACAATGGGCCTAAATCTCTAACAGACTCCTCTCTCCACCATCACTGGTCATTTCCCTTTCAAAGTCCTCTCTAGAACCATGCCCTCACTCTCAAGTAGCAATGGTAAGGACTACCCCACTTTTACTCTTTTGTTTTATTTTATTTATTTATTTTTACCAGGGCACTGTTAAGCTCTGGTTTATGGTAGTGCAGGGGATTGAACCTGGGATTTTGGAGTCTCAGGCATGAATCTCTTTGCATAGCTATTATGCTATCTACCCCTGCCCAGGACTACCCAACTTTCCAAAGGGAGGCTGTGTCATTCTACTCTGCCACTTGAGGATGACTGGAGCTGAAATGAGTGCAGTCTAGAATGTTCCCAACTGTGATCAAGGACTTCAAGCTTAGATTGACAGGGACGCAGAGGGTATATAGCCTCCTCTGCTAAATTTGAATATACATGGGCCTTGGGTTAAATTGTTATGGTGAATAGCTAATTATATTTATATATTCAAGTTTGGAAGCTACTGTCTTCCCTACTCCAGTTTCCTAGTTTTTTCCCTTACTCTGACATCATCTTCTCAGATATTCTTAATCTACCTCCATGTTAACTATCAAACTCAAGAAAAAATTACTAAAGTCATGTATACCAAGGAACATACCTAAAATAGACTTTCTAGCTTCTTACCATCCTAAACTGCAATTCTCACCTGCTGTATTCCTACTGTTTGGTTCCTGTTTATTAAACATTTTGTCCTGCTTCATATCTTGACTGCCTTTCAGATACCAAGTTGCAGATGCTACTAGATTCCATCCTGAACTCCCTGGGCAGACAGCCTCACCAATGTGTTCTGGAGCAGCGTCTCTCCAGAGTCCTACCCCACTAAGGAAAGATAGAAACAGGTTGGAGGCATGGATCTGGCATTGCCCTTATCAGGTAGAGAAACAATTACAGAGGCCAGACCTTCTACTTTCTGCACCCCATAAAGAATTTGGTCCATACTCCTAGAGGGGAAGGAATGTTAAGATGACTAAAGGTCTTAGAAACTCAATTCCATCAGAGTTCAGAGAGAGAAGAGGAAAAAAGAAAAGTCATTCAGAAGTAGTAAAAGATGTAGATGTGACTTAGAAAGGAAAAAAAAAGTCAGGACCCTAGAAAAAAAAAAGGGCAATATATATATCAATCATAGAAATAATAGTGAACCCATATCTGTGACCTGGGGAGAACCGCTGTATGTTTCAGTGGAGGGAATGGAGACACTGAACTCTGATGATATGAATGGTGTGGAATTGTTACTCTTGTATCTTGTAATTTTGTAAACCAATATTAAGCCAATAAATAAATAAATAAATAAACCTTTATTTCCAGTCCTGGAAACTCTGGAGCTTTGCTTGTATTTCTTGATATCTCTTCTGATCCTTTGCCTTATTATACTGCTTCTGTTGGTCTCAATTAAATTAATGGTATTAGTACCCCTATGCCAAGTTATATTGCAACTGTCTTTGTGCTACAGATTGTCTCCACAGACACTATGCATGAGATATCGACCTCCCAACTCCTTTAACCTGGTGAGGTCTTTCCTAACACACAGAACTACATAGTTCCATTTCTGATAGCATGTTTTCTAACAAAGTTACAGATCCTAGATAAAGGCTAGTGGGTATGCTACTGCGTACATGTATACACATATTCATAAATGAGGGGCAATTATATACCTCGAAGTAAAAGTGCATAATAGTCCGTTGTGATTAGACTTATACTTAAGTCCAAGCTTGACAATCTAGTAGGATGGCCTAAAGAAGGCACCATAAATTCTCTGTTCAAATATTACTTAGGCTTAGACACCCTCCTCTCCTACCCCCTGCTTCACTTCCCTCAATCACTCTATAAATTCTACTAACTATGCAAAAAAATGTAGTATTTACTCTTCCATCTTTTAATCTCATCTGACAGGGCACCAGCATTATCATTAACCCTTGACAATCTTTCAAAGAAACACTGTACACAATTGGCCAAGAAATATACTGGCAAATAACATATATTAACTAAAGGATAATTAATATCCCCATGAAAACCTTTATTAGAATTATCAAATGAGGGGAGTCAGGCTGTAGTGCAGCGGGTTAAGCACAGGTGGTGCAAAGCACAAGGACCGGCATAAGGATCCCGGTTCGAACCCCGGCTCCCCACCTGCAGGGGAGTCGCTTCACAGGCGGTGAAGCAGGTCTGCAGGTGTCTATCTTTCTCTCCTCCTCTCTGTCTTCCCCTCCTCTCTCCATTTCTCTCTGTCCTATCCAACAACGACAACAACAATAATAACTACAGCAATAAAACAACAAGGACAACAAAAGGGAATAAATAAATAATAAATAAAAATAAATAAATAAGTAAATAAATAAATAAAAGAATTATCAAATGAGAAAATGCAAAAAAAAATTGAGGTTAACTTAGACCCGACTAAAGTCCTAGGTATATTTCCTCCCTAACTTGATGCCAGTCCCCATAAACCTAATACAGGCTTGGATACAAAAATGACACTTAATGCTTTAACAAATGGGAGAAAGTGTAAGCTCATCAGACAAAGACAGGACTACAAAAGCTAGAAGGGTAAGAGACTGGATTACTTAATGATGTCCATTTTTAGCCAATACCAGATCACCTCATCACTTGAGGCCCTAGTCAGGAAAATCCTTGGATCCCCTTATAGATACAATGGGCCTAGACCTCTAACAGATCACTCTCTATTGTCACTGGTTATATCATTAGGAATGTAATAATAATCCCTTTTGTGGGCTTCTCCAGGACCTTAACTTCACTATAAAATAGAAATAGAGAAAAAATAAAATAAAAAAAATAAATAAAATAAAATAGAAATACAGGAAAGCCCCACTCTCCAAAGGGAGGTTGGGTAGCCTGCTCTGCTACTCATGGGAGACTGGTCTTGATATGAGTATAGCCTAGAATGTTCCTAGCTATGACTATGGATTATGAACTCAGTCTGACAGGGACTCAGAGGTTATACAGGCTCCTCTGCTAAATGTGTATATATATATATATATATATATATATATATATGTATATATATGTATATATATGTATATATATATATGCTATATGCCTGGGCCCGATCAATGTATTAAAGAGTTAATTACAGATTTATGTAGCATTTTATGAATATGCTATAATTTGTTTTGACTATTCACCTGCTTATGAGTTATTCCCAATTTGAATCTGTTCAGAATGCAGCTTTGAAGGCAGGCAATGATATATTCCACCTGCTACAACACACATGTTACCATCCACAAGGACTTTGGTTCAAGCCCCTGGGCCTACCTACTGTGGACAGACTTCACGAGCAGTGGAGTAATGTCATAAGTGTTTTTCACCCCACCCTCACACCACATTTCTTTATCTCTATCATTAAAAGGGGGGGATATCATACATCAGAAAAGGTGGCAGCAACAAATGCTGGAGAGGTTGTGGGGACAAAGGAACCCTCCTGCATTGCTGGTAGGAATGTCAATTGGTCCAACCCCTGTAGAGAGCCATCTGGAGAACTCTCAGAAGGCTAGAAGTGGACTTACCCTATGACCCTGAAATTCCTCTCCTGGGGATATATCCTAATGAACCAAACACACACATCCAAAGAGGTCTGTGTATACCTATGCTCATAATAGCACAATTTGTGATAGCTAAAATCTGGAGGCAACCCAGGTGTCCAACAACAGATGAGTGGCTGAGCAAGTTGTGGTTTATATACTAATTTCAAGTGCCCTTCCTTTTCTTTCCTTTCCCCTCTTAGATAAAAGAAATGGTGCTTCCCAAAAACTATCTTGATCTATACTCCCAACTCCCAGCAAGGGAGAAATGATAGGAGGAAGCAGATAAGAGGGCTTAATCCTGGAACATGATGACAGAGGACCTAGTGGGGGTTATATCGCTATGTGTAAAACTGGGAAATGTTATGCATGTACAAACAATTGTATTTATTGTAGACTGTAAAACATTAATCCCCCAATAAAGAAATTTTTAAAAAAACGACAAAAAAAAAAGGCAGGAAAAAAGAAAATCTTGAGTCATTTGCAGGTAACAAGCCCCAGCCAATAACCCTGGTGACAAGAAAGAATGAACAAAAGAAGGGAGGAATGGAAGGAAAGAGTAAGAAACTTCTCTTTTTTTAAAAAATTAATTAATTAATTAATTTATTTATTTAAGAAAGGAGACATTAACAAAACTGTAGGATAGGAGGGGTACAACTTCACACAATTCCCACCACCCGGTCTCCATATCCCATCCCTTCCCCTGTTAGATTTCCCATTCTCTATCCCTCTAGGATTATGGACCCAGGGTCATTTTGGGTTACAGAAGGTGGAAGGTCTGGCTTCTGTAATTGCTTCCCCGCTGAACGTGGGTGTTGACTGTTCAATCCATACACCAAGTTTGCCTCTCTCTTTCCCTAGTAGGGTGGGGCTCTGGGGAAGTGGAGCTACAGGACACATTGGTGGGGTCCTCAGTCCAGGGAAGTCTGGTCTGCATCATGCTGGCATCTGGAACCTGGTGGCTGAAAATAGAGTTAACATACAAAGCCAAACAAATTGTTGAGCAATTATGGCCCTAAAGGCTGGAATACTGCAGATGAAGTGTTGGGGGGGGTGCTCTCTGCAGACTTTTGTGTACTTCTGCTTTCAGGTATATATTTTTCCCTGGTTTATGGACACGTGTGAACATATGCTCTATCTCACAGGACCTGGTCTATATCTAGGTTTGGGGACTTTATTGGGGAGTGGAACACCTGGAATAGAATTAGAGAATACTATGAAAGGAAAGGTCTCACCCAAGTGATGAAGCTGAAGGGTTGACATTCCACACCTGAAGTGTCTGGACACAGTCTGAAGTGAAGCATGCTGAGGTGGCACTCGTTGCGCTAATTAGGTTGCAATCGGCGGATGCAATATTATTTGATATGAATTGAGAGAAGCATGCAGGAAAGTGGGCCCCACCCTAAGGTTCCAGGACTGAGGGAAATGTAGGCTCTATAGTGGAAATGTGAGGTTCCTGCTATCTTAGGGTTCAAGAAGACAATGGATAGTTATTGTTATCATCACATTATTTGGTAATTGGGTTAACTTTCAAAAGTCCCTTTGTTAGGGTTTGCTGTATAAAACCCAGCATCTTGTATATAGCTTGTATATAGTTGCTTCTGTTCTCCCTGGTCTAGGCTTTTGACAGAGTCAACATATCAAAGACTCATATTAAAAAGACTCAGTCTGTGCTTTAAAAAGTTCTAGACATATGATCAATTTTTCCCCTCTCCTATTAATTGAATAGTGGTTCAAATGACTATACTTTACTAGGAGTGTACATAAACACCATTCCCACCACTAAAAGACTGTGTTCCATACCCCTCTCCCCCACAGCCCGGGGAAACCTAATGCCCACCCTCCCCCTCACCACAGGGTTTTTACTTTGTTGCCCTACTCTCAATTTAATCAGATCCTGTTTTAGTTTCCCTTTCTGTAGGATGAAACTTCTATGAACACTTGTTTTTAGATTTTGCATGAACATAAGTTTTTTTTTGTTTGTTTTGTTCTGGG
This sequence comes from Erinaceus europaeus, assembly GCF_950295315.1. Lineage (NCBI taxonomy): Eukaryota > Metazoa > Chordata > Mammalia > Eulipotyphla > Erinaceidae > Erinaceus > Erinaceus europaeus. Next base: position 80,476,367 of record NC_080169.1, read on the forward strand.
ATAAAGTCCAAGAGTGTTGTGACTATGGAATGTACTTTTAAATCTAATTCAATGCCAAATCTTACAAAAACACAAAAATTAAAGAAAAAAAGTTTTACCAACAAAATAATTGTTCTGGTTTCATATATATATCCTGTTTTTTTCCCCAGCTCTATTGAAATATACTTCAAAAATAAAGTTATGCATCAAAGTGTACAACATGAAGATTTGACATACACACCTGTGGAAGGATTCTTACAGATTAAATTAATGAGTAACCTATGACCTCACATTGCTTGTTTTGGTCACTGCTTGGACTCCACTATTCTATGTCAACTTTTTCAGATAGTGAGGAAGAGAAAGAGTGACACCATATCACCAAATCTTTCCCCTACACCATTATACTTCCTTGTAGCATGCGATGACTCTCACCTGTGTCTCATGCATATCAATATAAGTGCCCTCCAAGAGACTGGAATACTTTAATGATGACTCTTTAGTCACTATCAGGCCACCCTATCAGCTGGGGCCCTATTCAGGGAGGCCTGAGATTCCCAAACAGACGTGATGGGTCAAGAGCTCGAATAAATCCCTCTCTCCATGGTTACCAGTCATTCCTATCAGGAACAACACAATAGACCCCTTAGTGGGCCCCCATAGGACCTTGCCTTCAACTTGGATCAACAATGGTAGAGAATGTTCCATCCTCCAAAGGGAGGATGAACAATATACTCTATGCTACACCTTAGGAAGATGGGTCCTGATATTTGGGCAGCTTGGCTCCTTCCTACTTATGACCACAGAATGTGAGCTCAGATCTAGAGGGATGCAGAGGTCACAAAGGCTAAAAAGCTGAATATGGGCCCCAGATCACATCAAATCAATGGGGTTTACAGTCAACAATACTTATACACCTTCCCCATATTTGGGAGCTACTCTCTTCCCCAATCCAGCTTTCTGGTCCTGCCAGCCATGACATCATCTTCCCAGATAATAATTAGGACCTACCTGCATATCAGATTTCAGGCTCAGGCAAAACAAACAAACAAACAAACAAAAACCTACCAGTATAGCCACAGGCCCTTTGGAATATAACTAAAATATGCCTACTAGCTATTTACAAAATGGAGGAACCCCCCCCCCCCCAACATTTCATCTGCACTATTCCAACCTTTAGGACCATAATTGCTCAACAATTTGTTTGGCTTTGTATATTAACTCTCTTTTCAGCCACCAGGTTCCAGATGCTATCATGAAGCTGACCAGACTTCCCTGGACAGACAACCCCACCAATGTGTCCTGGAGCTCCGCTTCTCCAGAGCCCTCCCCCACTAGGGAAAGAAAGAGTCAGGCTGGGAGTATGGATTGACCTGTCAATGCCCATGTTCAGAGGGGAAGCAATTACAGAAGCCAGACCTTCAACCTCCTGCATCCCACAATGGCATTGGGTCCATACTCCCAGAGGGTTAAAGAGTTTGCAGTGAGTACCCACTAACACTTCCTCTCCACTATTCCAAGCTTTGGGTCCATGATTGCTCAACAATTTGTTTGGCTTTGTACGTTAACTCTCTTTTCAGTCACCAGGTTCCAGATGCCATCAGGATGCCGGCCAGGCTTCCCTGGACTGAAGACTCCACCAATGTTTGCTGGAGCTCCGCACCCCCAGAGACCCACCCTACTAAGGAAAGAGAGAGGCAGACTGGGAGTATGGACTGACCAGTCAACGCCCATGTTCAGTGGGGAAGCAATTACAGAAGCCAGACCTTCCACCTTCTGCAACCCACAATGACCCTGGGTCCATGCTCCCAGAGGGATAGAGAATGGGAAAGCTATCAGGGGAGGGGGTGGGATATATGGAGATTGGGTGGTGGGAATTGTGTGGAGTTGTACCCCTCCTACCCTATGGTTTTGTTAATTTATCCTTTCTTAAATAAATAATAAAAAAAAAGAATAGGAAAGCTATCAGGGGAGGGGATAGGATACGGAGTTCTTGTGGTGGGAAATGTGTGGAGTTGTACCCCTCTTATCCTATGGTTTAGTCAATGTTTCCTTTTTATAAATAAAAAATTAAAAAAAAAAAAGAAATGTACAGAACAATACTAACAAGAATTCCAAGGTCGGCACATTTTTTTCTAATGGTTCTAAATTAAAGAAAAAAAAATTAAGTGCCCTTCTAGGTGAGCTATCTTGCCAGTATCTGGTTAAAGGTACTATGCCTTTTTTTCATAGGGAATTTCACTTATAGGATACTGTCACTTCACAAGTGATGGAGGCTGCAGGTGTCTCCCTCTCCCTTTCTATCTTCCCCTTCTCTTGATTCTGACTGTCTATACAAGATAAATAAAGATAGTAAAAACTTAAACAAACAAACAAAAAAAAAACCAATACTATCACTATTGTCACCATGTTATACAATAGATACACAGACCTTACAACAGCAACAACAACAAAATTGTGGCCTTTCATAATTCCCCCATGCCCTGGCTGGAAACCACTTTCCCATTCAAGTTTCTGTACATTTTTGTGTTTTAGATTCCATATTTAAGTGATGCCATGCAATATTTGTCTTTTTTAGTCTGGCTTATACTATTTAGAATGATGTTTTCCAGGTTTATTAAGAAATTTTCTCTTCCTTAAGGCTGAATAATACCGTTGTGCATAACTATACCACCTTTTCTTTATTCGTTTTATGTGTTGATGATCATGTAGATTTGTATTTCTGTACCTGGTTATTGTGCATAATGATACAATGAATACAGAGACAGATATCTCGTCATAATATTAATTTTTTTCTTTGAGTAATAGCCAGAAGTGAGGTTAATAATTCTAGGACTGACTCATAATGTAGTTGTATTTTTAACTTTCTGAGTCATCTTCATACACTTCTGTGCAGTGACTGTTAACAGTTTAGATTACAACCAATTGTAAATAAACATTTTGTTTTTAAAAAAAACATACTCAGAAGTCAGGCGGTAGTGCAGCAGGTTAATCGCACGTGGCACAAAGTGCAAGGACTAACATAAGGATCCCTGCTCCAGCCCCCAGCTCCCCACCTGCAGGGGAGTCACTTCACAGGTGGTGAAGCAGGTCTACAGGTGTCTCTCTTTCTCTTCCCCTCTCTGCCTTCCCCTCCTCTCTCCATTTCTCTCTGTCCTATCCAACAGCGATGACAATTATATAACAACAAGTACAACAAAAGGGAATAAATAAATAAATAAACATAAACAAAAAGAAATACAGAAGTATATTAAAAAAAAACAAGCATACTCACCCCATTTCACAGTCCCTTTCAGGTGATCACAGCACACTGCTCCACCTCCTAGCCCTAGAAAGTGCATGTCCCCTAGGGTGGGGAGGGTTGAGAAAGTGACATTTTGCCAGGGAAACTGGTCTGAGCCCCCAAAAGACAATCTGAAGGATGTGCCCAGCTTGAATCAGGATTGCTGGGGCTGTTTCTCCCTCCCCACTGCCCTCCAGGTGGTAGCTCTACTTCTCCAAGAGATATTGACCATACTGAAGCTACTGGCATCACCTACCACATCTGGTTCAAAGGCAATGAAGAAAAGAAGAAAACTTGACTGTACTTATCTTTTTTTTTTCTTTTTTCACTTATGTATTTCTTTATATACTACATATGAATGAAATAATATGGTGTTTATCTTTCTCCACATGACTTTCTTTATTAAGCATAATATTTTCTAGGTAATTCCATGTTGTTGTAAATGGCAGGGTTTTTAAAAAGATTTATTTATTATTATATTTTTTAAAGCTGAATAATATTTCATATTTGAGAGCCACTCTCTTCCCTGATCCAGCTTTCTGGTCCTTCTGCAAGAAAGACATGATATCATCTCCCCAGATGGGTTGCATTGGATCGAACTTCTCGTGGTACATCCCGTGAGTTCCCATTCATTGGGGAAACTGACGATCCTTCCTAGCCGACTGAATCCACATGGATCCCAGTCACTTTCAAAGCCAGCAACAAGCAGCTCCTGACAGCTTTCAACCTGACGCTGTTGACTGGCTACGGAAGAAGGGCAAATGCTAGAAGAAGATCTCCCCAGATGATAATTAGGATCCACCTGCATATCAGATTTCAGGCTCAGGAAAAAACAAAACAAACAAACAAAAAAACATACCAGTATAGCCACAGGCCCTTTGGAATATAACTAAAATATGCCTACTAGCTATCTACAAAATGGAGGACCCCCCCCCCCCAACTCTTCATCTGCACTATTCCAGCCTTTAGGTCCATGATTGGTCAACAATTTGTTTGGCTTTGTATGTTAACTCTATTTTCAGCCACCAGGTTCCAGATGCCAGCATGATGCCAAGCAGACTTCCCTGGACAGACAACCTCACCAATATACTTTGCTTTCCCAGAGCCCTTTCCCACTAGGGAAAGAGAGAGGCAGGCTGGGAGTATGGATTGACATGTCAAAGCCCATGTTCAGCAGGGAAGCAATTACTGAAGCCAGACCTTCCACCTTCTGCATCCCACAATGACCTTGGGTCCGTACTCCCAGAGGGTTAAAGAATAGGAAAGCTATCAGGGGAGGGGATGGGATATGGAGTTCTGGTGATGGGAATTGTGTGAAGTTGTACCCCTTTTATCCTATAGTTTAGTTAGTTTACTTTTTATAAGTTAAAAATTAAAAAAAAAGAAGGTGGGGTGAGATCCATTTGTGTTTAGAAGCAAACACTTCCAACTATGCTCAGTAAAAAGATTTCTCATTTTCCAAGGGTTAGCTACATAAATTTTTTAATTTAATTTTTTATTTATGAAAAGGAAACATTGACTAAACCATAGGTTAAGAAGGGCACAACTCCACACAATTCCCACCACCAGTACTCCATATCCCATCCCCTCCCTTGACAGCTTTCCTATTCTTTAACCCTCTGGGAGTATGGACCCAATGCCATTGTGGGATGCAGAAGGTTGAAGGTCTGGCTTCTGTAATTGCTTCCCCACTGAACATGGGCATTGACAGGTCAATCCATACTCCCAGGCTGTCTTTCTCTTTCCCTAGTGGGGGAGGGCTCTGGGGAAGTGGAGCTCCAGGACACATTGGTGGGGTTGTCTATCCAGGGAAGTCTGGTCAGCATCATGATAGCATCTGGAACCTGGTGGCTGAAAAGAGAGTTAACATACAAAGCCAAACAAATTGTTGAGCAATTATGGTGCTAAAGGTTGGAATAGTGCAGATGAAGTGTTGGCGGGGGGGTTTCCTCCATTTTGTAGATAGCTAGTAGGCATATTTTAGTTATATTCCAAAGGGCCTGTGGCTATACTGGTAGGTTTTTGTTTGTTTGTTTGTTTGTTTTGCCTGAGCCTGAAATCTGATATGCAGGTAGGTCCTAATTATTGTCTGGGAAGATGATGTCATGGCTGGCAGGACCAGAAAGCTGGATTGGGGAAGAGAGTAGCTCCCAAATATGGGGAAGGTGTATAAGTACTGTTGACTGTAAACCCCATTGATTTGATGTGATCTGGGGCCCATGTTCAGCTTTTTAGCCTATGTGACCTCTGCATCCCTGTAGATTGACTACATAAAATTTTAAAGCCGTGTTACTTAAGTGATATTTGTGAACTGAGTAAGGTGGATGGTACATTGACTTAAGCTGATTTCAGAAATTAATTTAATAACAAATTAGATCAGCTATTGAGAATCACAGGTGAAAATAAATGTCTTTGCATGTAGTATTTAAGAGATCACTTCACTGGTAATTGGGAAAGTCATTCTGTCTTCCTTTGTTAGAGCTGCATAGATCTAGTCATTTGTAACTCTGGCAGAATCAGCCATCCTTTCTTCCCATAGGTTGATTTCTATCTGCTCATTCTGAGTGACAGGAACAAGTGTTCCAACTGCCATCTCAGCATGAGAAGGACTCCTGGGCATAATGCTGGCCTGCTCCCTTGCTGGTGTATTACAAAGCTTAATTAATGTTTGAAAAATACTTTTAGGACTTTCTATAGAAACTACTATGTAATTACAAAAGATTACTGTGAGGAGGAAAAATGCCAGTAAAATTTACTGGGAACAGGAAGGATTTGATTGGTAATTCTTATGCTTTTCTTTGAAAATTATCTTATTGGAAGTGAATTGACTTTGTAAATAGCCACGTATAAAGGGAGTTATCTAAAGAATAGTGATCTATAAATCCACAGTACTAAGTTTCATGGCTCAATTTAATTTTCTTTAAATTTATAATAGTGCAAATCTAAGCAACCACATTAAAGCATTTGCTACAAAGGTCAAAATCTACTATGTATCTGCTTTCATTCACCTAAAAATGTTCTAAGACATAACAACCCTTAGTTTCCAGAAAACAAACCCCAGTTACCAAGATGATAATCAATTTATTTTGAGATAATATATTCTCTCTCTCTCTGCCTCCAGGGTTATTGCTGGGGCTCAGAGCCTGCACTACAGATTCACTGCTCCTGGAGGCCATCTTTTTCCCATTATTGTTGCTGTTATTGTTGTTGGTATTGCTGCTGTTGTTGTTGGATAGGATAGAGAGAGACTTAGAGAAGTCAGCACTTTGTCCAGGCTGTGGCACAATTTGACTGTGAGCAGAATGAGTTATCTCAGTAATCCAGGGTTTGCCAATAACTTTCTTTACCCAGTAAGGACAACCAATCCAAGATATTCCCAGGATGGCTTAGACACTGTGACTGGGAGATCTACGGAGTTATTTAAATGAAAGCAAAGAAATATTTCTCTAAGAAAACAGGTCAACATTTGGTGCTGATCTTACTAGGAGTTAAGGTTTTGAATAAGAGATAGAAACTAGGGACTCTGGTCTTTAGCCTAAATGATGGTCCTTAGCCTGGGAATAGTATCAAAGACATAAATACTGAACAGTGTGAGAGAAATAGTTAACTTGTATAATGCACTGCTTTGACATGTACACAACCCAATTGAGCAAAGTTTCCATTGTATTGAAGGTAGCTTCAGTGCTGTGGTCTTTTACCCCCTCTCTACCTTGAAAATAATAGTGATGATGATAATTATAATGATAATAATAATAAGACATTTGAAAGGCCTGTTCTGAACAGTGGATGGCTGCAGCTGCTTTGGATGTACTATTACTCTACAACACTTCTCTGATTAGGTTTCTCCTCTGCTTACAAATCTTGAGTATCATGAAGATACTTTTTAGTAGACCCAGAACAAAGTCTAACATTATTGAATATACTCTTAGGTTATACCAGAATAAAATCTGACAGTATTGATTTTCTTCAGAAAACGGAGACAACAGTCATAGCAAGACTATTCTCTGGTCCTTTGTGATCCTTTTGTGTCCTGAGAAAAGGCTAACTGCTGTCAAAATTTCTAGCAAACCTCTACCATTTCTTTTCCTGAGTAAAACTGAGATTCGCTGGGGTAAAGGAAAACAAAACCTGACCTGAGGTTTATGGTATGAAGAGTGTGACAGTCCCTTCCTGAAAGCAGCCATAGTTACATTTTTTGTTTTGTTTTGACTGAATGGAACCTTGTTTATAAGAATCAGGGTTGGGTAGTGGAGACTGGCTAAAGAACAGTTAACTCAGAGATGACCTATCTTTATGTTTCTTCAATGACATGGTAATTTTAAAACACTCTGAGATATCTCCATCCCCATTTTGGACACAGTGTACTGTAACCATACCACTTAATTACCTTAGGACAGGTATAACCCTACTAGAACTCTGAACCTCACAGGACCTGGTGAAAAGCAACTTAATAGATATTTTGGGGGGTCTGCCTGATAAATGATCAAGGGTTTAGAGTGGACTGTCTATGACAATAGCTACCTCTGTGCCATTTATGTGGAAAAGAGCATTGCTACTGCTCTGATTTGATTGACAGCACTCACCATTTACAGATCAGAGGCCCTAATTAAGTGTTAAAATGAACTAAATTGCAAATTTTGAATTGTCTCTTAATTAAAAGGAGAAAGCAATTGAATTAAATGATCTAGTAACTGTTTGAAGTGACCATGTTGAATCCTGAGAATCAGCCTTAATTTCCTTTTCACCTAGATTTTGGAATATAGTTAAGGTGCAGGCATTATAAGGATAGAAACAGAGCCTTGTGAGGAAATCTTGGTCTACATAACTGATCCTCCCCTATCTTCTGAGTTTTTGTCGTTATCACACAGACTTTTAATTTTTTCCCCAATTCCTTTTGTGTCTATGCCTCTTTAATATTTTTATGTGGCTCATATTTTATAAATTCATACAACATGAACTTGATGTGACTGCTGTAGCCAGTGTTACTTGCCATGAGACAAAGACTGCCTTAAAGATGGCAAGGGGCTACTTGGTGGCTGACTTGGTAAAGTGTACATGCTACTATTTGGAAGGGTTTGGGCTCAAATCCCTTATCTCCACATGCAAGGGGAAAAACTTCATGAGTGGTGAAGCAATGTTACAGAAGTCTCTCCCCCCCCCCATTTTCTCTCTTCTCTATTTCACCCTTTCACTTTTCTCAATTTCACCTTTTTTCACCAATTTGCCTCCCTCTATCTAAATATATATAGTATTGTCATCTGACCTGCAAAGAAATCAACTCTACCTTGATGGAACATAAGAATTCACAAAGGACCCTTCTCTTGAGTCCTGGTTACAGCTATAGGTTTCTTCTTGACTTTCTGCTTTGTATGAGCCAAAAAGCTGTTTGAAATTGCAATTCAGGTCATGTATGTGTGTATGACAAGGAGTTTATGCTTATATGATTCCAACCCTCTGAGACTATGTGTGTATGTATGTGTGTGTGTGTGTGTGTGTGTGTGTGTGTGTGTCCCCAACACTAATACTTCTCCCATTACCATTGCATCTCCCATGTGGTGCTAAAGCTCAAACTTGGGTCCTGCAATGCAGGCACTCTCCCCAGTGAGCTACCTCTCCAGCTCCAGGTCTAGTCCAAAGCTGACAGTGTGCTATCACTAATATGTGTACTACTTTCTGGGTAATATTGCTTGAGGTTCCAGAAATCTTTTTTACTATTTTAATCACTCTGTGTCAAGTAGAGGAACTCCTGATTTTCTCTTGTTTACATCTCAGTTATGATTACCTTACATCTTCCTTATTTTACTTTCCCACTAACCATGCTAGCCACTTCAGAGACTTTGCTTTAGACTTCTGTCCCTTTGTAAATCAAGGCAGCTCACATTTGTAAATGACATTTAGCAAATAACTACTTTAAATGAACAAGTAGGAGCTGAGAGATAGCGCACTTAGTAGAGTGCAAAATTTACGAGCACTCAGGTTCAAGCCCCTAGCTACCACATGAGAGTACTATGCAAAGATGGTCACTTCATGACTAGTGGCGCTATGCTGCTGTGTCTCTCCTTCTCGATTTCCTCATTCTCTATCTGAGGGGAAAAAGAAGTCTGCTGGGAGACACGAAGTCATGCAATTGGGAAGGCCCAGAAAATTCCTGGCAGCAAAACAACAACAACAACAACAATAAATATGTCTTTGTAAAACCCTTAAAAAATAGGTAAGATATCTAACAGCTGTGAAAATCTTGCTAAATGCTGTAGAGTTAGAGATTATATAACCCATTTGTTCCTCTCTACTCTGTGCTAAAGTGTTTTCAATAATCACATCCTTAATACTACAGAAGCATAATCTTGAGATTCCTGATTGTTATTGATATATTCCTAGTGATATAATCAAATCAGTCATACCCATGACTTGTTTTTAGTTTGGTATCTTTCTGACCATTTCAGCCACAGGTGGTAAATAGGTTACATCTGAGTGGCAATGTCAAACAACAAGCAGAAGCTGCCGGGAGCTCTGCATTAAGAGACTGCTTCTGCAGTTGGCAGGAAAAGATGATTGATTAGAAAGGTCTCTAAAGTGTCGTGCCACTGTCATACTTGATGTAATCTTTTCTGGAAGTACTTTTGTGTTGTCTATCATTTTCCAGTTAGAATTCACTTGCAGGCTCTGTGTTTTCTCCTTTTATTTATAGTATAACAGTGATACTTTCAGTTGTCATAACATTTCTCTGGCTACCCACTTAAGAAAAATTAAATACAGGCTCATTGGGTTGGGCACATACTTCGTCATGTGCACAGCCCATGCTCAACCCCTGCACCACATGGCAGTTGCTATGGTACATGAGGAACTTCAGGTATTATGCTCTCCTTTCTCTCTTTCTCTCTCTCTTTCTCTCTCTCTCTCTCTCTCTCTCTCCTATATTAATGAAAAAGCATTCTGAAGTGGTGAAGCTGCATGTATATGAGACCTGGATTCCATTAAAAATAACTAAATAAATCCAGTTTTGTGTGAGTGCTATGAAATCTGGCCTTTCTTCTTTATATAACCCAGTATCATCTATTTGAATGAGGTGGTATCAAATAAATGAGACTTCAGCTTTGCTGACAATGAGCCAGAAGACTTTCTGTATGTGATCTTGCTGAGTTACTTCCCACTTGTTGTTGTTCTTCTTCTTCTTCTTATTATTATTATGTATTTTGAGAGAGAAAGTGAGAGGGATGGAGGGAAAGACACCAAAGTAACACACTACCATGGGGTTCCCTTGGCATTGTCCTTGCTGCTCTCATGTGGGTACTGAACCCAGAATCTGATATGTAGTAAGACATACACACTACCCACTGAAACATTTCCCAGGCCTTTCAGGGGACTTTATAATCTATTAAAAATAAATTTCGTGGTCCAGGAGGTGGCGCAGTGGATAAAGCATCAGACTCTGAAGCATGAGGTCCCGATTTCAATCCCTGGCAGCACATGTACCAGAGTAATGTCTGGTTCTTTCTCTCTCTCTCTCTCTCCTTCTCTCTTCATGATTAAATAAATCAAATCTTTTAAAAAAAATAATAAATTTCACAAAATACCTCATAAGTGGCTTCATGGTTTTTGTGTTTGTGATTCCTAAATCCAAAGTCACCTCTGGCTGAGTAAGACCAATATTAAGTGGATCACATAATCTATCTGCAGTTTCATAGATAAAAATGTCTCAAGTCTGAAAACTAACTTTAGTATTCAAATATTCTCATGATCTAAAACTCAGTAAAAGTGATTTTTAAAAATTATTTTAATTTTATTTATTTACTTTTAAAATATTTATTTATTTATTTTCCCTTTTGTTTACTTGTTTTTTATTGTTGTAGTTATTACTGTTGTTGTTATTGATGTCATCGTTGTTAGGACAGAGAGAAATGGAGAGAGAAGGGGAAGACATAGAGGGGGAGAGAAAGTTAGATACCTGCAGACCTGCTTCACCACCTGTGAAGCGACTTCCCTGTAGGCTCCAACGGGATCCGTATGCCAGTCCTTGTGCTTGGTGCCACGTGGTGCTTAACCCACTGTGCTACCGCCCAACTCCCAAAAGTGATTTTTTAATTTGCTTTTTAAGGTTCAAAATAGCCAGTTTTTCTTCCTTCTTTTTTTTTTTTCAATTTATTTAAAAAAGGACACATTAACAATACCATAGGATAAGAGGGGTACAACTCCACACAATTCCCACCACCAGATCTCCGTATCCCCTCCCCTCCACTGGTATATAAAGAATAGCTTTCCTATTCTTTAACCCTCTGGGAGTATGGACCCAAAGTCATTGTGGGATGCAGAAGGTGGAAGGTCTGGCTTCTATAATTGCTTCCCCACTGTACATGGGTGTTGACTGGTCGATCCATACTCCCAGTCTGTCTTTCTCTTTCCCTAGTAGGGTGGGGCTCTGGGGAAGCAGAGCTCCATGACACATAGGTGGGGTCGTTCGTACAGGAAAGTCTGGTCGGCATCATGCTGGCATCTGGAACCTGGTGACTGAAAAGAGAGTTAACATACAAAGGCAAACAAATCATGGACCTAAAGGCTGGAATAGTGCAGATGAAGTGTTGGGGGGGTACTCTCTGCAGACTTTTGTGTACTTCTGCTTTCAGTTATATATTTTGCCTTAGTTTATGGATACATGTGAAAATATGATCTATCTCATGGGACCTAGTCTATATCTAGGTTTTGGGACTTTGTTAGGAAGTGAACCACCTGGAATGGAATTAGAGAATACTATGAAAGGAAAGGTCTCAACCTAGTGAAGAAGCTGAAGGGTTGACATTCCACACCTGAAGTGTCTGGACACAGTCTGAAGTGAAGCATGCTGAGGTGGTACTTGTTGCGTTGATTAGGTTGGGATTGGTGGATGCAATATTATTTGGTATGAGTTGAGAGAAGCATGCAGGAAAGTGCGCCCCACCCTAAGGTTCCAGGACTGAGGGAAATATAGGCTCTATAGTGGAAATGTGAGGTTCCTGCTGTCTTAGGGTTCAAGATGACAATAGCTAGTTATTGTTATAATCACATTATTTGGCAATTGGGTTAACTTTCAAAAATCCCTTTGTTAGGATTTGCTGTATAATACCCAACATCACCATAATTTATGTCCTTTGTCATTAATTTGTATATAGCTGTGCCACCGGTTGCTTCTGTTCTCCCTGGTCTAGGTTTTTGAGAGAGACAACATATCAAAGACTCAGCCTATGTATTAAAAAGACTCAGTCTGTGCTTTAAGAAGTTTGAGACATACAATCAATTTTTCCCTCTCTCATATTAATTAAATAGTGATTTATATGACTACAAATTAATAGGAGTGTACATAAACACCATTCCCACCACCAAAGTCCCATCCCACCCACCCCAGCCCCTGCTGCCCTGGGAAGCCAAATATACACTCTCACCCCAGGGTACCCTACTCCAGATTTAGTCAAATCCTGCTTTTAGTTTCCCTTTCTGTTCTTCTTTCTCAACTTCTGTTGATGAATGGGATCATCCCATATTCATCTTTATCTTTCTGACTTAGCCCACTTAACATAACTCCTTCTAGCTCCATCTAAGATGGGGCAGAGAAGGTGGGTTCATTGTTCTTTTTTTTTTTTTTTTTTTAATTTTTTTTTTTTTAAATTTTTTATTTAAGAAAGGATTAGTGAACAAAGGCATAAGGTAGGAGGGGTACAACTCCACACAATTCCCACCACCCAATCCCCATAACCCACCCTCTCCCATGATAGCCTTCCCATTCTCTAGCCCTCTGGGAGCATGGACCCAGGGTCGTTGAGGGTTGCAGAAGTTAGAGGGTCTGGCTTCTGTAATTGCTTCCCCGCTGAACATGGGCGTTGACTGGTCGGTCCATACTCCCAGTCTGCCTCTCTCTTTCCCTAGTAAGGTGTGTCTCTGGGGAATCTGAGCTCCAGGACACATTGGTGGGGTCTTCAATCCAGGGAAGCCTAGTCAGCATCCTGGTGGCATCTGGAACCCGAGTAATGAAGCTGAAGGGTTGTCATTCCACACGTGAAGTCTCTGGATACAGTCTGAGGTGAAGCATGTTGAGATGGCAATCGTTGCTTTGGTTAGGTTGTGATCGGCGGATGCAATATTATTTGGTTTGGATTGGGAGATGCATACGGGAAAGTGGGCCCTATCCAAGGGTGCCAGGACTGAGGGAAGTAGGGGCTCTATAGTGAAGATGTGAGGTTCCTGCTGTCTTAGGGTTCAAAAAGACAATCAATAGTTAATATTATCATCACATTATTTGTTAATAGGGTTAACTTTGAAAAGTCCCTTTGTTATGGTTTGCTGTACAGTACCCAGTATCTTGTATATAGCTGTGCTATTGGAAGCTTCTAATCTACTTGGTCTAGGCTTTTGAGAGAGTCCGCATATCAAATATGTAGCCTATCTATTTAAAAGATTCAAGTTTCTCTTTTGAGAACCTTTGAGACATACAATTGACTTCCCCCTCTCATATTAATTAACTACTGATTTATATGTCTACATTTTGCTAGGAGTGTACATAAACACCATTCCCATCACCAAAGGACCGTGACCCATCCCTCCCGCCCACTCCCACCCCCCACTGGCCCAGGAAGCTACATGTCTACCCCTCACCACTGGGTTTTTACTTTGGTGCCCTACTTACAATTTGATCAGGTCCTGCTTTTAGTTTCCCTTTCAGATCTTCTAAGTCAGCTTCTGTTGATGAGTGGGATCATCCCATACTCATCTTTAACTTTCTGACTTAGTTCACTTAACATAATTCCTTCTAGCTCTGTCCAAGATGGGTCAGAGAAGGTGGGTTCATTGTTCTTGATAGCTGCATAGTATTCCATTGTGTATATATACCACAGCTTTCTCAGCCATTCATCTGTTGTTGGGCACCTGGGTTGCTTCCAGGTTTTAGCTATTATGAATTGTGCTGCTATGAACATAGGAGTACACACCTCTTTTTGGTTGGGTGTTATGGAGTCCTTGGGGTATAACCCCAGGAGAGGAATTACTGGGTCATATGGAAGGTCCATGTCTAGCCTTCTGAGAGTTTTCCAGACTGCTCTCCACAGAGGCTGTACCAATTTACATTCCCACCAGCAATGTAAAAGGGTTCCTCTGTCCCCACATCCTCTCCAGCATTTGTTGCTGCTGTCCTTTTTGATGTATGCCATTCTTGCAGGAGTGAGGTGGTATCTTAGTGTTGTCTTAATTTGCATTTCTCTGACAATCAGTGACCTAGAGCAGTTTTTCATATGTTTGTTAGCCTTTTGGATCTCCTCTGTGGTGAATGTTTTGCTCATTTCCTCTGCCCATTTTTGGATGGGGTCATTTGCTTTTTTGCGGCTAAGTTTGCTGAGCTCTTTATATATTTTGGTGATTAGTTTCTTGTCTGATGTCTGGCATGTGAAGATCTTCTCCCATTCTGTGAGGGGTCTCTCTGTTTGTTTAATAGTTCCTTTGGATGTGCAGAAGCTTTTCAATTTGATGTAGTCCCATTGGTTTGTTTCTGCTTTGGTCTTCCTTGCAATTGGGTTTGATTCATCAAAGATGTCCTTGAGGTGTAGATGGGAAAGTGTTTTACCAATGTTTTCCTCTAAGTATTTGATTGTTTCTGGTCTGACATCTAGGTCTTTGATCCATTTGGAGTTGATTTTTGTTTCTGGTGAGATAAAGTGGTTCAATTTCATTCTTCTGCATGTTTCAACCCAGTTTTCCCAGCACCATTTATTGAAGAGAGCCTCCTTCTTCCATTTAATCCTTTGGGCCCCCTTATCAAAGATTAGATGTCCATAGGTGTTGGGATTTACTTCTGGGCTTTCAATTCTGTTCCACTGGTCTGTGTGCCTATTTTTGTTCCAGTACCATGCTGTTTTGATGATGATGGCTTTATAATATAGTTTAAGGTCTGGGAGTGTGATGCCTCCATTTCTGTTTCTTTTCCTTAGGATGTTTTTGGCAATTCTAGGTGTTTTCAGGTTCCAGATAAATGATTGTAGTGTTTGTTCTATTCTCTTAAAGAAGCTTGGTGGAACTTTGATGGGTATTGCATTAAATTTGTATATGGCTCTGGGGAGAATGTTCATTTTGATGATATTTATTCTTCCAATCCATGAGCATGGGATATCTTTCCATTTCTTGGTATCTGTTTCTATCTCCTTGAGTAGCGACTCATAGTTTTCAGTATACAAGTCTTTCACTTCTTTGGTCAACTTTATTCCTAGGTATTTGATTGATTTTGCTGAAACAGTAAATGGGAGTGATTTCTGGATGTCTTCTTCTTCAGATTTAGTGTTTGCATAAAGAAATGCCACTGATTTTTGTACATTGATTTTGTAGCCTGATACCTTGCTATATTGCCTAACAACTTCCAGTAATTTTCTACTGGATTCTTTAGGTCTTTCTATGTATACTATCATATCATCTGCAAATAGTGAGAGCTTGACTTCTTCCCTTCCAATCTGTATTCCTTTGATTTCTTTCTCTTGCCTGATTGCTATGGCAAGAACTTCCAATACTATGTTGAAGAGTAACGGTGACAGTGGGCAGCCCTGTCTAGTCCCTGATCTGAGGGGGAATGCTTTCAGCTTCTCTCCATTGAGTATGATGTTGGCTGTAGGTTTGCTATATATAGACTCCACTATCTTGAGGAATTTCCCATCTATTCCCATTTTTTGTAGAGTTTTGAGCATGAATGGGTGTTGGATTTTGTCAAAGGCTTTCTCTGCATCTATTGAGATAATCATGTGGTTTTTGGCTTTGCTTTTATTGATGTGGTGAATGACATTGATTGATTTACGGATGTTGAACCAGCCTTGCATTCCTGGGATGAATCCCACTTGGTCATGATGAACAATCTTTTTGATGTGTTGCTGTATCCGGTTGGCCAAGATCTTGTTTAATATTTTGGCATCTATGTTCATCAGAGATATTGGTCTGTAGTTTTCCTTTTTTGTTCTGTCCCTATCAGCTTTTGGTATCAGGGTGATGTTGGCTTCATAAAAGGTGGAAGGGAGTATTCCTGTTTCTTCAATCTTATGGAATAGCTTAAGAAGTATGGGTATTAACTGTTTCCTGAAAGTTTTGTAGAATTCGTTTGTGAAGCCATCTGGTCCAGGACTTTTGTTGTTGGGGAGATTCTTAATAACGGTTTCAATTTCTTTGTCTGTGATTGGTGCATTTAGATTTTGTAGTTCTTCTTGGTTCAGTTTTGGAAGTGCATAGGTTTCTAGGAATTGTTCCATTTCTTCCAGATTCTCTAGCTTGGTGGCATATAGTTCTTTATAGAAGTTTCGCAGAATTCTCTGGATTTCTGTGGTGTCAGTTGTGATATCTCCTGTATCGTTTACAATTCTATTAATTTGAGTCTTCTCTCTTTTTTGTTTGGTGAGTCTGGCTAGGGGTTTGTCAATTTTGTTTAATCTTTCAAAAAACCAACATTTGGCTTCATTGATCTTTTGTATGGTTCTTTTATTTTCGATGTTGTTTATTTCTGCTCTAACTTTAGTGATTTCTGTCCTTCTGGTTGCTTTAGGGTTCCTTTGTTCCTCTTCCTCTAAGTCCTTGAGGTATGTAGTAAGTTCGTTCATTTGGGCTTCTTCTTGGTGTTTAATATGTGATTGTATAGCTATAAGTTTCCCTCTCAGTACTGCTTTAGCTGTGTCCCAAATATTTTGATAGGTTGTGTCTTCATTTTCATTAGTTTCCAGGAACATTTGAATTTCCTGTTTGAGTGAGTGTCTGACCCAGTGGTTCTTAAGGAGCATGTTGTTTAGTTTCCAAATTCTATGTCTTTTAATAATTTTCCGTTTGTTGTTAAAAGTTAGTTTTACTCCACTGTGGTCTGAGAAGATACTTGGGATGATTTCAATGCTCTTGAATTTATTGATGCTGTCTTTGTGGCCTAACATGTGGTCTATCCTTGAGTATGTGTTGTGTGGATTTGAAAAGAAGGTGTATTCCAGTTTTTTGGGGTGGAGGAGTCTGAAAATGTCCAAGAGGTCTAGTCTGTCAATCTCTTCATTCAATTCTCTTGTATCTTTATTGGTTCTCTGCTTTGTTGATCTGTCTAAGTGTGAGAGTGGGGTATTGAAGTCTCCCACTATTATTGTATTACTATTGATGTATTTTTGAAATTCTTTCAATAGGTGTTTAATGTATTTAGATGGTCCCTCGTTGGGTGCATAGATGTTAATAATTGTTAAGTCTTCTTGGCTGATTGATCCTCTAATCATTATGTAATGTCCTTGCCTATCTTTTATTACTTTATTTAATTTAAAATCTATCGTGTCTGAGATGAGAATGGCTGTTCCTGCCCTTTTTTGTGGACCGTTAGCCTGTTTGATAGTTTTCCATCCTTTCACTTTAAGTCTGTGTTTATCTTGTTGTGACAGATGTGATTCTTGCAAGCAGCATATGGTTGAGTTATGTTTCCTCATCCATCCCCCCACCCTGTGCCTTTTGATGGGTGAGTTTAAGCCATTGACATTTATTGATATTATGGATTTAATGTATTGTAGTGCCATTGTTCTAAAAAACAATTTGTTTACTCTGATATATTACAAGTATTATAGTGATGTTCTTGTTTATAAGAGGTCTTTTAGTACCTCTTTCAGGGCCGGCTTGGTGATAGTTGCCTCCTTTAACTGTTGTTTGTCTAAGAACGTTTTGATCCCTCCATCTAGCTTGAATGAAAGTCTAGCAGGATATATAATCCTTGGTTGAAACCCTTTTTCATTCAGGGCTCAATAGATATCTTGCCACTCCCTTCTGGCTTTTAGAGTTTGAGTTGAGAAATCTGCAGAAAGTCTTATGGGTTTTCCCCTGTATGTGACTTTTTGTTTCTCTCTTGCAGCCTTTAGGATCCTTTCTTTATCCTTACTTCTTCTCATTGTGACTATGATGTGTCTTGGTGTTTTCAGGTCTGGGTTGATTCTGTTTGGTACTCTCTGGGCCTCTTGCACCTTGATATCCTTTCTGTTATTCAGGTCTGGGAAATTTTCTTGTATTATTTCCTCTAGAATGTTTGCTTCCCCTTCCTCTCTTTCTTCCTCTGGCAGGCCAATTATACGAATGTTACTTCTTTTGAGATCATCCCATATGTCTCTGTTGTTGTTTTCAGTGTCTCTCAATCTCTTTTTAAGCTCTTTCACCTCTTTCTTAGTTTTCTCTAACTCATCCTCTGTCTGACTAATTCTGTTTTCTGCTTCTGTTAGTCTGCTTTCCCTTGCCTCAGCTTCTTTCTTCATTACAGCTATTTCAGCTTTCAGTTCTCTAATTGTCTCAAGATAATCAGTATTTTCCTTGGGGGTCTCAACTGTTGTTTCCCTAATACTGCCATTCCTTTCCTCCAATGTTGTTTTCATTTCTGTGATTAATAAGTTTATTATTGCTTGCATACTTTTCTTATCTATGGTTACTTCTGACTGATTTGTGGTTTCTTCTGGGCTCTTGTCTTCATTCATTGGGGTAGCAGTTTTATTTGTTTTTAATCTACCCATTTTTTTTTTAATTTATGTGTTTCTCTCTTTTTTTTTTTTTTTTTAATGCTCTGTTGTTCCTCGGTTGTTGTGTTTTGAGCACAAGTAACACTGTACTAAATACCTTTATGACAATTGCACTCACCAACCTCCGGAATAACAGTAGCAACTGAAGTAAGTATTGAAGGAGTTTAATCGTTACCAGTTAGCCAAACAATTTCTCCAGTCCGTGAAAAAATAGTAACCAAATCCCAGTGAAGAAAGAGAAAAGGAAGAGAGGATAGCAAGAATAGACAGTTATGCAAATCTACTATCCAGTGTATATTCTAGGGGTAACAAGAGTGTAAAGGGAACTAGAGCAGAGATAGACACATAGAGAGTCCACTCTGGGTCAGATTTCTTCCCCAAAGTAATTCACAAATTCAGAAAGGCAAAGAAGAAAGAAGTGTATGACAAGATTAAAAAAAAAAAAAGAAAAGAGAGAGAGATAGAGAGAGATAAGAGAGAGAAAAGGTAGAAGATAAGAAGAAGAGTTGTAATTAAAGAGCAGTGCGAGGAACTTCCCAAATGTGTATCAGTGAATAAAAAAAAAAAAAAAAAACAACCCTGTTTGGTGGTATGGGGTATCCTGCTAGTAGCTGGTCCCAGGCACTGCTTACGGGGGGGGGGGGGGGGGGGGGGGGCGGCGGGAAGGATGTATGCTTGAAAATTAAAAGGAAGAAAAAAGAGTTTTTTCCCCTACTCTAATTCTTAACCCAAATTAAGTTATAGACACATCCTTGGTATGACCGTTATGGCCCCTTATTGGCTGGCCTGCTAAAGGCAGAAAATCCTATTGTTTACAGGAGATGTGTCCGGAGCTCAAAGGCTAGCTGCTTCTCAATCACCATCTTCCGGGAAACCCCGCCCTCCAGACTTTTTTAAAGGATTTCTCAAAAATGAAAACTAGCTCCAAGTCCTTTGATCCAATGAGAGCTATACTCAAGAAGTCTTTGGATCCACCCTCAGGGTCGCGGTGGACCTTGGCAACTCCCAAGAGAAAGCCCCCGAGCTAAAGTGCTCTCTCCGGGTCCTCTGCCCGCCACGCTCTGCAACTGGCGGAGGAGCCACCTTCCCGGGCGGGAGGACAATGCCGGGCGCACTCGCCTTGCCTGGCGCCGCCTGGGAATTCTGGCGCCCCGCGAGTCCGTGTCACCTTTGTTCTAATTGTTAACCCAAATTAAACTGTAATCACTTCTTTGGTGCCCCCCCCCTTATTGACTGGCCTGCTAAAGGCAGAAAATCCTACCGTTGCCGACAATGCTATCAGAGCACTCCCTGTTAGCGATTTCTCAGGGCGCCATCTTCCCGGGTTCATTGTTCTTAATAGCTGCATTTTTCTTCCTTCTTAAACTTGACTTATGAAGGAAGGAGCAGCGTAGATTGCATATGCTAATTTGAAAATAGACTTCTGAGGCTCAAGTCTCATCCCACTACAACGAGGAACCTTAGATACCACAGTGTCTTTTCCTCGTTCTCAGTCTCTATCTTTCTCTGCTTCTCTCTACATGCCCATCTGCCTATCTATCTATATATCTAGCTACCTATTTTTGAAAAAAAAATCCTGGAGTGATAAAGAACCAGTTGATTAAAAAAATTCTGATAAATGTTTGAGAAGATTATATTTTCTATTATCCATAGGAAATAAAATTATTTCTCCTAAAATGATTATTTTGGAGTAAGTGTTCGACAGGAAATGAGTGAAAACATGCACATTATGGTTGCAATTAAAATTTCTTTGTTCTACAGGCTGGGAGTATGGATCAACCTGCCAATGCCCATGTCCAGTGGAAATGCAATTATAAAGCCACACCTTCCACCTTCTGCACCCCATAATGATCCTGGGTTTGTATCCCCAGAGGAATAAAAAGTAGGAAAACTTCTAATGGAGGGGATGGGATACAGAACTCTGGTAGTGGTAATTATGTGGAATTGTACCCTTCGTATCCTATGGTCTTATCGATCATTATTAAATTTTAAAAAATTCCTTTGTTCTGGAATGGGAAAAAACTTAATATTTTCCCCCTACAAACACTGTCTTACACATAATTTAGAAGAAGGAAGTTCTAAGAACTGTTTCAATTTTATATGTCTTTCATAACAAGGACCGTCTATGCTAAGTATTTGCATACTGATTCTTGGTAAAACATAGGTTTTGGAAACTAAAATTACCTATTTCAAATTATAGTACTTTCTTTAAGAGATTTGCATGTCTTGGGTACTCATACCAAATGCAAATGAAATAACAGAGACCATAAGTCAAATGGCAGTCTCAAGAGGAAATTCATTTTAATTGCATTGATCTTACTTCATAAGGTTAAATACAACTGTTTCCCAAGTTATACATCATTTTTATTGAGGTTAATGCTAAGTCAAGATCTTATTTCTGCAGCTTCTTAAAGTTATTTGAACTGTTTTTGCCAGCTACATTTAATGCTTATTGTTCATTTGAAATTCCAATTTAAAATACATATTCCATCCATATGCAGGTAGGCACACTTCTAATAAATTGTGATTAAAAACGGAAGTATGAGGGGGAGTCAGGCGGTAGCACAGTGGGTTAAGTGGAGGTGGTGCAAAGTGCAAGGACTGGCTTAGGGATCTCGATTCAAGCCTCCGGCTCGCCACCTGCAGGGGAGTCGCTTCATAGGCAGTGAAGCAGTTCTGCGGTTGTCTATCTTTCTCTCCCCCTCTGTCTTCCCCTCCTCTTTTCATTTCTCTCTGTCCTAACAATGATGACATCAGTAACAACAACAATAATAACTACAACAATAAAAAGACAACAAGGGCAAAAAAACGGAAAATAAATTAAAAAATTTAAAAAATAGAAGTGTGTGTTAGTTAAAGAAACATCTATGTCTTAATTTATTAACATAAAAAACCAACTTATGGATGTTTGAACTTTTAAAGCATGACCTCTTATTCTTTGACACATACCACTTAAAGGAGGTTAATTCTCTACCTCTTTCATTGAATCTGAGTAGGTTTTGAGGGCTTCAACAAAGCTCAAGAGAAATGACATGATATGATGTAATATTTTGGCACATAAAAGGCCATGAAGATTGTCTGTTTGAAAACTTTCTCATCGAAATCTAAACTACATGTAAAATGTTCAGCTGGAGGTTATCATGCTATAGGAGCCCAGTGTGTGTTTTTTGGCTGATAATTCTACTTTCCTGCCACCCTCACAAAGGTGTCAGGCATGTATAAAGAAGCCTCCACATGATTCTGACTCCCAGTAACCCCAGCTCCACCCCCACCCAGCTAGTCAAGTCTTCTCAGCTGAGTACCTACACCAGACCTCATTGAACAGAAACTATCTGCTCTTAACAGGCCCTTAGCATTGTCTGAATTACGTGCACGTAATGAGCACAAGATAAAGATGGGTGTTGGTGCCTTCGGAATTTTGAATTGTTACTTAGCAATAGATAACTAGGATAGAACTTGGCACCTGGAAAAGAGTGCCATCATCATTAAATTTAATACAAGTGTTGCTGATTTGAGGCCAGGAAACAGGTGGAAGCTTGATGGATCTGTAGGAACTTGAGGTGAAATGTTGAAGGGAAGTGGGGGAAAAAAAGTGAAACAGTTACTTGTTAGTGTTTGGAGAAAATTTGATAACACTGTCATCTGTGATCACATTGAAAGTAACTAATATACCTAGTAAACTCAATGATCTGACTAAAAAGGTTTCTGCAGAATATCAAAGGTTTCCTCAGCTTCAACTCTCTGCTTATTAAAAGTGAGAGAAAAGAACAATGTACTAAAGAGTGAACTAAGGACTAGAGTTGGAAAGGACTCTTAAAGCAGGCAAGGACCTCAGGGATAAAGAGTATATCCAAGCTGTTGTCAAAGTTATCTCGGAGAAGACAGAGCTCTTTATGTGTTTTACAAACATGCGTTTGTACCTCACAAAAACATCAAGCCCAGAATGTAGAACCTAGTGTCAATCGTAAAAACATTCCCAGGAAGACCCTGATTAAGGAACTAGTAACAGAGACCTGAGTGATTTCAGAAGTGCTGCAGACAGTTGATTGCTGTCTCTTCTGATTCTCCCTCTGTTGGTTCGTAATTCCTCTGCCTGCTCTGCCACTGTATACTGGGCATATAGGATACAGATAATATATCTTCTTTAGTTCACAGATTTAACAAAAAATTACAATTTTTTATTAGTGATTTAATAGTTATTTGCATAATGATGAGGTAACAGTTCTATAATTCCACACTGTTCCTAAATTCACAGGTCAGGCCAAAGCAATGTATCCCAGGAATCTCTTATCACTTTTGAACCTAACTTGGGTAATAAAATATCATAGGACTTACATCTGAATTGATAATTATGATGAGACTTTTGTGGATTTTAGAAAGAGATTTTACTATGTGTTTATTTTCAGAGAGAGATAGAAACCAGAGTGCTGATGAGCTCTGGCAAAAGATGATGCAAGGAATTGAACCTGGGCCTCTGGAGCCTCAGGAATGAAACTCTATTATTTCACATTTCTGTTGTTTCCCTGACCCTTGTGGATTTTGATAAGGATGAAATGTACTGACATTTTATAGTGGGAGGAAAATAAATGCTTGCAATTTATGAGTTGTTGTGGAAGATTTTTGGTCTTAATTTGTTTTCCAGTTTTATTAACTTCCTTTCTAACCCCCTTCTCTTGTTAAGTAAGCTTAAGTGGCTCTAGTCTTAATCAGGAAACCTTTAGGAAAGGCAGCTGGCACACTGGAAGACACCTTTCTATGGTTTCTAGCTGTGAGTTATTTATAGTTAGGAAGAAAAGTTTCAGGGATCCTTGATTTACAAATTAAAAAAATCATTACTGGTGTAGTCAGTTGTAGACTATTATAAATAAATCACAAAATTCCCATCCTGCTATATAACAGTTTTTGTCTTCTCTGCTTTTACCAGAGTTTGTTTTATAGACTGCTATAGAACTCTACTTAGGGTGGGGGTAAATAGCATAATAGTCATATAAAGAAACTCTCATTCCTGAGGCTCCAGTGTTCAGGTTCAGTCATCTGCACCGACATAAACCAGAGTTGAGCAGTGCTGCTCTGGTTAAATTAAAAAAAAAAAAATCAGAACTCTACTTACAAATCCAGACTACAAGCAGCTTAAGTAGTAAGCTTAGACTGAGAAGTTTCTTCACTTACAGAATTGGTTTTTTTCAAA
This sequence comes from Erinaceus europaeus, assembly GCF_950295315.1. Classification (NCBI taxonomy): domain Eukaryota; kingdom Metazoa; phylum Chordata; class Mammalia; order Eulipotyphla; family Erinaceidae; genus Erinaceus; species Erinaceus europaeus. Next base: position 80,500,317 of record NC_080169.1, read on the forward strand.
CTATTTATTTATTCCTTATTGTTGCCCTTGTTGTTTTATTGTTGTAGTTATTACTGCTGTTGTTATTGATGTCGTTATTCTTGGATAGGACAGTGAGAAATGGAGAGAGGAGGGGAAGACAGAGAGGGGGAGAGAAAGATAGACACCTACAGAACTGCTTCACCGCCTGTGAAGCGACTACCCTGCAGATGGGGAAGGCTGGGGCTTGAACTGGGATCCTTATGCCGGTTCTTGCGCTTTACCACCTGCACTTAACCCGCTGCGCTACCGCCCGACTCCCTGATTGTTTTTATAATGTGAATCTCCTTTGCTGCTTCCAAATTGCAGCACAAAATAACACTTTCTCTTTATTTTTTAATTTTTTTTCCTTTTGTTGCCCTTGCTTTATTTTGGTCTTTGTTGTTATTATTGTTGTTGTTGTTGGATAGAACAGAGAGAAATCAAGAGAGGAGGGGAAGACAGAGAGGGGAGAGAAAGACAGACACCTGCAGACCTGCGTCACGGCCTGTGAAGTGGATCCCTGCAGGTGGGGATCCAGGGGCTCAAAACCGGGACCCTTACGCTGGCCCTTGCCCTTCGCGCCATGGGCGCTAACCCGCGGGACCACTGGCAGGCTCCCAACACTTTCTCTTTATATTTTCCATCCCTACAGTAGCCACTAGGCATTTGTTGGGGGTAGTAGCCAGTAATATTGAGCAATGCCTGGGTAAAAGACAGAACCAGTATTAGCTTATTCTTTCCTGTATATTCCTCACCAAATGAAAATTTTTCCCTCCATTCCCAGTTCTTATCTACAAAATAGATCACAAGATGGCATTAACTTTGGCTTTCTCTGGATTAACTCTGAGGTTAATTTATACTAAGGTCAGGTTAAGCTTGCAGTTCTAGAAAGAAGTTGGCATCTGTCCTATTTTAGAAAATTACTGAAGTCATGGACCCCTAGGAACATACTTAAAATAGACTTCCTAGCTTCTTTCCACCCTAAGATCTCCACTCTCATTTACTCTATTTCTACTTTTTTTGTTTCTGTTTATTAAACATTTTTGTTCTGTTTATGTCTCTCTTTTTTTAAAGTTTTTTTTTTAAACTTGATTTTATTTGATAGTACAGAGAGTAATTGAGAAGGAGGGGGATGTACAAAGGGAGAGAGAGAAACAGACACCTACAGCACTACTTCACCAGACATGAAGCTTTCCCCCTGCAGGTGGGAACCAGGAGCTTGGACCTGGGTTCTTGGGCATAATAATACATGCACTTAACCAGGTGTTCCACCACCCAGCCCCCTGTCTATATCTTACTGTATTTCAACCACCAACTTGTGGATGCTACTATGATTCTATCCTCAACTTCCTGGGCAAATGACCTCACCAGAAATCCTGGAATCTCGACTCTCCAGAGCACTACCCCACTAGGAAAAGATAGAAACAGGCTGAGGGTGTGGATACACCTGCCAACACCAATGTCCGTTAAAGAAGCAATTATAGAAGCCAGAGTTTCCACTTGCTGCACCCCATAAAGAATTTTAGTCCATATTCCCAGAGGGGTAAATGCTTGAGGAAGATGATCAAAGGACTCTAAACTCCAATTCCATCAGGACCAGGAGAGAGAAGAGGGGTGAAAAAGAAGGAGACTCAGAAGTAGTAGGTGTAACTTAGAAAGCAAGAGAAGGCAGGACAAGGGGCATGGTGGTGGCTTACTGGGTTAACTGCACATAGTACTAAACTTATTCTGGTTCCAGCCTGAGGCTCCCTACCTGTGTGTGTGTGTGTGGGGGCTGCTTCACAAGTGGTGAATCAGGTCTGCAGGAGTCTATCTCTCCTTCATTCTATCTTCCCCTACCCTCTCTATTTCTCTCTGTCTTATCCAAAAAATCAAATAAATAAATAAATAAATGAAGGCCACAGGAGCAATGGATTCAGGCACCAAGCCCCAGCAATAACCCTGGAGGTAAAGTAAATAAATAAATAAATAAACATATAAAGAAAAAGAGAAGGCAGGGCCATAGAAAAAATGGGCAAATATATATAAATATAGATATATAGTATAAAATAATAGTCAGCCCATATCTGTGACCTTAGAATAACTACTGCAGTAATTGTAGGGAATTGGAGGGAATGAAGACACGAAATTCTAGTGGTGGGAACAGAGTGGAATTACACACTTGTTATTTCATAATTTTGTAAATAAATATTAAATCACTAGTAAAACAGGAAAAGAAGAAGAAGAAGAACATACTTTGCCCTCATAAATCTAAGAAGGGGCCTAATTCATAGCTGGAATGTTTCCCCTCCATCCAGACAGTCAGGCTCTGTATCCCTAAAGTTATTTCCTGATAATTTGGAACAAAGGAATTTTTTGCGAGTGAAGAACATACTCTTACTCCACAGTTGTAGGCTTTCACGTGGGGTGACACCAGCAGGAAGGCAACCGATCAGCTCTCGCTTGCTTGCTCAAGGGACAAAACAAAGTAGAGACACTGGGGAGAAACGATGTGCTCTCAAATCTCGTTTATTAGCAGGTGGGCAAGAGTTTAAATAGAAAACCAAACAAAGGGCATTATTCAAATATGTCAGAAATTACAGGTTTCTTAAAGGTCAGCTTGCCCCTATGGTAGGGGGCTGGTATGACAAGTATTGATGCAGATACATAAAGGTCAAGATAATTAATCTCCTGATGCAGGCATTTAATTACCCAAAGGCATTTGAGGGGAGAATAGGGGTTGAACCGGTTAAGGTGAGAAAGAGAGAAGATAAGCAAGGTTTGATGCAAATTAAGGACATCAAAGGGCACTGCTAGGAGTGTGTGATAAGGTGTGTTCTCCTCTATGATCAGAAGGTGAGATGAACTTTGAGTAAATGAATCTTAAAGTAGGCGGCCATGTCACCTGCAGTTAATGGAGAGAGGTATTGAGGTTTCTGTGGGCTTGAGAGTCAAGAAGGGAAGAACTTATTCTGAGACACGGTTTCTCCCCTTTGCTCACCTCGGTTGAGAGAGACTAACAAGAGGGTATCTTCTCAGACCTCCATCCAAGGATGGGGGGAGTTCTCCCTAAGCTCTATCAAGCTTACACATAGTCCCACACATAGTCTTGCCTGGGCTTAATGGGTCAAACTAGCATGTCCTAGGTTCCAAAGTAAATGGCACATGATGGCAGAGGAGGACCTAGTGGCTGTATTGTTATGTGGAAATGTTATACATGTACAAACTACTATATTTTACTGTTAACTGTAAACCATTAATCCTCCAAAAAAGAAATTAAAAAAACAAGTGAGTCACTCCAGGACTACCCTCTAGCCACAAAGGGACAAGGAGTGAATGTTTACGATATCCTCTACTAGTAACTTTTAAAAAAAATTTTATTTATAAAAAGGAAACTGACAAAACTATAGGATAAGAGGAGTACAACTTGACACAGTTGCCACTATCAGAACTCCGTATCCCATCCTTGCCCCTGATAGCTTCCCTATTATTTATCCCTCTGGGAGTGTGGACCCAAGGTTATTATGGGGTGCAGAAGGTGAAAGGTCTGGCTTCTGTGATGGCTTTCCTGCTGAACATGGGCGTTGGCAGGTTTGGGAGTTTTAGAACTTGATCACAAATTATTTGATATTTTCTTTCTTCTTCTTTTCCTCCACCTTTTTTTTTTTTTAAGATATAGACAAGGAGTGAGCGAGACCAGAATCCCATTTGATCATGGTGTACATTCTTTTAATATGATGCTTTAGTAAAAGATTTATTTACTTATGTTGTATGTGTGAGAAAGACTATATAGAGCACTGTTTGGTCATATGTTCTGCTGAGGATCCAACTGCCCCAAGGGCTTTGAGTCCCCACTGAGCTACCTTCCCAGCTGCTTCATATAGTATTGAGTATTGCTTGTTAGTATTTTCTTGAGAATGTATCGCCATCAGAGATATTGACCTCTCATTTTCTTGCATTGCCTTTATCTGACTTTGAAATCAGATCAATATTGGTCTCATAAAATAAGTGTGGGTGTTTTGTTTGGAGGAAAATAAGCTCAGAGACTTAGTTTGTCTTTGTCAATACTTTAACACAGATTCACTGGGAAATTTTATAATAATATTTCACAAATCAATAATAGCATACAGTGTAATATCTCTTAATAAATAAGTAATATACTTCAAACTAAGAATGGATTAATTACACAGTTGTTCCAGACAAAGGGATGATGAGAGTAAAAAAGTCCAACTTTGACTGAGGTTTAACATTCTATGAATTAATTATAAGGAGAGTTGGGTTAATGAACTAGGAACTGATGTCAAAAGCAAGCTCCTTGTTGCTAGACCTTAATGTTAACTGAGTGAATGTGCCATTATTGGCAAGCAAAATAATCTGCTTCAGAGGGTTTTGTCCAGTTTCCAACAGTGCCAGCAAAAATCAACATTTGCTTCAGCAAGGGTTAATGTGAAATATCTTCAGGGAGTTACTGAGATCAGCAAAGAGTTATCTCTCTCCATAACCCCTCACAATGCTTTGGTATTTAGTTTTCATATCCATACATGATACACACCATTGCTGTTACTATGTGTTAAGGATCCTCTTTATGTTCATATTGATAAAGACAATTTTGTAGACATTCTCCCACACATGTTCATATTAATTAGAGTCTTAATATCCAGTTTAAAGAAAAATCACTACTTGCTCTTTAAAGTAAATTACTCAGGATGAGCTCAAATCACCCAAAATGAACAGGATAACAACAGCAATAATAATAGCCACAACAATGATTAAAAAACAACAACAAGGGCAACAAGGAGAAAAAAATAGCCTCCAGGAGCAGTGGATTCATGGTACAGGCACCAATCCCCAGCAATAGCCCTGAAGGCAAAAAAAATAGGAACAGAGTAGTTGGGGGTGTATCCAATTGAACTCACATGTTACCATGCAGAAGGACTCGGTTTCTCACCTGCATGGGGGGAGCTTCACAACTGGTGAAGCAGGTCTGCAGTTGTCTATTTTTCTCTCTTCCTTTCTATCTATGCCTCCCATTTTGATTTCTCCCAGTTCTATCAAATGAAATAGAGAGGGGGAAAAAATGGCCACTGGGAGTGCAGTGGATTTGGAGTACAGGCACTGAGCCCCAGCAATAAGCTTTGTGGAAATTATTAAAAAAAAGAAAAGAAAAGAAAAGAAAAGAGAGGAAGAAATGAATGTGAAGGCTAGGGAGAAAGCATAGTGGTTATGCAAAAAGTCTTTTGTGCCTAAGGCTCCAAAGTCTCTGCTGTTTCAGTCTCCAGCACTACCATAAGCCAGAGTGGAGCAGTACTCTGGGGGATAAAAAAAAGTCTGCTTCTATGGAGGCAAACAAACAAACAACAAATATAAATCATTGATCAGTATCCACAACAGTGGGAGTGTTCTTTCTCTTCTGTTTTTTTAAAATTTTTTATTATGTTTATTTATAATTTAATTTTTATTTATTTTGATAGAGACAGAAATCAAGAAGGAAGGAGAGAGAGAGAGAGAGACAGACCTACAACACTGCTTCACCAATTGTAAAGCTTTCCCTGGGGCTTGAACCCGGGTCCGTTTGCATTGTAACATGTGCGCTCAACCAGGTGTGCCACCACACACCCAATTTTAAAAATTATCTTTATCTATTGGGTAGAAACAGTCAGAAATCTAGATGAAGAGGGAGATAGACACCTGCAGCACTGCTTCACCACTGTAGGCTTCCTCCCACAGCTGGGGGCTGGGGGCTAGAACCCAAGCTCTTGAAGATTATATGTGAACTCAACCAGGTGTGGCACTTCCACCACCATCCCAGTCTTCTTCTGTTTTGGGAAAGTGTTTATGAGTTAATATTCTGGGAAGAATTTAAGAGTTAATATTTCTGTTAATATTTGGTAGAGTTTTCCAGTAAGATAATTAGTTCTGGATGTCCTTCCATAACTGAATTATAGGTCTATGCATGCTACGGCATAAACTAGGACTTCTTTTTTTTAAATGGCTGCATAATCTATTACTTGAATATATTATATGATTCCACTTATATTAAGTATCTAAAATAATTTGACTCAGAGAAACTGAAAGTAGAATGATGGTTTAAAGGGAAGGGAGGGAGAGAGAAGTATGCTATTCAATAGTACAGAGTTTCAGTAAAAACAAACAAACAGACCGACATCCAGAGGCAGGGATACGGAGTAGCAGCAGCTGTGTTTCTCGCCTCTCCTCTCCCTGGCCAACTAGGAATACCAAAGGAGACCACCTGGGACCACAACAAGACAGGACTAGAATGACTTCAGGAACCCACCAAATCACCGTGAGTGTAAACACGTGTGGTTCATGGATAGAAAGGAGCCTAGGGAGAGATTAAGTGGCTGGTAACAGTCCATCAGTTTAACTGTTGAGACACCACCTCCAGTCTGTTTCACCAACAAGGGGATGGCTGAAGGAAGGAGAGGACTCCCCTGAGACTCACCAAATAAAACTGTGAGTCTCCATTGCTACCGTCCTCAGAATCTGGAGCAGCGGGAGTGGGGGGGGGGACTTTATTGACACCAGGGGACAGAGAACTGATGAGGAAACTCAGGAGAAGATCTATACCTCAGTGGCCTAGTGGTGGGGCTGTAAGAGTCTCTTTGCATAACCACTGGATTATCTCTGCCCCACCCTGCTTTACCTCTTGGTCAGGACTCAGTGATTAAGCTATGAAGCCTACTTACAGTTTAAAAGCCCTCAGTCTCCAACAGCCTACAGAGAAGAAAAAGAACAAGAGGCTTTTAAGCCACTGAGCTCCAACTCAGGGATTAAAATACTATTGAAACAACTGTCAATTCCCACAACTGTGAACCCTTTAATTACCTTACTTAGACACAGGTCAATCCAGGCAACAGTGATCAGTAATTTGAAAAGTACTGAGAGAGGGACCTCATAATATAACATATAAAAAGATTAAATCAACAAGAAGAATACTGGGAAAATGAACCAGGACAAGAGTCCAGCTAAAAGTTTCCCAAAGGTTGAAGCACAAAATAATAAGGTAAACATCCAAACACTAGTTAAGGAAATAATCACAGGAGTGAGTAAAGAGTTTGAAAGAATTGTCATCAGAAATGCAGAAACAACATATGAGACCCTGGAAGAAAACACTAATTATCTCTAGGTTATTAGAGAGCTGAAAGCTGAAATAGCTGAGTTAAGAACACAACTAGCTGAACAAGCTAAAACAGTATCAGAACAGGGTAACAAAATAGATGAACTCCGGAAAACAGGAGAGGGGAGAGAGAATAGAATCAATGAGGCTGAAGACAGACGTAGCAAGATCGAGGATGAATTAGAGACAACTAAAAAAGAAGTAAGAGATCTCCAAAAAAGATTAAGAGATACTGAAAACAACAACAGAGACCTATGGGATGACTTCTAAAGAAATAATATACACATTATTGGCTTACCAGAGAAAGAAAGAGAGGGAGAGGAAGAAAGCATTCTTCAGGACATAAGAGCTGAGAACTTCTCTAGTCTAGACAACATCAAAGACATAAAGGTCCAAGAAACCCAGAGAGTACCAAACAGAATTAATCCAGACTTAAAGACACCAAGACACATCATATTTAGAATGGAAAGGAATACGGATAAAGAAAGGATCCTGAAGGCTGCAAGAGAAAAACAAAGAGTCACCTACAGAGGAAAACCCATAAGATTAGCAGCAGACTTCTCCACACAAACACTACAGGCCAGAAGAGAATGGCAAGATAGCTATTGAGTGCTCAATGAGAAAGACTTTCAACCAAGACTATTGTATCCTGCCAGACTGTCATTCAGACTAGATGGAGACATAAAAACCTTCTCAGACAAGCAACAGTTGAAAGAATCAACTATCACCAAGCCTTCCCTTAGAGAAGTTCTGAAAGGTTTCCTATAAACAGTCAGACTACCATAAATAGGCCATATATCAGAACACTCTAAAACTCTACAAGAATGGTGCTAAAAGATCTTCAATCTTTGATATCAATACATGTCAATGGCCTGAATTCACCTATTAAAAGACACAGAGTAGGAATATGGATCAGAAAACACAACCCAACAATATGCTGTCTACAGGAAACCCACCTAACTCAACAAGACAAACACAGACTCAAAGTGAAAGGATGGGAAACTATCCATGTAAGCCAGTGGCCAACAAAAAAGGGCAGGAACAGCTATTCTCATATCTGACACAATAGACTTTAAAATAAATACAATTAAAAATGATAGGGATGGACACTACTTAATGCTCAGTGGATCAGTCAATCAAGAGGACTTAACAATTATTAACATCTATGCATCCAATGAGAAGCCATCTAAATAAATCAAACATCTACTGAAAGACATACAGCAGTATATTAACAGCAACACAGTCATAGTAGGGGACTTCAACACCCCACTCTCTCAACTTAACAGATTATCCAGGCACTATTTTAATAAAGACATGATGGAGCTTAATGAGGAGATAGATAAACTAGAACTATTGGATATTTTCAAAGTTTTCATCTCAGGAAACTGGAATACACATTTTACTTAAGTCCACATGGGTCATTCTCAAGGATAGACCATATATTAGGTCACAAAGACAGCATCAGCAAATTCAAGAGCATTGAAATCATCTCAAGCATCTTCTCAGGCCACAGTGGAATTAAACTAACACTTAACAATCAACAAAAGATTAGTAATAGTCCCAAAATGTAGAAGCTCAACAATACACTACTTAACAACTACTGGGTCAAAGAGGAAATAAAGGAAGAAATCAAAATGTTTCAAGAGTTCAATGAAAATTAAGACACAAGCTATCGAATTATTTGGGACACAGCTAAGGTAGTACTGAGAGGGAAGTTCATAGCCATACAAGCATACATTAGGAAACAAGAAAAAACACAAATAAACAGCCTGATTGCACATCTTAAAGACCTGGAAGAAGAAGAACAAAGGAACCCTAAAGCAACCAGAAGGACAGAAATCACTAAAGTTAGGGCAGAAATAAATAACATTGAAAATAAGAAAACCATACAAAAGATCAATGAAAGTAAATGTTGGGTCTTCCAAAGAGTGAACGAAATCAACAACCCTTTAGCCAGACTCACAAAAAAAAAAAGGGAGAAGACCCAAATAAGTCAGAACATAAATGAAAGAGGAGTTATCACAACAGGCACCACAGAAATTCAACATATCATGCGGAACTTCTATGGACAACTACATGCCACCAAGCAGAGAACCTGGAAGAAATGGATGATTTCCTAGATACCTACAAACTTCCAGAATTAAGTAAAGAGGAACTTGATAACATGAACAGGCTCATCACAGCTAATGAAATTGAAACAGTTATCAAAAACCGTCCCAAAAATTAATCTAAAGTCCTGGACCAGATGGCTTTACAAATGAACCTTCAACCTTCTACAAAACCTTTAGAAGAATGAATACCTCTACTTTTAAAAGTCTTCCAGAAGACTGAAGACACTGAAATACTCCCTGCCAGCTTCTATGAAGCCAACATCACTATGATACCAAAAGCAGACAGGGACACAACCAAAAAAGAAAACAACAGACCAATATCTCTGATGAACACAGATGCTAAAATATTGAACAAAATTCTAGCCGACCGGATACAGCAGTATACTAAAAAGATTGTTCATCAAAACCAAGTGGGGTTTATCCCAGGCATGCAAGGTTGCTTTAATATACGTAAATCAGTCAACGTGATCCACCACATCAATACATGCAAGACCAAAAACCACATGGTCATATTAATAGATGCAGAGAAAGCCTTTGACAAAATACAACATCCCTTTATGATCAAAACACTACAAAAAATGGGAATAGGTGAAAAATTCCTGAAGATAGTGGACTCTATATATAGCAAACCTACAGCCAACATCATACTCAGTGGTGAAAACTGGAAGCATTTCCACTCAGATCAGGTACTAGATATGGCTGCCCACTATCACCATTACTATTCAACATAGTGTTGGAAGTTCTTGCCATAGCAATCAGGCAGGAGCAAGGAATTAAAGGTATACAGATTGGAAGAGAAGAAGTCAAATTCTCCCTATTTGTAGATGACATGATAGTATACATAGAAAAATTTAGGGAGTCCAGCAAGAAGTCTTTGGAAATCATTAGGCAATACAGTAAGTTGTCTGGCTACAAAATTAACATTTAAAAGTCAGTGGTATTCCTCTATGCAAACACTAAGTTAGAAGGAGTTGAAATCCAGAAATCAATTCCTTTTACTATAACAACAACAACAACAACAAAAAACAATAAAATATCTAGCAGTAAACCTAACCAAAGAAGTAAAAGATTTGTATACTGAAAATTATGAGTTACTACTCAAGGAAATTGAAAAAGATACAAAGAAGTGGAGAGATATTCCATGTTCATGTGTTGGAAAAATTAACATAAGCAAATTGAATATACTAACCAGAGCCATATATAAATTTAATGCCATCCCCATCAAGATCCCAAACACATTTTTAGGAGGATAGAACAAATGCTATAAATGTTTATCTGGAACAAGAAAAGACCTTGAATTGCCAAAACAATCTTGAGAAGAAAGAACAGAATTGGAGGCATCACACTCCCAGATATCAAATTTTATTATGGGGCCATTGTCATCAAAACTGCTTGGTATTGGGACATGAATACACACACTGACCAGTAGAATAGAATTGACAGCCTGGAAGCCCTCACACCTATGGACATCTAATCTTTAACAAAGGTGCCCAGACTATTAAATGGGGAAAGCAGAGTCTCTTCAACAAATGGTGTTGGAAACAATGGGTTGAAACATGCAGAAGAATGAAAGTGAACCACTATATTTCACCAAATACAAAAGTAAATTCCAAGTGGATCAAGGACTTGGATGTTAGACCTGAAACTATCAGATACTTAGAGGAAAATATTGGCAGAACTCTTTTCTGCATACATTTTAAAGACATCTTCAATGAAATGAATCCAATTACAAAGAAGACTAAGAAAGCATAAACCTATGGGACTACATCAAATTAAAAAGATTCTGCACAGCAAAAGAAATCACTACCCAGACCAATAGACTCCTCACAGAATGGGAGAAGATCTTTACATGCTACATATCAAACAAGAGTCTAATAACCAGAATATATAAAGAGCTTGCCAAACTCTAAAACAAGAAAACAAATAACTCCATCCAATAATGAAAGGAAGACATGGACAGAATACTCACCACAGAAGAGATCCAAAAGGCCGAGAAATACATGGAAAAATGCTCCAAGTCTCTGATTGTCAGAGAAATGCAAATAAAGACAACAATGAGATACCACTTCACTCCTGTGAGAATGTTATACATCAGAAAAGGTATCAGCAATGAATGCTGGTGAGGTTGTGGGGCCAAAGGAACCATCCTGCAGTGCTGGTGGGAATGTAAATTGGTCCAGCCTCTGTGGAGAACAGTCTGGAGAACTCTCAGAAGGCTAAAAATGGACCTAACCTATGATCCTGCCATTCCTCTCCTTGGGATATATCCTAAGGAACCCAACACACCCATCCCAAAAGATCTGTGTACACATATGTTCTTGGCAGCACAATTTGTAATAGTCAAAACCTGGAAGCAACCCAGGTGTCCAACAACAGATGAGTGGCTGAGCAAGTTGTGGTATAGAATACTACTCAGCTATTTAAAATAGTGACTTCACCATTTACAGCAGATCTAGGGTGGAACTTGAAAAATTCATGTTAAGTGAAGTAAGTCAGAAACAGAAGGATGAATATGGGATGATCTCACTCTCAGGCAGAAGTTGAAAAACAAGATCAGAAGAGCAAACACAAGTAGAACCTGAACTGGATTGGCATATTGCACCAAAGTAAAAGACTCTGGGGTGGGTGGGGAGGAGAATGCAGCTCCTAGAAGGATGACAGAGGACCTAGTGGGGGTTGTATTGTTATATGGAAAACTGAGAAATGTTATACATGTACTAACTATTGTATTTACTGTCAAATGTAAAACATTAATTCCCCAGTAAAGAAATTTTAAAAGTAAGCATAAAAAACAAACAAAAAAATCATCAAATGTTAAAAGAGTCAGGTGATGGTTTACCCAGTCCCCACCAATGGTGGCAGTAGTGAGGGTTATTTCACAATAGATGAAGCAATACTATAAGTATCTCTGTCATCTGCCTCTCTCCATCCCCTTTCCTTTATCTCCTTTCCTCTCAATTTCTCTGTCTCTATCCTAAATGAATAATAAAGTATTTTAAAAAATTTAAATATGGTCAAGTTCTAAAGGCCTGCTATAAAACTTTGTGCTTATTGTTGACACCATACTGCACATTTAAAATTTTGTTAACCTCTTTCTCCCTCTCCCCTCTTTCTGAAATTCTTGAAATTCCTGAAATCAGAGATGAGAAATAATTCACAAGATAGCCTCAGTGAACCAGCATGGCTGCCACACCTTTTTGCTTTTTGTATTTAATCATGGTCTTTAGGTCTCCCCCACTCTCACCCTCAGAGTTTCCTGGGCCTGTATTTTAGTCGTTCTTAAAGGAACTTTTTCCAAGGCTTGGTTCAGCGTGAGGGCTAAAGCCTTCAGCTCCTTGTGATCTTTCTTCAGGACTCAAACATAATCATGGCCTACACTGATATTATTAGAACTACTGGGTTAATTAGACCACAGAATTTCCTGCTTAAAACTTAATCTCCTGTACATAAGATGCTCTCAAATAAATGATGGTTCACCCATGTTTGGTAAGGGAACCAGCCTACTCATTCTCCTCAAAATAAATATCTTCAGTCAGTAATTTAGCTTGCCTGTACAGAGCTTGTATGAATCAGTAGTGATAGTTGGACTATTTTGAGAAGAAGGGTCTCAGTTGCCTAAGTTAAAGAGGGATTTGTTAAGGTAATGTTAAGGACATCACTAACCTGAGACTGGAAAGAACTTAGGAACAGAGGCAACCCTGGGCACTTATTACCTCAGAATCTCTTTTTCTGTCTGTCTGTCCAAAGCTGTTCACTCTTCAGGCAGTCATGCTCCACAAACTGTAGCTCTGCTTACTCAATACTTGCTTGGGCTCACCTTGTTGTCTACAGATTCTCTCTCTCTACACCTCAGTCTTTCAACTCATTTCCTTTTTTTTCCCCCTTCTCAGTTCTCTCTCTCCTCTGCCTGGGTATTTCCTAATTAAAATTCCTTAGTGAGGACCTGGCTAAGGTTCATGGTATTGTTTTGTCTCAGACACTACCATTGGTCACTTGCCAGTCAGTGTGGGCTGGGGACGGAGTAGACTTGGCGGCCTGTGCAGTAGTAGCTGTAGGCACGCACGCAAGCACGACAGCTCAAAACATGGAGACTGAGTGAGAGAGATGGTAAGCCCCACAGCTCTGTGTGCCCTTAATAATTTTTCCAAAAGGACATTCTCTTGCTGGTTTCTTCCTTCCTTTCTCACCACTGCAGATCTGTTCTCCTCACTCCTCATCAGCTTAGGCCCCTGTTGCCATTCAACTTACAAACTCTGACTCCAATATCCCATTTCTCACCTTACTGATGCACCCAATCACAGATGTGTAAGATGAGTGAGAGGGACAGAATGCTTAACATTTATTTGAGAATAGAAGAAAGATTATGGAAGACGTGATAGGAAAGATGGCATCAAAATTTAACCCTTTCTTAGCTTTGATACCCAAAATCCTATTCCCATTGTAGGATCTAAGTACCCTTTTCTCTTCTTCCCAATATTGGGAGCAACCTCCCTTTCCCCAAAAGCAGAAGCAATAGAAACATCCATTGAGTAACCCCTGTAGAGATGAGCAGAAAGATATTCTTGCTTCATTGATTTCCCCAAAAGTTCTGATTCCTCCACCACCACCCCATTGCCTTTCCTTGACCCCATTCCTCAGGTCTTAAGAAGCCCTGGTTTCAGTTCCTTGAATAGCAAGCCCTAAACTGTTTACATTTGAATTAAGTCATAAAACATAAATAAGAGACTATTTGGATAAGATCGCTGCCATTTGTGTTCATCCAAGATGCCCAAGACTCTTCAGTGGCTGTTTTCACAAATGCCCATGATGTTTTTTAAAGGCTAGTCACAATGTAGCATTGTCCTGTTTCACCTGAGCTGGAAGAAATTGTGCTGGATCTAAAAGCACACACCAACTGGAGGACTAGGGGGGAAAATGAATTGCAACATAATGATTTGCCTTTCATTCATTGGGGTTCATGTCCTTTATACCTCAGTAGATGGTTGAGCACCTAACCCAAACCCTCCATATTCACACTTCTTTCTTTTTTCTTTTCTTTCTTTTTTTTTCTTCATATCTTTCCTAGTAGATATGAAGAAAGCGAATCAAAAGTCAATCCAAACAGCTCTGTATTTCCCTGTCCTTTCCTGAGCTCTGAGTATATCAGTGTTAATCCAATCACTGGTCAGACAGTCCTGAAACTGACACTTCTTTCTATCACCTGACTAAAACTGCAGATTTCCTAGGAGCCAGGGATGGCAAGGAAGGTAGTTCTGGTGTTTTGAAACCTGCTGCTGTGGGAATCTAGAGCCAGTCCCTCTGGATCACTCCCAGATCTCTGCTCATTCCATTTAGAACCTGAAGTTGAAGTCTATTGCCATTGGCTGTCCCCTGGATCTTGAGAACCAATCTGGGTTTTGTCCAGCCTCTCTCTCCAAGACCATCATCCAAAGTCCACAGTCATTACTCCTCTCACAGCTTGAAAGGTGATCAAAGATGGAGCAGAAAAGCAGTTTGGCTTCTTCCCAGTTCTCTGGGTCCCTTCTGGGGTTAATCAACAACCAGTTATCTTTGTGTTAATAAAATAAACCTCTCTTAACTAGAACACTTGGAGGAAACCCATAGGGGAGGCTTAAAATGAAGCCAAATTTTGCAGTAATTATTCCAACCATTCCTCTATTTAAGAAAGACTCAGACTCTCCAGACAAAAACAGTTTGCTAAACCCAACCATGTAACTGAAAGGATATGGGGCTTCCCCTGTTCCTCAAGCTACTCTAGCTTTTGCTAATGCCTTCCATGCCTACATCTCACTCCAGCATCCTGTTCCTGGAGGCTATGAGGCTCAGGCAGTGTCTCCACTTCTGGCACATGGGGTTTAGTGAAATGTCACAAGTTCATCTCACTCCTCAAATTGCTAAGTGGCATCTTCCCAGCCTGCTTCCAGCCTGTGCTAGTGGTATGCACACCAGTGGAGACATAGCAGGCTTGTGTAACTGGGGTTGTTGACAGTCTCTAAGCATCTGATTCAAATGGCCTTAGGTCTTAGGCGATTGCCTGTGTGGAAGAAAGGGTACTGGGGGAGTAGGAAGATGGGATGGGTAGACAGGGACACAAGAAGATAGTTCACTGTCTTATCAGTCTGCTAATGTTGCCATAACAGAATTCCACAGAATGTCTTAAACAGCAGAAATCCATTTCTTCACAGTTTTTGAGGCTGGAAGTCCAAAACTGAGGTGCCAAAAGGTGTGGTTTCTCCTAAAGCCTCTCTTTTTGGTTTGTAGACACACAGGATCTTACCATATCTTCATTTGGTTTTTATTTTGAGTGTGCTCCTAGAGTCTTCTTCATCTGCTATGGACACCAGTAACATTGGATTAGAGACTCACTGTCATGGCCTCATGTAATATTATCGCCTACTCTTAAAGGCCTTGTATTCAAATATAGGCATGGGGGTTGTGTTTCAGCATATGTTTTGGGAGGACACAACCTTCTCTCACTCTCTCTCTCCTCTCCCCCCTCCCTCTCTCTTTTAATGGTTTACAGTACAATTGTTGGCATATAGGCACAATTTCTCATCTCCCCATAATAATATCTGCAAAACATTCTCACCTCCAAATTAGTCCATTTCTACCATCATAGGTTCTGGTACAATTCAGTCATAATACCTATAATAACTATTTTCCTTGACAAATGCTCTCTCTGTTGTTATTCTTCTAACCTCAAGTGGGAGAAAAATAAATATTGGTTAAGAATTAGCAGGTGTGTCTCTATGCAGTCAGTATGAGAAAAGATGGATGGATGGACAAAGGGAGGCTTGGATGAATAGATGAATGAACAAATGACTTAAGTAGTGTGCTAATATACCAAAGTGGACATTACATTCTACTTCTCTGGAGCTGTAGCTTTTGACAGTGCAAGGATTGCACGTGATTGTGTTAAACCACTAACAGAGTTGCAAAAGGATATCATATATATGTATGTGTATATATTTATATATATTCCAATTATATGCATATATTTGGAATATATGCTTATATATTCCAAATATAAGCATGGATATTCCATATATATGGAGTAGGAGAACTGTGACAAATTAATGAGTATTTCCTATATATAAAAGCAAGATGTGTTTGGCTCCAGTCAATTGCTACTTTGTGATATGTCCACTTAATATTGCCTAAACTTTTGATTTTTCAAGGGACAAAGCAATGTGAATTTTTCAGATGAAAATTTCCTTTAGCTGAAGCTTTAAATTAAGACAATGAACTCAGAGGTTGTAAAATGCTGTGTGTGCACCAAAAGAGCACATGCATGGTTGGAACGAACCCTGGAGACTGTCGGATTTCCACTCCTGGGACATTAGGAAGACATGTGTAAGATCATCATCACAGGAGAATGGAGGTAGCTTAGAGGTCCAGCTCAGGAGAGTCCAGCTCTGGCTCATGAGCTTTTTAATCTTAAGCTGTTACACACATCATTCATAGACTTGTAAGGATGGAATGAGTTCAGATGTGCAGGTGCCCAGAGAAAATCCAGACTGCAAATGCCTGCTACCTAAACAAACAGTTACAGTGAACCAGTGTTAGTCCTTAGTATCATTAAACCTCTTGACTGTCCCACCTGTAAAATGGAGACTTTACTTGCCTTACTAAGCCCCATCCCTGGGGGAAAAGAAGACTAGAAAAGGGCAGGTGAACCATGTGTCCCTTGCTAGACAATGCATCAAGCATTATTTTATGAGGTTTTGCCTTTCCCTATGTAGGGCTGGGAAACCAAAGATGTGTTTGGCAGAGACAGAGCAAAGCAGTGACTAGAGCTAGTCATTTTGCTGAAATCAGAATGGGGTGAGTTCAACTTTTTAAAATTTTTACTATGAAACTCTCAAACATTCTGAAAAGTCAGGGAAATAATATACCAAGCATCAATGTATCTTGTTCTAGATGTAATCATTGTTCACATGTAAGTGTCTCCAGCAGAGCTAGATACAGGAACGGATGGAGGCATAATAGCAGTGAATGACAGAGCTGAGATCTTAAACAGCCTCAGGGATGCTTTCCTCTTGCAAAAAACAAACAAGACCCAGTCAAATGTAGGTGATGTCCTTATGGACAAAGGCCTTGAAGAAGGGATTTCTGTTCTAGATGGTACACTGGGACTGCCTCACAAAAAGTAGTACGATCTGGGACACATAAGTCCTTGTTGTTTTTAAGGTTTTAACTCACTGTGGCCTGACTTTTTAGACAGAGATTGCATTCACATATTTCATGTGGACTTAAATTTTTTTTTCTGAACTTTAAGATGTGGAGATGTAGAAATGCCTGCTTTTGAGAATACAGGAATGGAAACCAAGGTGGGTCTATAAGAAGCCCTGTAAAGTCACAGGAGTAACAAGATCTTGGTCAGCAGGAATGGAAGGTTTTAGGAGCAGTAATATTCATATTCAAAGAAAAGTGCAGTCCAGTTGTCCAAAGCCCTTTGCTGTTGAGGCATTTAGAAACTCCAAAAACACATCAACCATATTTTGTAAACCCCTCTCCCTGGCAAGGATGTCTTATGCAAGAGCAGGTAAGCTTTGCTTTAAAATCCTATTGTTCAGAGGGGCCAGGTGGTAGCACAGCAGGGTAAGTGCACATGGCATGAAGCACAAGGATAGGCATAAGGATCCTGGTTCAAGCCCTGGCTCCCCACTTGCAGGAGGGTCGCTTCATAGGTGGTGAAGTAGGTCTGCAGGTGTCTATCTTTCGCTTCTACTCTTTGTCTTCCCCTCCTCTCTCGATTTCTTTCTGTCCTATCCAACAACAATAACAGTAATAACACCAGTAGCAATAAAGGCAACAAAATGGAGAAAATAGCCTCTAAGAGCAGTGAATTTGGGCACCAAGCCCCAGTGATAACCCTAGAGGCAGAAAAAAAATCCTGTTGTTCAGATGCTTCATTAATTTAAGCTGATAGCTCCCTTCAGCTGGGACCAGGCAACAAAGCAGTACTGATTTTGAGAACATTGGGATCAGCCACCAAGAGTGTGGAGTGTGGAGGGAAATGTGGGTTGGGGGACTGAGAGGATTCCCTAGACCCAGAAGGTTGGAGGAGGGTGGGGAATGGGAGAGGAGAGGAGTTAGCAAAACAGGTAAAGTATGGGGTCTGGGAGGAGGCCCAGAAGGACCCAGGGACGCTAAAGGGACTTACTTATGCCTTTGAGTCTCTGCTAATTCACATGTTAGAAGCAAAACAACTTTTTGCCCTCAAAAATTTATTATCCTGAGAGAAAGAAGGACTAGAGGAAGAGAAAAAATGTCCCTTCCTTCCTCTTTCCCTAGGTTTCTGGAACCTTCTGCCTGGGACACTAGCTCAGCAGTACAGGGCTGATAGGATGTCACTCTGCAGGCCTGGGACCTGGAACCCACACCCCAGTCATAAGTCATGTCTGCCCAGATGGCCTTCCACCCCAGGCAGCCTGCAGGGCCCTCTTTTCCTTTATGGGGTGATTTACTGTGGGATATAGGATATAAGATGTCCTGGAAGATGGGATGTATTGGGCTCACGATGGAGGCATAATGCAAGGGGGGAGCTTTTGAAATGTCAGACATCATCCACAAGTTCTTATTGGACATCTGTGATTTGTAGCTTGGATACAATAATATTTGCAAGAGAAACTTTAAAGCCAAAGGGAAAAACGAGTTTTTCTCTTCTTTCTCTCTTTCTTTTCTTTCTTCCTTCCTTTCTTTCTCTCTCTCTCTTTCTTCTTCTTCTTCTTCTTCTTCTTCTTCTTCTTCTTCTTCTTCTTCTCCTTCTCCTTCTCCTTCTCCTTCTCCTTCTCCTCCTCCTCCTCCCCCTCCTCCTCTTCCTCCTCCTCCTCCTTCTTCTTTTTACATATTAGTTAATTTTATTTATTTTTTGGATAGAGAGAAAGAGAAAGTGAGAGGGGAGGGGGAAACAGGGAAGGTGGGGGGAGAGATTTACAACATCCATTCACCACTTGTGAAGCTTCCCTCCTGAAGATGGGGATCAAGGGCTTCAACTGTGGTCCTTGCACACTGTAGCATGGACTCTATTGGGTGTGCCACCACCCATCCCCCAAAGACCAGTTTTTCAATGTGTAACTTTAATCAGGAAAACACCAATGTTGAAGACCATAGTAGCCCAAGTGGCCTTTTCTTTGCACCAGAGCAGTCTTCATGGTCACCAGAAACTCATGTGGACACTGTGGAACAGACGGTACCCAGTGACAGAAAACCATCTGAGACCAAGTTAGGGGAGGCTGCAGGACTTCCATCCCAGCTCACCACCTGCTAGTTCTGTGCCCTCAAAGATCTCCTGTGGCCTCTCTGAGCCACAGTTTCCCAGACTAGAAAAGGAAATAGAAGACCTACACCATCTTCATCCCAGGACTTGTGAGGATGACTGCCTCTATGAATGCTTGAAGGGATGTGTTTCCAGCCTTCTCCAGCGGGGCTGGATCTGGGTTGCAAGGATGAATTATACTGTTGATTTAAACTGTGAGTCAGGGGCTAGGAAGATAGCACAATGTGAATTTTGCATGTCTGAAATTTCAGAGGCCTCCAGTTTAGTCCCTGGTACTTCCATAAACCAGAGCTAAGTGGTGCTCTGGTCTCTCTTCTATTTGTCTGTCTGTCTTTAAAGAAGATAAATAAATATTCTTTTAAAAAGAAACTAAAAGAGTTTGAGCAGTGGCATAGCTGTTTGAACACACATCTTACAATGTGCAAGGACCCAGGTGGCCTGTTGATCATAAGCCCTGGAGGGCAGGCATCTTAGATTTGCTTGCTGGTGCAGCCTCAGCAGTCAGAGCAGTCAAGCCCCCAGTCCCCAACTGCAGGGGGAAAGCTTCACAAGTGGTAACATAGGGCTGCAGGTGTTTCTCTATCTCTTCTTCTATATCCCCCTCCTCTCAATTTCTGGCTATCTCTATTCAATAAATAAATAAAGATAAGTAAAAAAGTAATTTAATAATAAATAAGTCAGATTGTGTTATTCCCCTGCCCAGAACTCCAAAGTGACTCCCATTCCATTCAGGCTGTAATCAGAGTTACTCTGCTGTCTTGTAAAGACTGTGTGCCCACATGACACAGGTTCAAGCTCAGCCTGCACTGCCTTGAAGGAAGCTTTGGAGCTGTAACCTACCCATCCCTCCCCTTCCCTCCCCTCTTCTCTGTCTCTATCACAAAAGGAGATGAAGTGCCCAGCAGCACCTGCCATCCTGTCTGCCCCCATCTCAGTGCTGTTCAATGTATCATCAGGTGTCCTTCCCCTCCAGGCCTTTCCATTGCTGAGCCCTTTGCTGGAATGCTTCTCCCCCTCTCAGATGCCCTCACTGCCTCCCACGTTATTACCACAAATCCTTCAGCCATCCAAGGTTTTGCTAAACATCACATCCCTTAGACTTACCCTGTAGACATTGTTTTTCCTGATCCCCTTCCTGCTCTACTTTTTCTTTCCCAAAGTGTTCCTCACCACTCAGCATAATAAGTAACTCCTGTTGATCAGAAGCCCTGGAGGGCAGGCATCTTTGGGTTGCTTGCTGGAGCAGCCTCAGCAGTCAGAGCAGTCAGGCACGTCAAGGACACTCAATAAACATTCTTTCTTAGAGGCCCAGGACATAAAACAGATCAAAGAAGGGAATCTGATCTCAGAGTGTCTCCCACCAATCCTTCAGTTTCTCTGCAGAATAACTATTGTTCTGATGAGGAAAAAAAAAAAAAAAAGCCCATGTTTTATGCTCCTATAAATGCAGTTTTAAAGCAAAAAGTTCTGGGGATGATGTTAGGTTGAAGAGCCTACTTAGCACCATGGTTAGTCTAAACAGTTGGTAAAGGTTATCAGGAATGAGGACAGGGGCAGGAAAGAGTGGAAGGGTAAAGATTTCAGGGTTAGATCATTGCTATGAAGCCCATTTGTCTCCTGGCCTTATCTGGAGGTGAGGGGAGAGGCATATATATATATATATATATATATATACACACATACATACATATATATCCTCCTGACTTACTCGTTTCCAGCTAGACTCACTTCCACCCCTTGTGTAGCTCCTCATGTGGAGGGGTCCCCTGCCATCTTTTGATGAATTGGCCCTCTATTCTCCACCTACCCTGACTGAATAACTCCCAGAGTTAGCCATACTTCATCCCGCATCACAAATCAGGCTTGGAAAGACACTGCAACTTTGCCTTTGAAATTTCCCTAGAATTCAACTCTTTCTGAGGGCTGTTTGTATGTGAATGGAATTCCTCATGTCTTTCCCCTTAAGAAAAATCTGGATTGGTATCTGCTGGTTCTCCTCACTTCCCCCAGCTCTCCAGGCCCCCATCCTACTAACACTACCCCCCCCAAAAAAAAAAAAAACAGTCCCAGTTAGTCCATTTAATGTAGTTAGAATTTCCCCTAAGGACCCCTACACTCAGTTTCCATTCTTGCCACAGTAAGGAAAATTTCCCATCCTGCTTTCTTTTTTCATAAACTGAAATCACTTTTTGTTTGTTTTTATAGAGAGACAGAGAGGAGGAGCACCAGGAAGAACAACAGTACAAAGCTTTCTTCAATGCAGTTGGAGTGGGGGGGGGGGGTCAGGTTCAAGCCCAGATTGTAGCCATGACAAAGCAGTGCCCTATCCAAGTGAGCTATTTCACCAGCTCAACTGATATTGGTTTGCTTATCGTGCTTTATAAATATATACACTTTGCTGGGATTTTCTCTCTTCGACATTGCTGACCACAGAATATCATCTATGCCCCCCAGAACTGTCTTATAGGAGCTGAGGGGCAGCCTCTAAATCTCTAAGAACTCCAGAACTGTGGCTCTGGGAGATGTTTTTTTTTTTCTCCCTTTTGTTGCCCTTGTTGTTTATCATTGTTGTTGTTATTATAACTGTTGTTGGATAGGACAGAGAGAAATTGAGAGAGGAAGGGAAGACAGAGAGGGGAAAAGAAAGATAGACACCTGCAGACCTGCTTCACCGCTTGTGAAGTGACCCCCCCCCCACCCCACAGGTGGGGAGCCAAGGGCTCGAACCAGGATCTTTACATGGGTCCTTTTGCTTTGTGCCACATGCACTTAACCCACTGCTACCGCCCAGCCCACTAAGGCAGATGTTTTTTCTCTTAGACATTTTTGAATTTATTTCAGAGTTGTCTTTAGAGATGATGACAAACTGTAGATATCACATGGACTTTTGTGCTTTTTTGTTTTTGTTTTTGTTTGTTTATTTTTTGTTTCAACTAGAGACAACAGTGGCTTCAGCAGCTGCTGCTTCGTTTCAGAGATATATTTCTGGAGATTTTATGCCCGGAGACTCTGGGCTGGAGCAGCTCAGGGCTGAGTACAGTGTCCAACGTGACCAGTCCTAACAGTAATGCTCTACTCAGTTAAAGTCTGGAGCAGTCCTTTGCTTGTGTGGAACTCTCCTGTGTGCTGGAGGAAATTTTGTCCTTCCTGCTTTAAGCACAGAATGTCAGGAGTATCCTCCAGTGTCTGTGAGAACCACTTGTGTGAAATGTTCTAAAGACTCCTGGTTGAAAGCAACAGTGGCATCATCTCTGAAAGATAGGGGAACTGTTGAAAGCAGACATCACCCAGCTCTGCTATTGGTGAGGGGGGTCCATCTGTACCCAGGATTCCCTCTCCTTCCCAGTCTAAGTTACTTCCTACTCCTGTTGACTTAGATGACCTTTGTTCACCTTCAAGTCTGGTCTAGATGAACATTTATTTGAATCTCTGGTTTCTCCCAAAGGAAGAATGAAAGGAGCCCACACATCCGCTATAAAGGAGCTTGTTCTCTGGGATAAGTTGGGAGTATTTTCAGGTTCATGACTGAGAGCACTGAGTAGATGTAGCTTCCAAAGCTCAACAGCATAGTCTGGAATGAGAGAGAGAAATGGGAACAGAATGGTCTAGGAGAGAGAAAGACAGACACCTGTAGCAATTGCTTCATTGTTCATGAAGCTTCCCCTCTTGCATGTAGGGGCTGGGACTTGAACCCAGGTACTTAGGCATGGAAATATGTTGCTTGGGTCTGCCACTGTCCAGCCCCCAGAAACAAACAGTTTTCAGCAAGATCCAAACATGGGATATGAAGGGTCGACCTCCCAAGATATTCAGATAGTACCCCTTCTCGTCTCACAAGTAATCCAATGCAGGTCTTCCAGAGATAGATCAGTTTGGCATGTGTAATATTTCAACCTAAGGTCAATAAAGGCCCTTAAGGCTCAAGAGAAACTTACTCCTATAACCACCTAGAAGAATGAAATGGGGTGGGGATATTACCTCGATTTAAGGTTATCTCCAGAAACAACCTTTCTTTTAGAGAAACTCATTATATGACGTAACAATCATGGAATCACAAAGCATCTCGCCCTATGTAGTTTTATTTTCTTGTTTATTTATTTTGCATAGTAACAGAGATATTGAGAGGGAAGGAGGAGATAGAGACACAGAGAGACACCTTCAGCACTGTCTCACTGCTCATGAAGCTTCCATATCAGTAAAAGTGATTATATGTCTAAAGAAAGATAAAGAAGCCTTTTTTTTTTTTGCCTTCAGGGTTATTGCTGGGGCTTGGTGCTTGCACTATGAATCCATTGCTCCTGGAGGCTATTTTTTTCACTTGTTGTTACTGCTATAATTGTTGTTGTTAGATAGGACAGAGAGAAATTGAGAGAGGAGGGGAAGACAGAGAAGGAAGAGAAAGACAGACACCTGCAGACCTGCTTCACCTCTTGTGAACTGACCTCCCTGTAGGTGGGGAGCCAGGGGCTCCAGCCAGGATCTTTATGCAGGATCTTACGCTTTACACAATGTGTGCTTAACCAGGTGCACCACCGCTCAGCCCCCAAGATAAAGAAGCTTTAAGCTTTTTATATGTATGTTTGGAATTCAGATCATTGCAAATAAAACTCTCCCTTAAAATGTACTGAATTGCGTATAAAGTGAGAGCACACTGGAATCTTGCTTTGGTTTACTGCACACTATAGAGGAGAGTGACTGCTAGTACTTTTCAGGGTAGGAGGGGATCCTGATCTAATGGCATAAGGAACACTGGAGGAAATGTATAACCTGGTACAGGGACTACTTAAATGTAGTCAGACATGTGAAGAATTGGCATTAGAAAGGGAGAGAATTGTTACCTAAAGGTTAAGACTTAGGGCTGGGTGGTAGTGCACCTGGGTGAGCACACATATTACAATGTGCAAGGACCCAAGTTCAACCCCCCAGTAGCCACCTGAAGGGGGGAAACTTCACAGTGGTGAAGCAGTGCTACAGGTGTCTCTCTTTCTCTCTCTTCTGTCTTCCCCTCCTCGATTTCTGGCTGTCTCTATCCAATAAGAACAAATAAAGATTTTTTTTTTTAAATATTAAGACTTTAGAGGCCTAATATTGCAACAAGAAAGCCACTAGTTGAAATGCCTCACAGAAACTTAGCCAAAGAACACAGTGTTTCACAAGGGAAGGAGCCAAGTAGCTGCTTAGTGGCCATCGGCTGAGGAAATAATAGTGTAGTCTTTTCCAACTCTGATATTCATTGACTCTCTGACAATACCTATCAATTAAATTAACAAATTATTCTATGTTAAACACTGAAGTTTCAACAAGGACTCCCCTCTACTCATTCTCTGCTTGGTGATGAATATTAGTTGTGACTTAAAACTTCTGCAGAGAACTCTATGCAGACATTGATACAGTATCCTGACACTGTGGCTTTTTGACTTCTGCTGCTGAGACCATGTAAACTCCTGCTTAGAGAGACAGGCTGTCATGTCTGTGAATTAGAGAAATCAGTTTCAAGCATAGGGAAAATGTGGAATTTATTTTACATCCTGACAGTTACTTCACAAAATCAAAGGGGAGGAAGCAATAGTAAGTCTGATGGAATCCACACTTGGGAAAATCAGGAGACAGCTGTTCTATTTCTCACCACCTTGTATCTTGTGTCTTTCTACATATTTTTCAACTTTTGTGGCTACATAATATTTTCATATAGTTAATCAGCCAATTGGCTTTATTTTTCTTTCAGCATATTAGCTTTCTTGAATATTCCACAGGCAGTGTTATTTCCCAAGTAATCATAGAACTGTTTTCGAATCTCAGACCTAGAGTCTTTGTTGGTTAAGCTTAGGTCTTGTGTCCACACGTGCTCTGAATGATCAGTGGTGGGTGGTGTTAATCTGTAATTTTACAGATTGTAAAGAAGAGGAAGAGGAAGAAGAGGATGAGGAGAAGAAAGAAGAAGAGCCAGAGAAAGAAGACATTGTTGAGATAACTGGCTGATATACAATTTTATCATAGTACAAGGTATAGGGTAATTGCTAAATAAATGTTAGATTTAAGTTAATTATATTAAACAACAACAACAACAACAAAAATTGATCTGACATGGACTCTGCTTGGAGGTGAATTTGTATCCCAGGTAGGTGACTTGAAACTTGGAAGATTTAAATGTGTGTCCTAGCCAAGTTCCAACTTGTAACTTCTCAAAATTAAAAAAATTTTTTTAATTATTTTTTTTATTTAAGAAAGGAGACATTAACAAAACCATAGGATAAGAGGAGTACAGTTCCACACAATTCCCACCACCAGATCTCCATATCCCATCTCCTTCCCTGATAGCTTTCCCATTCTCTATCCCTCTGGTGGACCCAGGGTCTTTGTGGAACTTCTCAGAATTTTAAGAGCATTGTGGAAACTATGGTGGTTATCTTTGGGAGGTGGGAGGCTGGGGATACAGATTTTGGTGGTTGGTGTGGTATAGAACTATACATTGTAATCTTATTATATTATAAAATATTATTTATAGCAAATAAAACTCAAAAGCCTAATTATTAAGTAAAAAATCATGGTTTGTAAATTATTTTTTAAAAATATTTATTTACTTTCCCTTTTTGTTGCACTTCTTGTTTTTTATTGGTGTTGACGTTATTATTGTTGTAATTATTGATGTCGATGTTGTTATATAGGACAGAGAGAAATGGAGAGAGGAAGGGAAGACAGAGAGGGGAAGAGAAAGACACCTGCAGACCTGCTTCACTGCCTGTGAAGCTACTCCCCTGCAGGTGGGGAGCCAGGGGGCTTGAACTTGGATCCTTCCACTGGTCCTTGTGCTTCTCGTCACGTGCACTTAACCCTGTAAATTCTTCTATAATTGCATTTATGTTCTAAGCAGCCCACTTGAATACCAGTATGTAGTTCTTTTATATATATATAATATATATAGACAATTATTGGGAGTCGGGCAGTAGTGCAGCTGGTTAAGCGCATGTGGCGCAAAGCACAAGGACCGGCCTAAGGATCCCAGGCCCCCAGCTCCAGTCCCAGGCTCCCCACCTGCAGAGGCCGCTTCACAAGCAGGTGTCCCTGTCTTCCCCTCCTTTCTCCATCTCTCTCCGTCCCATCCAACAACAACCACAACAATAAAATTAGGGCAACGAAAGGGAATAAGTAAATAAATATTTATTTTTATTTATTTATTTTTTTTATAAATTAACCCATTTATTACAGGCTAGTAATATTGCAGGTGGTAGCGCCTCTACTGGTCTTTCAGCTCCTTCAGCCTCCTGATGGCAGACTTCACTGTGACAGCAGAAGTGCTGTTGTAGGTCCAGGCGCCACCCGCGACGGTCTTCATGCAGGAGCCGCAGTGCCAGATGCCCACGGCGCGCCGCTTCATCTTGGTCTTGCCGCAGAAGGAGCAGGTGTACTTGGCGTGCTGGCTGATCTCGATCTTCTTCACCATCTTCCGCAGGGGGGCGCTGTAGCGGGTCCCGTATTTACCCACGATGCCCACCTTCTTGGTACGCTTGGCCATGGCACTGCCTCTCTGGTCCGAGCCCAGAGAGGAAGAGGCTTACTGCGCATAAATATTTTTTAAAAAGAATCTAATTAAAAAAAAAAAAGAGAGACAATTATCGGGAGTCGGTAGTAGTGGGTTAAGTGCACATGGCACGAAGCGCAAGGATTGATGTAAGGGTCACTTCACAAATGGTGAACCAGGTCTGCAGCTGTTTATCTTTCTCATCCCCTTTCTGTTTTCCCCTCCTCTCTCCATTTCTCTCTGTCCTATCCAACAACAATGACATCAATAACAACAGTAACTACAACAACAATATAAAAAAAAAGGCAACAAAAGGAAAAATAAATAAATATTAAAAAAATTTTAAAAACGATAAACAATTATCAGTTGAGGTATAGACCCGTGTAGAGGGGTCTAAAAGTTTACTGGCTAGAAGAGTCACACGTGTTCAGTTCTCAATTTACTTATTTATTTATTTTATTTTTTTGCCTCCAGGTTTATCACTGGGGCTCAGTGCCTGCACTTCCGGGTGCATCTGGGTGACAAGTCTAGCAGATGGAGACTTGTCTCAAGTGGCCTCCCCCAGGGCTCTGTTCTGGCTCCTACGCTATTTAATATTTACATCAATGACCTCCCAGAAACTTCTTCAAGGAAGTTCATCTACGCCGATGACATCTGCTGTGCAACTCAGGCATCCAAGTTCGACATCCTCGAGGAAACACTCACAAAAGACATGTCTCTGATATCTGATTACTGTAAAAAATGGTGACTAATCCCTAGCACTGCAAAAACGGTATCATCTGTTTTCCATCTACACCATGCCTCGGCCTTGCGTGAGCTTAATGTGAAGCTTGGCGATACGAGAATCTGGCATGAAGCCCAGCCAGTCTATCTTGGCGTTACTCTCGATCGCACTCTGTCATTTCACGAACATCTCATAAAAACTGCAGCAAAGGTGGGCGCGAGGAATAACATCATTGCAAGACTGGCCAGCTCCTCATGGGGCGCGAGCGCTTCCACACTACAATCATCATCTCTGGCATTATGCTATTCCACTGCAGAATACTGTGCCCCAGTATGGTTCCGTAGCCCCCATGTCCACTTGGTCGATTCCAAATTATATTCCTCCATGAGGATAATTTCTGGAACCATCCGTTCCACCCCGGTTCCATGGCTGCCAGTTCTTAGCAACATCGCCCCGCCAGATATTCGTCGGGATGCGGCATCATCTAAGTTCATTTCCCACGTCTATGCTCGACCGGACCTGCCAATATACGCAGATATCTTCGCCCACCCTGTCCAACGTTTGACGTCCTGTCACCCAATCTGGTCTCCTACGCCTACACTGAACTTCTCTGTTCCAGTCTCTTGGAAACAGAGTTGGCAGTCAGCTGAGGTAAAGAACAAACACCTCATCACAGACCCCTGCAAGCGTCAACCCGGCTTTGACCTAGCACGTTATGATTGGGCCCTCCTCAATCGCTATCGAACAGGCCATGGCTGGTGCGCCGCTATGTTCCATCGGCTATAGACAGACTATGACCCACATAGTCAACGACTGCCACCTCTCCAGATTCAAAGGAGGTCTCGAAACTTTACATCAGGCTCAACCTGACGCTGTTGACTGGCTACGGAAGAAGGCCAAACGCTAGAAGAAGAAGAAGTGCCTGACTTCAAATCCACTACTCCTGGAGGGCATTTTTCCCCTTTTGTTGCCCTTGTTGTTCATCATTGTTGTTATTATCACTGTTGTTGCTGTTATTGTTGTTGGATAGGACAGAGGAGAAATCGAGAGAGGAGGGGAGAGACAGATACCTGCAGACCTGCTTGAAGCAGCCCCTGCAAGTGGGGAGCCCAGGACTTGAACCTGGATCCTCACATGGGTCCTTGAGCTTTGTGCCATATGTGCTCAACCCACTGCGCTACTCCCCAGACCCCTCCTCAATTTTTCTCTGTCTTTACCCAATAATAAGTATTTTTTTTATTACAGCACCCCTAAGAGGTGGCACAACAGGCAGAATGCTGAACTTGCAGAAATGAGGCCCTGAGTTGGTCCCCAGCACCTCATTCTACATCAGTATGCAGTTCTATTGGTATAACACTGATTTGTGCTTAAGTAGGATTACAGATAAATCACATAACTGAACATATAAAATATGTTCCTATGTAAGGGCATTTTTTAAAGCAACAGGAAGAATTATTGAATATATTGCATACTTGAGAGTTTTTTTTTATGTATGAGGTAAGCTTTGATATCTTACTTAAAATCACCTGTCCTTTCTCAGTGAAAAGTCCTTTTGGGAATATAGAAAATATCCATGGGGTTAAAACATGCCTAGGGGCTAAGGAATTTACTTTATAAGAAAATATAATCTATGGAACTCTAAGATCTGGGTTGGTGTGATTTTATATGACAAAGCCAATTATAAGCATATCCACTCTTACTGAGAACTAATTTAAGCTAACATCATTTCATATATTATTCCTTGAGAACTAAATCCTTTGCTGCTTAGGTAAGTAAGACTCTTTTGGACTTCAAAGGGAATTTTGCCTTAGAAACAGGATCATGTTTCTAAGCATATTACCCTTATATGATCTTCTTTTTCTCTTTGAGTTCCTTGATGTCTGAAAAATCTGATGGACTATATATTAATGGATTGGTGCAACTCATGTGCCAGTTTGCATCAATGTCTCTCTCCTTTGCTTAAAGAGCTTAGATAGCCTTGGAGAGAAATTCTGTTAGTGTACTCCTGAGAAATTTCACATTATAATATGTAAAATCATCTAAATATGCAACTTAAAATATTACGGTATTATATGTCATATTGAGAGGATAAACAGACCTATGTTCTATCTAGTTTTGTTCTTTGTACTAGTAAAGTGCATTTGAAATGTACATGTCTATCATGTAAGAGAATGGAAAGGTACACAGAGGAGTTTAGCTTCATAAATTTGATATTTTTTAAAAAATTGATTAATACAGCCTGTTGACATTCTCATTTTCTTTCAAAGGAAAATGTATAACCTGTCTTCTTTATTTCTGAAGAGATTTCTTCTTTGGCAAGTCAAGGCTAATCTCACTGAACAAATTTATGCAACTTGTTATTACAGATAAAGATATTTCAAGTAAAGGTCAAGAAAATACCCTAGACTGAATTTGGCTTCAAAGGGCAAATAGGAACTCCAGACTCATTTGTTTTCATCAGTATTTTGTTGTTCCCGCAAAACACATGTCATAATCAAATTCAGTCTGAGCAGAGGAGCCTGACAATGACTCCCTGATTCGTAAGGGCATCTGAATTTAGAGTCAAGATATATTCATATAGCAAATATGTCCAGTTCTCTTCATTGCTGACAGTCATCATTTTGTTTTAGTTTGGGAAAGTAATGCCAAGCTCAGCCATTTGAGTTGTTTTCATGATTGAGATTATGTGATTCTTACTAAGATTTTTGGCAGCATAGGCTAGAACAAACTTATTAATGATGATCAGTGATGACCAGGTGGACTTTTTGAGAGATGATTTTTACCTGCCAATATGTATAAAGGCTTTAATTAGATAAATATAGCTAACAAGCTGACCTCGCCATCTGCTGTCATTTCTTTTCTTGGATGGAGCATTTCATTCATTGCATGTAAAATATTAATCTTGTTTGTGTCAGGCCCCCTTAATCAGTCCTACATTAAAACTTACATTAATCTGTCAGGATAGTCAGTGTTTAAGCACCTCTTAACCCAGCTATTGCTACAAGACCAAAAGCAAATTTTGAAAATCAGTTAGTAGGGATCTAAATGATTCTATTCTTGCTCCAAACCAAAGGGAGTAAGTCCTCTCTCTCTCTCTCTCTCTCTCTCTCTCTCTCTCCACTCCTCTCTTTTGTCTAGTCCACAAGTATCTTTATGTCAGAGGAGGCTTAAAATGTTTGTTTTTCTGTGATAGCTGATGGCAGCTATAATGACATGGTATAATAATGACAGTGGTAAAGGGAATAGGGGAAGAGTAGCAAAGCAACTAGACCCAGCCACTGGGAGTATGGACTTAAATAGATCACTGGTATCTTTCACTTCTTCTCCCCCCAATTGCCTCTGGTCAAAGGGAAATCCTTCCCTGTTGGCTACAAGACTTCTGTTCTAGAGTTCCCTGTAGAATCAAGTATGTATCTTTGGCAAGGTAATCTCAGTTCAATTTTCCCCTCTGTTTAATCGTGTTATCCTCATTCTCATCCATTACAATGTTGTACCCAAGTTTTCAGGAAAAATTCTGCACCTAAATATCTTTTTCAGTATCTGTTTACATGAACACTCCAGATAAGATTCAGCCATCAGCATAATGGATCGATCCATAAGGAAGCTCTTAGAAAAATCACATTCTAGGGGGCCGGGTGGTGGCACACCTGGTTGAGCACACATGTTACAATGCACAAAGACCCAGATTTGAGCCCCTGGTCCCCACCTGCAGGGAGAAAGTTTTGTAAGTGGTGAAGCAGTGCTGTTGGTGTCTCTCTGTCACTCTCCCTCACTATTTCCCCCCTTCCCTCTTGATTTCTAGTTGTCTCTATCCAAAAAATAAATAAATAAAGATAATAAAAAATTTTTAAAAAGAAAAATCACATTATATCTTTCAGGAAAGCATACAAAAATGTGCAGTGAGTTTTTAAGGCATGAAAAACAAGTCAGTCAGACCAAGCCAGTGTTTGTTTACAAGCAAACTATTTGGACCTAAGTATAAGTTGTAACCTCAGTCTCCTAGAAATAGACAATTTGTCTTTATCTCTTTCTCTTTACTTGCTTTCTCTCTCTAAAATAAAAGAAATGGAAAAAAAAAAACTGACCCTGACGTTGTTGACTGGCTACGGAAGAAGAGCAAATGCTAGAAGATGAAGTAGCATTGGCAAAAAAAAAAAGTGGGGGGAGAACCAACAAAAAAATAAGTGTTGAGGTTAAGCTACTGCTACAGTACACTGTGAGGATCTGTTCAGAATACTTACTGCCAATTCCTTAACTTAGCTACATAGGTTTAAGAGTGAAAACATCCTCTATTTAAGGGATTGCAATTTCCAAATAAAGTGCCCTCTAAGTTGTTGACTTTTGGTTAAGAAAAAGGGAGTCAAGGGAGTCAGGCGGTAGTGCAACGGGTAAAGTGCATATGGCGCAAAGCACAAGGACCAGCACAAGGATCCCGGTTTGAGCCCCTGGCTCCCCACCTGCAGGGGAGTTGTTTCACAGGTGGTGAAGCAGGTCTGCAGGTGTCTCTCTTTCTCTCCCCCTCTCTATCTTCCTTGCCTCTCTCCATTTCTCTCTGTCCTAACAATGATGACATCAATAACAACAACAACAATAACTACAACAATGAAAAAAAACAAGGGCAACAAAAGGGAAAATGAATAAATAAATACAAAAAAGTAATAAATGTCTTTAAAAAAAAAGAAAAAGAAAAAGGGAGTCAAAAGACTATCCAGGCAAAGTCAAATATGTAGACAGTTTGTTGATCAGCATTTAGAAGTTTGGTAAGGTATAAAGAAAAGGGAGCTGTCAGGTAGATTGAATTGTCTAACTGAAATTTAAATAAATTCTAATTGATTCTTTTCATGTCACTTTAATAAAAATATGGATCTTGATGTGTCTAGTTAGAGATATCTGACAGTTGGAGCAAAAAGATGTAGCGTCTAGCACTCTTTGCTTCCATTGTGGAGACTGAGTATTGCCTCTCAACAGTAATACCCACAGTGGAGGCTTTCTTACTTGAGAATGGAAATTAGATTCTCGGTTATTATTCTTTTTTCTTTTTTTTTTTTGCCTCCAGGGTTATTGCTGGGGCTCAGTGCCTATACCATGAATCCACTGCTCCTGGAGGCCATTTTCCCCCCTTTTGTTGCCCTTGTTGTTATAGACTTTTTGTGGTTATTATTGTTGTTGATGTTGTTTGTTGTTGGATAGGACAGAGAGAAATGTAGAGAGGAGAAGACAGAGAGGAGGAGAGAAAGATAGATACCTGCAGATCTGCTTCACACTTCTATCGGACTTGCTGGTACACCTCTTGGACACTCCCTTTATGCTGCTGGGCTTCTCAAAGACTGACTGCAGCAGTCCATGGACTTTGCAGCCAGATGTCTTGGGCCTCTACAGTGCAGAAACACCCCTTCATCTGCTAGGCCCTGCCCTCAGAGGCAGGAAAAGCCCCTTTTCCTGGCAAGGACATGCCCCTTGCCTGTAGGCCCTGCCCATCAGAGGCAGGAAACACCCCCTTGCTGCCAGGCCCTGCCCCTTGGAGGCAGGAGATGCCCCTTTGCAGCTGCCTGTGAAGCGAATCCTCTGCAGGTGGGCAGGTGGGGCTTGAACCGGGATCCTTATGCTTGTCCTTGCACTTTGTGCCACTTGGGCTTAACCCACTGTGCTACCACCTGACCCCCTCTGGGTTATTATTCTACTCAAATAATAAAAATAAGTTCCTAAAACTATGCATTTTCTTTCTTTCTTTCTTTCTTTCTTTCTTTCTTTCTTTCTCTTCTTCCCTCCCTCCCTCTCTCTTTTATTCTTCTTTTTAAAACCAGGACCTTGTGCATGCACAATTTCACTTTTCCTAGGTTACTTTTTTCATTCAAGTATAGAGAGCTAGGGAGAGAGAGAGAGAGAGAAGAGAGAGGGATGAGAGAGAGAGAGGGAGAGAGAGAGAGAGATATTGACAATAATATCAGAGCTTCTGCCTATGTCAGGAGTGGGGAACTTTTTTTTTTTTTTCTATTAAGAGCCATTTGGACATTTATAACACATTAGTGGGTCAAACACAATTATCAACTTAAAAATTAGCACTTAATGTTGCTATGAAAAAAGCTGTGATTATCTTGGCAGGAACAGAAGAAATGATTTTGTAAACAATATACAACTCTTGGGCTGGCCAGATGTTCCTCACCACTGTCCTATTCCATGGCACTCCCATGTGGCTTAAATTTGAACTAACTCTCCAACCCTATTTGTTAAATTCTTATACCTACTTTTCAATGCCTAATTTAAAAGAATGATTTAAATAAAATCTTTTGAACTAAATGACAGATATTCAATATTATGCCAAATTCACATACAAATATCCGATTTGCTGTCATTTTTAACTGCATGTTTGGTCTGGATGGTTTGAGGTATAAATTAAATCAGCCTAGATTTTTTTGGAGAGTATAATCTTTAGGAGTATTTTTAAGTGCCATATGTCACTAGAGTTAACACAGCATTTCCAGTAAATATACATACACAAGAAAGACTCAAATGAAAATAAGCTTTCCTGTATATGTAAAAATATGCTAAATATCTGCTTTAATTTATCCCATTTTACCTATAGTTGCTTACTACAATACAAAAATCCAACAAGAAGCTCTGGACAAGCATAGTTTAATTTTACTAACAATAACTTGCATCAGTTGTCTAATTCAAATTCCACATGTGTTGGTTGAAGTTCAGTCTAAGCTGCTTAAATACTGTGAATTAAATTGGATGGATTTTTTTTCTCTCTTCCCATATAATAATCCAAATGTTCTGGGATGAGACAATGGCACTACTCCATGACCACTAATCTTTGTTCTGGATATGAGGTTTCCAACTCTTGGCCCATGGCCATTCGCCATTTCCAACTGGCAGAAAATGGGAAAGGTTATGGTCCAGGGCATGTAGTTTGTCTTTCACTAGAGTTCCTCTATAATTTGCATACACAACTTATGATCACACCCCCATTGGTTTGAATTTAGTCACATGGTCACTCCTCGCTGAATGGGAGGCTGGAAAATATCTTTGTGAAGAACCCATCTAAGATGAATATAGTCTAGTACTAAAGAAAGTACAGAATGGATACTAGAAGTTTAATAATATTCACTAAATCAGAACTAGAACATCCAAATATATCATTTTTGCCATGGTTCAGTCCTTGCTACGACA
Organism: Erinaceus europaeus; assembly: GCF_950295315.1. Classification (NCBI taxonomy): domain Eukaryota; kingdom Metazoa; phylum Chordata; class Mammalia; order Eulipotyphla; family Erinaceidae; genus Erinaceus; species Erinaceus europaeus. The sequence continues at coordinate 80,535,243 of NC_080169.1, forward strand.
AAGTGGAAAACTGAGCAAATAAATTTTTTCCTACCAGAAGGAAGAAAACTAAAGAATATGGGAATTGTCTTCACTGCTGACTCAAGACTTACTATGTACTGGCTCTGTGACTTCAGCTGCCTTATTTTCTGTGTTTTATTTTCCTCATAGATAATAGAAATGAAAAGTTCTTACAATAATACACGGATTATAGAAAGTTCTCGATGAAGTCAGATTGTATTCTAACAACCACTACATACAATTTACTGATTTTTTTGTAAATATTTTTAATTGTTAAAATGTCCTGAAATTGTTTATATTACTAATAAGTTAGTAATTTTCTTATTTTTTTTAAAGATTTTATTTATTTATGAGAAAGATAGGGGAGAGAGAGAAAAAACCAGACATCACTCTGGTACATGTGCTGCCAGGGATTGAACTCAGGACCTCATGCTTGAGAGTCTAGTGCCTTAGCTACTGCGCCACCTCCTGGACCACAAGTTAGTAATTTTAGTAATTTTCAAAGGGTAGTTATGACTTCAGCTCTTTGTTTTTGTGATATTTTCAACTTCATTTGTTCTTTAGGAATGGCATCTGGCACACTGGGAGATACCTTTCCATAGTTTCTAGCTGTGAGTTATTTATTGTTAGGAAGAAATGTTTCAGGGATCCTTGGTTTATAAATTTAAAAAATCATTATTGGTGTAGTCAATTGTAGACTACTATAAATAAGTCACATAATTTCCATCCTGCTATATAACAGTTTTTATCTTGTCTCCTATGCTTTTACCAGAGTTTGTTTTATAGACTACTATAGAACTCTACTTAGGGTGGGGGTAAATAGCATAATAGTCATATAAAGAAACTCTCATGCCTGAGGCTCCAAAGTTCCAGCAGGCTTGGTGTACGATCTTTCTGAAAAAGACCACCACCTCCCCCTGCCTCTGTTCTCTAGAATATTTATACCTATAGAACAGGTCTCTAAGTTACTTGGCACAATTTCATTGGTGCATAGCAAGCAGGGAGTACAGAAATATATTGTTAGCAGTTGGCTCTTACAGTTACATATATAGTTATACATGTCTTTGCATAATTTTCCATATAAGGCAGTGCCTTTCCCTTTGTCTGCATTTAGCTTGCTATTTCACTTCCAAAGTTTTTATTACTAATTCCTTGTTGCTTTCTCCTATCTTGGTTCATTCTGTTTCCTCCTTCTAATGCCTTTTCAGACAATTCATGTTTAGAACTTTCTAAAATATTCATCTCAAATTTTATCAAACAACTCTTGTTCATCTGATGTTCATTTTATCATTCTCTTTATAGTAACTGATTGGCACTCTAGTCTCTCTAGCAGACACTATTAATTGCCTCTCAAATATCCACTGAATCTCCTCTTTTTGTTTACTATTGGAAATCCAGTTTTGTTAAAGGTAGCAGTATGTTCAGCCATAAGTGAAATGTTTACTTTTGTAGCAAACCTTGTGGCTGGGAGAACCATGCAATACAACTCTGACCAATACAGGTCTAGAACTAGATCTGTTCAGGATGTCAGGAGCATTTTTTCCTTTACTAATGTAAAAAGAAGATACAGGTATTGTTATACTTCCTTGTTTTCCAGTTCTTAAAACCTGTATATATGATGTCTGCATGAGGCAATGTTAAAGAAAAAAAAGTCAAATCCACTAAAGATGGTCTAATAGAAATAAAGAAAGAGCCAAAGGCTCTATTAGCATTATTATGCGCTGACCAAATGATAACATCTACCAAATTCTTCATTTCTCTTCATTTTGCCTTCTCCAATTATATGCTGATAAATCTACCAATTCCAGATATTTTCTATATGCTTCCTAACTCAAGTGAAAGCTGTGTTATAGTCATTTCCACAGTTAGTAATATCAAAGTAGAGAACATTGATGTAAAATTCACTTTTGTATAGCTTTTGAGACCCTGTCAGCCTGTGTTTGCAGTCCATGACCATAGCTGGGAACATTCTAGGTTACATTCATTTCAGGACCAGTTTTCCTCGAGTGGCAGAGTAGGATGATTAAGCCTCCCTTCAGAGTGGACCAGTATTTACAATTGCTATTTTATAGTGAGGGTATAGTACTGAAAAAAGCCCACAAGAGGGTTTATAATGACATTCTTGATGGAAATGACCAATGATGGTGGAGAGAGGAATATTAGAGGTCTAGGTCCATTAAATCTATAGGGGAATCCAAGGATTCCCTAACTAGGGCCTCAGGTGGTGGGGTGGCTTAGCAGTGACCAAAAAGGCCATCACTAAGCAAGCCAGTTTCTTGCCCTTTTCCAGTTTTTGTAGTCCCTTCTTTAGCTGACAAGTTTAGATCATACAGGCTCTTGTTCTAAATATGAATATATATGAACCCTGGGTCAGAACAACATGGTAAATAATTATTATATTTATATATTTTCTTCAAGTTTAGGAGCTACTGTTTGCCCTGACCCAGCTTTCTAGTCCTACTCTGACACCATCTTTCCAGACAACATTTTAGCCCACCTACAGGTTAGCAATCAAGTTCCAGCAAAAATTATCACAGTCTTGGGCACCTAGGAACATATTAAAATAGACTTCCTAGCTTCTATTCACCCTAAGACCCCTATTCCCATTTGCTCTATTTCTACTTCATGGTTTCTGTATACTAAACATTTTGTCCTGCTTTATATCTTACTGCATTTCAGCCAAGTTGTTGATGTTTCTACAACTTTATCCTGAACTCCCAAGACAGATGAGCTCACCAATGTGTCCTGCAACCTCATCTCTCCAGAGCCCTACTCCACTACAGAAAGAGAGAACAGATCTGGGAGTTATGGATTGACCTGCCGATGTCCATGTACAGCAATTGTAGAAACCAGACCTTCCACCTTCTGCATCCCATAAAAAATTTTGGTCTGTATTTCAAGGGTAAAATGTTAGGGGAAAATGACCAGAGGGCTCTGAACTTTAATTCTATCAGGACCCAAAAAGAGAAGGGGGAAAAAGGCAGGACATTTGAAAGTAGCAATAGGTATAGAGGTGTGATTTTAAAAGGAAAAGAAGGCAGGACCATAGGGGAGGGGAAAAAAGGCAAATATACACAAATATAGATAGCTATAGAAATAATATCTGTGATCTTGGGAGAACTCATATCTGTGATCTTGGGAGAACTACTGCAGTTTCCAATGGAGGGAATGGGACACAGAACTCTGGTTGTGGGAAAGGTGTGGAATCATACCCCTGTTATCTTACAATTTTGTAAATCAATATTAAATCATTATATATATATATATATATATATATATATATATATATATATATATAGCCTCCAGGGTTATTGCTGGGGCTCAGTGCCTGCACCATGAATCCACTGCTCCTGGAGGGCATTTTTCCCCCTTTTGTTGCCTTGTTGTAGCCTTGTTGTGGCTATTATTGTTGTTGTTGATGTCGTTCATTGTTGGATAGGACAGAGAGAAAGGGAGAGAAGAGGGGAAGACAGAGAGGGGGAGAGAAAAATAGACACCTGCAGACCTGCTTCACCGCCTGTGAAGTGACTCCCCTACAGGTGGGGAGCCAGGGGCTTAAACTGGGATCCTTCAGCTGGTCCTTGTGCTTTGTGCCACATGCGCTTAACCCACTGCGCTACCACCCAACCCCCAATAAAATATTTTTTACAAATTCACTTCTGAGGGGTCAGGCAACATGTTAAGTGTATATGGCACAAAGCACAAGGACAAGCATAAGGATCCTGGTTCAAGCCCCCCAGCCCCCCACCTGGGGGAGGAGGTCGCTTCACAAGTGGTGAAACAGGTCTGCAGGTATCTATCTTTCTCTCCCCCTCTCTGTCTTCTGTCCTTTCTCAATTTCTTTCTGTCCTATCCAACAACAAGGACATCAATAACAACAACAGTAATGATAAAAAAATTCACTTCTGTTCCACATCCCACCCACCTACTCCAGCATTGATTTACCTTACTAATGAACTTGACCTGTTGTGGCGTTACCCAGCACTGTACAAGAGCATTGAGAATTGTCTCCTTTTCTTTTCTTTTTTCTTTTCTTTTCTTATATTTTCCTTTCTTTTCTAAGTGGAGACAAGGGGTGAAAGGAAAGAGAGACAACATGTGTGAAATTGAAGCTTTTTTCAATGCCTTGGGGCCCAGGTTTGAACCTAGATTATGCACACTATCCAAGGAAGTTATTTAGGTGGTACTAGAGTTGTATCTTTTTTTTTTTTTTAATTTTTTATTTAAGAAAGGATTAGTGAACAAAAGCATAAGGTAGGAGGGGTAGAGTTGTATCTTTACAACTTTATCTTTAAAGCAGCTTTATCTCTCATGCGAGTCATAATATGCTAGATATAGCTGTGTGCTTTTTAAAAAAAGATTTACCACTTTATTTATTTTTGTTTGTGAGAGAAAATGGAAGAGAAAGAGTAAGCTAAAGAAAAGGAGCACAACTGTTCTTAGAAAACAATAACAACAAGGGCAACAAAATGGGAAAAATGGCCTCCAGGAGCAGTGGATTCATAGTGCAGCCACTTCTTCTAGCGTTTGCCCTTCTTCCGTAGCCAGTCAACAGCGTCAGGTTGAAAGCTGTCAGGAGCTGCTTGTTGCTGGCTTTGAAAGTGACTGGGATCCATGTGGACTCAATTGGCTAGGAAGGATCGTCAGTTTCCCCCAATGAATGGGTACTCATGGGATGCACCACGAGAAGTCGATCCAGTGCATCCCAGTGCAGGCACTGAGCCCCAGCAATAACCCTGGAAGCAAAAAAGAAAAAAAAAAAAGGAGTTCCCAGTGATTAAGCCAGGGACCACTGAGGTTTCAGGCACTCAGGTTTGGCGTGCTAATGCTGCTGCTACCCTCTTTAACATACCCACAAACATACCTGAGTTATAGGTTTTCTTGCTTTTTTCTTTTTTTAAAAAATTGCTCTAGATATAATGACTTCTCATCTACTTGGACTTTAACACTAAAGTATTTATGAGTCTTTATTTTCAAGTCTGCTGCAGCTCACATTGAGTGGCTCCAACCAGGGAGTAAGCCTCCAACCCTCCCTCAACGGCTCTAGAGGCCATGTGAGTTCAGAAAGAGGCGTCAGGGAACATTCTGGTATGAACATTCATTTATTGGGAGAAGAGTACAGGTCTTTATACTGAGTTAAACAAAGAACATGTTTCACATATGTCAGAAATTACAGGTTTCTTAAAGGTCAGCTTGCCCCTATGGTAGGGGGCTGGTATGACAAGAATTGATGAGATACATAAAGGTCAAAACAATTAGTCTCCATGACGCAGGCGAGTTAATAATACAAAGGTATCTGAGAGAAACATAGGGGTTAAACCAGTAAGGTGAGGTAGAGAAGAAGAAAATCAAAGCTTGATGTAAATCACAGATATCAAAGAACACAAGGAAATAGAATTTAGGGGTCTCACTGCCTGGTGTTGGCAGAGTGTATGAGATAGAGTGTGTTCTCCTTTATGATTAATAGGTGAAGTGGATGTGTGAACTTTGAGTGAACCCTAAACCAGGCAACCATTTGGCCTGCTGCTAGCAGGGGAAACTAAGTGTGAGAGGCTTGTAGGCTTTCTGTGAGCTTGAAAGACTAACAAGGAGAAACTGAGTCTGGGAGACTTTTCCCTCTTGGCTCATCTCTATAAGTAGAGAGGCTAACAAGTGGGGTATCTTTCCAGACCTCCATCCAAGGATGGGAGAGCTCCCCTAAGCTCTACCAAGCTTTCACATAATCCCACACAAGTCTTCCATTTAAACATCCATTTACAGCACTGGGCTTTCTGCAGTTCCCTACCCCCTACTTAGGATTTGGTTGGGTATTTGCTGCCATTGAGCACAGTTTAGGACTCCCACACTGATATCCTGGAGTCATCAGCAAAACAGCCTGCCAGACTCCAGAGCACCTAGTGCCTTTTGGTTTCCATGTAGAGGTCCTTTGCCCATCTGTTGTGAACCCCTGTTTGCTCACCCTGAGCTTACCCTGGTTAAATCACACCTCAGTCATGGTTGGAGATGTCTGTTAGATTCAAATGCTGTACTTTCCTCTGTCCATACTGCACTACACTATCCCTTATAGCTGGTCAGGATCTCTGCCGTTAGATCTGGCCAAGTAGGTGGGTCTAATGTGTCTGCAGGCATCATTTGCTTGGTCTCATGAACAGAAAACTGTCACACCTCAGCCACAAATCCTTTTGGTAACTTGATAATTATTCTAGCTATTTGGGTTTCATGATTTGTACATTTAATAATAGCTCTGAAATCCTGAGGGTTAGTGAATTCTTTTCTTAAACAAAAATAACAAAAAGAAAAATAATTAAAAATAAAAGGGAGAGAGTGGTGGAAGGCTAGGGAGATAACATAATGGTTATGCAAATGTATTTCATGCCTGAGGCTCCAAGGTTCTTGGTTCTATCTATATATGTAAAAGGAACTAGGATATAGTCAAAGACTTTCATGCTTGAGCTTCTGAGGCCCCAGATTCAGTCCCCATGCTCTACCATAAACCAGAGCTCAGCAGTATTCTGAGGAAAAAAGAAAAAAAAAAAAAAAGACCTTATAAGTGTATTTATTAACATATAAAGGCTTATAGTAATTATTGAGTTAATGGAAAATGAGTCTGACCAGGGGAACTCGTGGGTCAGAATAACAGCAGTGCTTTTTTTTTTCATAGTCTTATTTATTTATTTTTTTGCACAGCTTCAGGAAGTTGGGCCTGTCTGTAATTGATAAGGAAACTAGGAGTTTTAATTATTTTCTGTGTTTATCTTGTCCAATTAACACTATAATTTACTGTCAGTGGTTACATGTTAAAAAAAGAAAAGAAAAGAAAAAGAAAGAAAGAAAAAGCTATTATCGTGGTATTTAATGTAGTAATTCCAAATGTGACACAAATTACCTAAACATGCTATGAAAGAGGTTTAATGTAAAACCTAGCCTTAAAGGTCTTTTGTTGTGAGCTGTGCTTCTTAGCCTGTTCAGCAGAATTTCCTGGTTTTATTCATGTGTCTGGTTTACCAGATATTTCTTGTCTCATCACATTCAATGAGGTTCTAATCTTTTTTTTTTTTTTGCGTTCCCCATTTTTTTTTTTAAACAAGAAGAAACAAAAAATGTCATCATCTCATTGCTGTTTTTAATTGATGGGTATGGTAGCATTTAAAGTGATGACTAATTAGTGAAAAAGTGCTAGAACATGAGGAAAATCATAAGATGGTCCAAACAAAGAAATGGCAGACTGCCCTCTAAAGATTTAAAAATCAATAGAGGAACTAACTTTGGGCCAGAAAATGAAGATGAATAAGAAATTGTCCCTCCATAGGCCTGAGTACATAGTTATTATCTGATTCACTTTCAGTTATTTGGAAACAGAAAATTTAGAAAACTTTGCTCCTTTCTACTAAAGAAATTTTGAGCAGTACCAGGCTTGGGTATTTTTAGTCCAAAACTTCCTGTGATTAAATCAAAGCATTAAAACCAAAATCTCACAAATATACCTAGACCTTGGCTACTGTTTTTGAAGATTATGAAATTATACTAATTGATGCCATCAGAAATTTTATGATGTTCAGTCTAAGTTAACTCACCACACTGCCCAGTAACTTTTTTTTTTAAAGATTTTATTTATTTATTAATGAGAAAGATAGGAGGAGAGAGAGAAAGAACCAGGTATCACTCTGGTACATGTGCTGCCGGGGGTTGAACTTGGAACCTCATGCTTGAGAATCCAATGCTTTATCCATTACACCACCTCCCAGAACCTCCCAGTAATTCTTATATCTGTTCAGACATTACTGCCTCCATCAAATTTGGGTAAAACTTGACTGCTCTCCATAGGTCTACTTTATTAGTTCACTCTGCATACTTTCAACAAATAATTTCTTTTCCTACATGGATAAAATAGGTGCACAGAACTCCCTCAACTACATGCTTATAAAAAGTGCTGTGGGTAGTGCAGGGATGTATTTCAGTTCAAGAACAATTTCCCTTTTCTGTCCTCCATATTTTATTCCCATCCCCCGAGAATATCTTTACATACCCTCACAGGGCAAATATTTTTCTCCTAAATGCATCCTACTATCTCTTTTATATTTACATTGTTCAAATTTGTCCTTCATGATTCTTCACAACTATGCCTTTAGTGAGAGTACCCTGACTAAAAGCCCTGTCAGAGTTCCTAAGTGGTATTTCTATGTCCCCATTCCTCCCCAGTGAAAACTGCAATAGTTCTCCCGAGACCACAGATATGGGTTGGATCGCTCACTCCATCTATCTATCTATCTATCTATCTATCTATCTATCTATCTATCTATCTATCATCTATCTATCTATAATAACCTTTTTTTATTCACTTCTAAGGATTTACCTTCACTTCCTTTCTAAGTCATACCTACAATTATTACTACTTTTGAGTGTCCTCCCCTCTCCCCTCAATAAAGGAAACAGTTTCTGGCTTCTTCTGGTGTTTTCAGATTCTTTTCCCTTTCAGTGATGGTATCAAAAGATTCCTGGTGACATCACATTTCCCTCCTCTGGGAATATGGGCCAAAATACTTTTTGGGAGTGCAGAAGGAAAGTGTTCTGGCTTCTGTAATTGCTACTCCACTAGATGTAGATGTTCCAGGTGGATCTATATCCCCTGCAGAACAGAGAGAAATTGGAAGGGGAGGGAAAATAGAAATGGAGAAAAATTGATACTTGCTTCACTGATCCTGAAGAGTCTCCCCCCACCCCTGCATCTCTGCAGGTGGTGAGTAGGGGCTCAAACTCTGGACCTTGGGAATGATACTGTGTGCTTTGAATAGTGTGTGCTACCACCTTGTCCTATTTATTTATTTATTTATTTATTTAATATAGACAAATATATTGTGAGGGGCAGGGGGTAGAGAAGGAGAAAGAGAGATACCTGCAGAACTGTTTCACTGCTATTGAAGCTCCTCCTTGCAGGTAGTGACAGGGACTTGAACCTGGGCCCTTGTGCACTGTGATATCAGTGTACATTCTACTGGGTGAGTGACCACCTAGCCAGAAGTTTTGTTGTTTTTTTTTTCCATTTTAGACCTGATAATTTTTTTTTCTTTATTGGGGAATTAATGTTTTACATTCAACAGTAAATACAATAGTTTGTACATGCATAACACTCCCCAGTTTCCCATTTAACAATACAACCCCCACTATGTCATCTATCATCCTTCATGGACCTGTATTCTCTCCACCCACCCACCCCAGAGTCTTTTACTTTGGTGCGATATGCCAATTACATTAGCCCTGATAATTTTTAAGCTGGAACATTTCTTATGATGCTATTTAGTAATAGTTAATATACTTCTCTCCATTGTTCTCAACTAAGAATAAACTTCAAGGGCTGGAGAGATAGTAGAATGGTTATGTAAGGGAGTCGGGCTGTAGCTCAGCGGGTTAAGCGCAGGTGGCGCAAAGCACAAGGACCGGCATAAGGATCCCAGTTCGAACCCCGGCTCCCCACCTGCAGGGGAGTCGCTTCACAGGCGGTGAAGCAGGTCTGCAGGTGTCTATCTTTCTCTCCTCCTCTCTGTCTTCCCCTCCTCTCTCCATTTCTCTCTGTCCTATCCAACAATGACAACAACAATAATAACTACAACAATAAAACAACAAGGGCAACAAAAGGGAATAAATAAATAAAATATTAAAAAAAAAGAATGGTTATGTAAAAGATTTTCATGCCTGAGATGCTGAGATTATCATGTTGAATCCCAGGCACTACTATAGTCAAAATCCCAGGCACTACTATAGTCAAAGCTTAGCAGTGCTCTGCTCAGTCTACTTTTCTCTCTGTAGATCTCTCTCATTAAAATAAAATAAATGAAATATCTTTGAAAAGGACAAATTCCAATAGTGCTACTTTGTATCTCTAAAAATTAGTTATATAGAGAGATGATCATTTGATTATGACTTTATAGTATTTATTCTTTTATATAATGACATTTTTCAGATGATACTACTATAAATACCTTCCATGTCAATAAGTATACTTATACATCATAATTTTAAATAGTGGTTGAGAGTTACACTTCATGGCTATTTTTTTTTTGTCATTCACTACTACTTGCCATTTTAAATCTCTCATTATTAGAATCCATATTGAAATCATCAATGCATAAATATTTGTTCACATTTGTGATAGGGATATTTTCTTAGAATAAATTCTTAGAATTGTAATTTCTGAGTTATCAGAATTTTTTATACAATTTTTTATATTTATTTTCCCTTTTGTTGCCCTTGTTTTATTGTAGTTATTATTGTTGTCATCATTGTTGGATAGGACAGAGAATAATGGAAAGGGGAGGAGAAAACAGAGAGGGGGAGAGAAAGATAGACACCTGCAGATCTGCTTTACCTCCTGTGAAGTGACTCCCCTGCAGGTGGGGGGTCAGGGGCTGGAACCAGGATCCTTCTCTGGTTCTTGTGCTTCGCACCACCTGCGCTTAACTCACTGTGCTACCGCCCGTCCCCCGAGTTACCAGAATTTTTTAGTGTTGTCCATGTCTTTCTTACCCAACACCAGAATCAACCTATAAGCGCTACTCTATTTCTCTTGCTCATTTCCTTCAAGATGTTTTGTTAGTTTTTATGCTCCCAGAACTCCATTAGGAGTATCACTGCCTGTCTCAGTAGAGTAAAAAAAATGCTGGAGATTCAAGCTATTTGGCTGATTGCCCTTTTCTAAGACTAAAGAAACACAGAATAGGTGATGCCAAATATGGACTTACTTCTTAGAGCTTTAGAAAATCAAGCACTGTCACAAGCTTTGATTTAACAACAAATTCTGTAATATAGCTCTCCAGTGTTATACCTCAAAAGTACCAAAGAACGAGACCTGAGGCTGCATGGAGGGCAGGGAGTTACATTTATTTTACGTTAACAGTTTACAGATTCCTACCGGGCCTGCACACCCTTGTGCCGCAGCACCCAACCTGTGTGAGTTTCAAGCCGGGTGAGACACAAGCAGCTTGGTTACAGAGTCCATCAAGTGTTGACAATAAAGGTGAGAGCAGGTTGGCTACAGTCAGAGCCTGCTACTTGGGATACTGGAATACAGAAGTGGGGGGTGTCCAATAGTGTCTATGGATTTTTCATTTCATTCGTCTGAAGGGAAACGCTCTTGATTGCCTATTTCAATAGGGGCAGGAGAGATGTCTCAGATAAAATCCTTGTTCCTGTATTTCAGGGAGAATTTATGCAGGTACAATTGGGGGAAGATGGAAAGCCAGATAGAGCAAGCAGCATGAGTTTAAAGTTGTTGTATTTCCCTGTTTTTCAGATAACTTCTTTGATCATAATGCAACATCCTTCTAGAACGAAACCTATTGTAGGCTTCATATTCCTTATTATTTTAAAGGGGAAAGGGAGTAAAGACAGGGTAAAGGGTATGGTATCTCTGATAATTGCCATTTTAATATCTAAAATGCCTTTTTTCCCCCCTTTCTTTCCCTTCCTTCCTTCCTTCCTTCCTTCTCTCTTTCCCTCCTTCCTTTCTTCCTTCCTTCCTTCCTTCCTTTCTTTCTCTTTTTCCCTTTCTTTCTTTCTTTCTTTCTTTCTTTCTTTCTTTCTTTCTTTCTTTCTTTCTTTCTCCAGAGCACTGCTCAGCTGGTGTGGGGGGACTGACCCTAGGACCTGGGAGCCTCAGGCATAAGAGTCTGTTGTCATAACCATTATGCTATCTCCTCCACCTTTCCATTTAATTTCTTAGTTGTCTGCTAGCAAAGCACTATTAACCATCTTATTCAACCCAATTCATTGTTCTCAGATCACCTCTTCTCCCTAGGGTTAGATCAGCTTGCCCCATTCTTTTGGGGCTACTGTTTTCTAGGGAATTGACATTATCAGATGCAGGTAAACTTAGCTCAAGTGTTTTCAAGAAAATCTATCAGAAGAGAAGCAGGGTATTTGGACATGTGTTGGTCTATATATTATATTACATATGTATCCATTTTTCTCAGAAATAAATTCTTAAAAATTGATATGGGCCAGGCAGTGTGCACCCACAAGAACACATGTTGAAATGCACAAGATCCCAAGTTCAAGTTCCTGCTCTCCACTTGTAGGAAGAAACTTCATAAGTAGTGAAGCAGTTGCTACAGGTGCCTCTCTTATTTTCTCCTCATCTGCCTTTGCCTTCTCAATTTCTATCTCCCCCTCCCTTGTCAATTTCTCACTGTCCTATCAAATAGTAAATTAATTGTGATATTTCTATGTATACTATATACCTGTAAATTTGTTCTCTTCAGTAGCCTCCCAGGTAAATCTTGTCTTGATGATAAAGGCACTTTGGTGAGAGACATGTACTTCATTTTGATAGTGTTTTCAGCACCCGATAAAGAATCAGGCAAGAGAATGAAGCACTTTTCTTGTTGAACCCTGAGGGTACTTGCTAGTATAGTTGAAAATAACTTTGCTCAGTGTCACTCACATTCAGATAGCAGAATGGATAGTCTTGATTGGGAGTGTTGGCGAGCATTACTAGGCAAGTATTTCAAAGAATCACACAGAAGTCCAACTACTGGGAACTTCCAGAGGCATGGCTATGGAGTAGAAGCCAGCTCAGATTGTGCTCCTGATAAACTAGAACAACAACAACAACAATGAAAAATCACCTGAAAGCTCAACAAAATATAACCAGGATTTCTCTAGAAACTCACTAAGCCACAGCCACCAAGTTGCAGATGCTACTATGATTTCATCCAGAACTCCCTGAGCAGATTACCTCACCAATGTGTCCCAGAACCTTGTTGGGAAATTGTGCGGATGTGGTCGAATATTGGCAGGGCCCACAAACCACTATATTTCCATGCAAGTATTATTTACAGATCTCTACCACATTATCTCCTCAGGGTATTGCTAATTCAGTTAAAACCAATGCAACAGTTGCGAAGGATGCTTCCACCTTCCCAACATGCCTTTTGCCCCTGTCCTCCCCCTTTCCTAGCCAATCCCATCCCGACTTGCCACTTCCTGAATTCTCCCATAAAAGCCTCTTCTTTTTCCGCTTTTGCTTTCTTTGCTCTTTTCTCTTCCATGACTGAACCCGGAGAAGGGCTGGTAGGCATAGTGGAAGGCAGCCATTTTGCTAGCTCCACATGGCCTGAACCACTGTGGTCACACCCAATTTTTGATTTGAGTTCCCACTCCGCCACGAGTTCCTGGTCTCTTCTCTCTCCCCCGCGACGTAACCCAACAGAACCTCACCTCTTCAGAGCCCTACCCAACTAGGGAAAGATAGAAACAGATCTGCATGTATGGAACAACTTGTCAATGTTCATGTCCGGTGAAGAAACAATTATAGAAGACAGACCTTCCACTTTCTGCATCCCATAAAGAATTTTGGTCCATACTCTCAGAGGGGTAAAAGTTAAGGAAAGATGACCAGAGGACTTGGAACTTTAATTCCATCAGGATCCAGAGAAAGAAGAGGAAGGGGGGAAAGAAAGGACACTCAGAAGTAGAAGTAGTAGGTGTGACTTAGAAAGGAAGAGAAGGCAGGGCCATAGAAAAAAATGGTAATATGAATATAGATAATTATAGAAATAATAGTCAACCCACATCTGTGTTGTTAGGAGAACTAATGCAGTTTCCAGTGGAGGGAATGGGAACACAGAACTCTGGTAGTGGGAAAGGTGTGGAACCACTGTTATCTTAAAATTTTGTAAATCAATATTAAATCACTAATAAAAATAATAAGTAAATAAATGTCAACTACTGTTTCATCATTTTAGGTAAATTCTCATTTACTGTTGCCACCCTGCCCTTACCTTTCAATTTAGGAGTTGTTTTAGAAAAGTACTATATTCCTAAAATTCTGTTTCTGACTTGAAATGACACACAGCCCTCCATCAACTTAAAGCATGTAGGAAGGATCTTTAAAAGCTATTACTGGAATGTAAGAGCAAAGGAAATTAGTCTCTGGGAACCATTAGCCATTTACTAAGCTGTTCAAGTACTTGAATTCTCTAGCAGTCAAGCACACAAGGCTCAAGGTTCAAAATGAATACCCCAATCTCCTCCTAAAAAGTCTTTAAAACCACCATTGGACATGGTGAACCTAAAGGAATAAAACAGATAGAAACTAACTAAATGACATACAGTAGTAATTAAGAAATAAATAATAGGAACAACTGCTACACCATTCATGGAGCTTTCCTTGGAGAATGGTGTTCCCACGTGGTGTGGGTGGAGAAGGTATCTCAATCCTGGCTCCTAAACACAGTGAAATGTGAGCTATCTTGCTGATCCTTATAGTATACTTATATAATGAAGACAAGGCTAACTTCAATCAATAGCTAGAAATTCATTTTGGTACAAGCCACCTTTTAATGTATAAAGATCAAATAAAAGCAAAGCTGTGTAACTTGTTATTCTCTGTATTGTGATTGCTGAACAATCAATAACAATCCAGAGAGAAGACTACTTAGGTAGGAAATAGAGCTATTCATAATGCAATTATGCTTGTAGAATTGAAATACTTACAGGCTTAGCTGTAATGAAAATGATCCAACAAAGCTCTAAAATCACTTAGTTAATGTTGAAAACAGTCAGGAGGACATTGACAACGGCCTATAAGTGGGTTTTGGTACTTAATGGGACAGAGGCTGTAGACAATGACTTGCTTAGCATTGAGTTACATAAAGGTCGTAACCTTAACACAGTATAGACCCAATCTCACAAAATTAAAAGCCAGGCTTTATTAACAGAAATCTTGTAGTCACCTATGTTGAATGCTTTACATTGGGTTCTAGTTCTCCCCCAACAAGAGAATTGCATCAGTCCTGTTAATTTCGCGGGCCGCTTGGCCCCGCCCCTAGGAAACCCGCCAGAGTTCCAGAGTTGGAGAGTTTCAGAGGGTTCCCCAGTAAGAGAGTTCCAGAGTTCCAGAGTGAGAGAGTTCAAGGGTTCCTGAGTTTGAGAGTAAAAGAAAGAGTGCTTGCACCGCCGCAAAGAGACAGCAGAGTTCTGTTTGGTGATTAGTTTGTCTTAGTTTATGAATCGTTGTTCCTGAATAAAGAAATACAGCTTCCCTGCCCAGCCGTTGTCTCCGCGTCTCTGTTACCCGCTGTGAAGCTAGCCCGCCCAGTAAGAGCCTCCGAAATTTTAACAACAAATGGCGCCCACGAGGACCTGACCTGCGCATCTCTCAGATAAGTAAAGACAATTTGGCTACCTATGCACTATGGCCTTCTCTTCTGCTTGTGAAGAGATCTCCAAAGGCCTCTGCTCTTTCTTCACGAGACTGTTTTGCTGTTTCTGGAACATTTATCTCTGGACCACTCTGTGGTTTCCACTCGCTCGGGCGAACTCAGAACAGCCAGCGGGAAGAGCCAGCGGGAGGGAGGCGAGGTGCGGAGCTGCTGTTTCCACCTGGTTAAACAGCCAGCCAGCCAGCTGCGCCCAGACAACCCTGCGCACCGCGCCCGCAGCCCCGCAGCCCTGAAGCCCGCAGGAGGCCGACGTCAGCACACAAGAGCCCCTGGAGCCCGAGGCCAACACGCAAGAGCCCAAGGCCATCCCACAGGAGCCGGATCTCCACCGCGTGGCGCAGGGCACTGGACGCGTGATCCCTCCACGCTGCTCGGCCACTGCGAGCAGGGCAGCAGACATGGCAGGGCCATGGGGCAGGGCCACGGCGGCCTATCATGGCTGCCACCCCTGGGCACCTAGGCCCACGCCTTCTACAAAACTGGCCTGACTGCCCTCTTGCTATGAATTCTGGAACCATCCCGGGCCTCCCGGACCCCCGGGCTCCCTGCCGAAAATGGGCACACGAGATCTCCAGCCACCGGTCCGGTCTGAAGGCAGACAAGCTGGAGTATGCAGAGATTTGTGCAGAGATCGCAACCTGCAATTCCTAGAAGTGGAGCTGCATGGGAAGCCACCTCCGGATGGTGAAACCTCCCCCCCCAACAACTAAGACAGTACAGATGTAAATTCGTGTTTAAAATGACATGTCTTCGTAACAAAGGTTTCTCTCCTAGTGTATTAATGACCATGTTTATGTGTATGTTTAAAGTTTGGTAAACAGTAGCTTTAAGGCTAAATTCTTACTAGTCAAAGTTAAATGAAAAAGGTTTTCAACGTAATTCTCATAAAGATAAAATTAACTTACATTTAAAGTCTAAGGTAAAAATTAGTTAACAAGCAATATATTTTAACTAAGTTAGGCTAAACAAAAGGTTAAATAGACTTGTTGATATGTAAAACTCTCCACTACCTTCTCTATTAGAAATGGTAGATCGCACAATGGCTATGCTAATTATTCTCATGCCTGAGGTTTCCTCTCCGGCCCACACCTAGGGTGTGTCTCCATCTTGAATGGGTGTAACAAAAGGTTAAAAGACGTTGTTGATATGTAAAAGTCTCAAATTCCTTCTCTATTAGAAACGTTGGATCGTGCAGTAGATATGCTAATAACAAGTTTTGTTTCATAGTAAGTAAGTTGCAGCCAGCTGCCTTTGGGACTCTAGGCCATTCCCCGCCCCCATGCAAATGCCCGTCGAGGCAAGTAGCCCCCCAGAGGCAAGAAATGTTTTTTTTAAGATGATAAAGTTTAGTTTGTGCCAGTTTTTTTTAAAAAATGCCTGTACGATATAGTTTTCTGTTCACCCCACACCCTTGATACTATAGTCATTTAGTTAAAAAGAAAAGGGGGAATTGTTGTATGCTTTACATTGGGTTCTAGTTCTCCCCCGCCAAGAGAATTGCATCAGTCCTGTTAATTTCGCGGGCCTGCTTGGCCCCGCCCCTAGGAAACCCGCCAGAGTTCCAGAGTTGGAGAGTTTCAGAGGGTTCCCCAGTAAGAGAGTTCCAGAGTTCCAGAGTGAGAGAGTTCGAGGGTTCCTGAGTTCGAGAGTAAAAGAAAGAGTGCTTGCGCCGCCGCAAAGAGACAGTAGAGTTCTGTTTGGTGATTAGTTTGTCTTAGTTTATGAATCGTTGTTTCTGAATAAAGAAATACAGCTTCCCTGCCCAGCCGTTGTCTCCGCGTCTCTGTTACCCGCTGTGAAGCTAGCCCGCCCAGCAAGAGCCTCCAAAATTTTAACAACACACCTAGTTGTCTAATGTTTTTCGAGCTTTTACTATCATTTTATGAAAATCAGGAAGTAAAGCTGCACTGTAGATAGTTTATCCCAGCAAGGAAGGGCAGTACTTAGCCATTCCTTCTACACCTGGTAGTTAGTTGATTTATGTCAGGGTTCTAATATTGTGAAGCTTTCTGAGCAAATGAATTTTAATGACTGACTTGTTAAAGTTTGGTTAATTAATGAAAATCACAGGTAAAATCACAGATACCTTTTTTTTTTTTTTTTTTAATGAGAACTGTACCATAGTGTTATGGTTTCAACCTTTGTTCTCTATGGCACACATAAGCTTTGTAGTGAGTAGCAGTACATTAGCCAGTGCATGGCAAACGCTAGAAGAAGAAGCCAGTGCATAAAAACAACAAGATGTATCAACAAACAACTCCAAACATATTACTGTGATATAATGAGTAAGTTTGTATAGCTTTTGTTCCATGCACTCAGATGATAAGCATAAAGATAGAAATAAAGGGCACCTGGTTTGTTTCTAAGTTTGAGCAACTACAATCTATGCTGCTGTGAACATAGGTGAATACAGATCTCTTTGGATGTGTAATTTGTATTCTCTGGGTGGATCTCTGGAACACGGATTGTTGGATCATAAGGTAGGTTCATCTCTATAGTGTACTGAGGAATCTTCAGACCCCTTTACACAGGGGTTGGATTAATCCACATTCAGAGATGAGAAGTTTTACCATGGGAGGTGGCACAGCAGATAAAGTATTGGACTCTTAAGCATGAGGTCCTGAGTTCAATCCCCGGCAGCACATGTACCAAAGTGATGTTTGGTTTTTTCTATCTCTCATCCTATCTTTCTCATAAATAAATAAAATAAATAAATAAATAAATAAATAAATGTTTTGCCTATCTGTTTTGTCCTATAAATCATTATTATTCCAATGAAATGATTTATATTTATATGTATATGTATAAAAATGTAAGTACACATATATGACAAAAACAATTAGAACATTATAAATGGTTAAAAAAGACAAAACTATTAAGATTAATCAGGTAATTTTATTTATTATTTACCACTCAACAGCAACCAACAGGAACATCTGAATTAACAGAATCTCTTTGGAAGCTGCTTTGGAAATACACACACGATAAATTTAACTGTTCATTGTCAATTTTTTTAAAAATGGATTCAAGAGCAAATGACACTGATTTATACTGTGCCCAAGCACTACTCAACAAATCTATTAAATTACAGAGGAAAAGGAAATCAAAGAAGCTTTGCTATATTATGCATGTCACCTTATTTAAATAGAAGGCTGTACTTCTTTAAAGCAACAGAAATATGGAGCTTCCTATATTTATATATGTTTTAAGTAGGTGATTACAAACACAAAGGTGTTATCATCAAAAGCAAGGTCTAGTTCAAGAAATTTCCTATTGCAAAACTTGCAAGATACAAAGCTAAAATTCATATGTTCCTTTTCTCAGTTCTGAATTCTTTCACTAAACATAAATATTTTAACATATATTAATTTTCTGACATTCAAAATTGTAAAGTCAATATGGCAGAATTATTGTTAAAAGCACATATGTACAAATATTTTCCCATACATAAAGTATTTGGCATAATTATAACAATCATACTGCATCCACAATTGTTTATTTTTATTTTTACCATTTTTTTACACATAATGGTATCTCTTATTAAAATTAACTAGTTATGTACAAAAATACTTAACATTTATCATAGAAAACTTCTATAACCAGCCTCAACAGCTTATGCCTGCTGAATGGTCTCATTAAGAGAATATAAAAAAGTGGTCACTGCCTTCCAGGTAAGCTATCAACAGAAAACAAACATGGTTAAACTAAAAGGAGCTTCCCAACAAAAGAGGGAAAATATTTAACAATATGGTTTAAAATACAGTCATGTCTACTGTCAATTGAGTGTTATAAACAGTCAGTAAAAGAAAAAAATACAAAATACATTTCTACATACAAGGTGCTTTTTTTTTTTTTTCATAGTCCTACAAATGTGGCTTTAGCATCCTTATCTAAATGTAAGATGCTGTATTGTGATTTTCAAGTGAGGGCAGTCTACTACAGCAAACCTTCAAAAAAGAAGAACACTAGAATCAGATCAGAAAAAAGGACTCTACTGGTAAGAATGGGGAGTGATGAGGAATTTTTAAAAATTTTGTGCAGGATTGAAAGTTAATGCCCTTGCCATTTGAATGTCCTTTTGCCATTTAATCATGGCAATATATTGTCTCTGAGGTTTTTTTTTCCTTTTTCTTCATTTAGCTATTGATTTAATACTGTCCTGTATTGATTCCTGAATTCTTATTAATGGGACCCATTAATTTGTTCCTACTTAATACATGAACATCTGCTCTTTTTTCAGTGATAAATTTTGCTGAGGAAACTATCAAGTAAGGAAGCACAAAATTCAAGTAAACATTTCTCCTGGGGTATTTTGCTTTATCTACCTGATTGGAACACTGAAAGTTAATTGCACCTTGAAAAGAAATACAGTAGATATCAAGGTATCAGGGTACTAAAGGATTTACCAACTAGATGACAGAATCTTAAGAATGTAGACAACTGTCAAATGCCATAAATAAATCAAGTATTTTGTTTCCAGAACAAAACAACTCCCATTCCTAATCCTTTGAACCCCTTATGTGTAGTGCCTAACTGACCTGCTTTAACTTTCAGTTCTGATGGTGTGCATTGATCGGCCTGCTCATGGAAAGAGTCAGAAATCTCTACTTATAGAAGTCTTCTAAAGCCAGGGTCATTGTTAGGATGTGCACTGACTTAATAAGCTTTCTCAGAGTATCAAGTATTCAGTAAAAACGACAGTATTGTATTGGTTTTAAGGTTAAACTATATATATAAAAAAAGTGAACCTAAAAAGATACAAAAGTCTTTATCACTATTTACCACTTGCAAATGAGAAAGTTTAATGAAATTCAGCCATATTTCATGTAACACCTGGCGTTTCAGATCAGTAACTTAATATTGTGCAACATCGTATTAATAAGCGAGTTTTTAATTCCATTCACTTAAAAGACAAATCTGAGTAATTTATTAAAGTGCCTACACTAAATGTCTTCCCATCAGACTTATTCTCTTTTAAAATGGGGCAAAAAATCCATCGCGGGTGAATACAAAAGTGACTTATAATTGAGAGACTTTCCGAGGCAGGGGCCTGGGCCGCGGAGCAGGGTCAGTCCTTCTGGTCCCATTCTCCAGGTGGCTGGGTCTTGTTGCCAAGGGCTTGGGGGGCAAGGCGGGGGGCTCGGAAGTGACAGGAATGGAAAGGCTGTGAGGTAGCGGGACAGGGCGCCTCAGAGTCCGCTCATAGACACTGTAGGGTGGTGGCGTTTTACTCTCCTTGCGCACCGGCTCCTCTGGAGCACTGTAGCTGGGTCCTGGTACCACTGGTGGTGCTGACTGTTCATTCACCTGATTCTCAAATCCTGAGGTTTCCGAAGTGCTACACCGGCTGAGAGAAGAAATGCCACTGCTGTAGCTGCCCGACAAGACCGGAGAATTTGAGATCAGTCCTGGAGAGTGATACTCCACTGGAGATGGGGTGAAAGACTGCACAGAGCCCTGCTGAAGTACAACGGGGTTGAAGAAAAAGAAATGTTAAGATAGGGGAGTTGGGCGGTAGGCAGCGGGTTAAGCGCAGCACGAAGCTCAATGGCCGGTTCGAGCCCCGGCTCCCCACCTGCAGAGGAGTCGCTTTACAAGTGGTGAAGCAGGTCTGCAGGTGTCTATCTTTCTCTCCCCTTCTGTCTTCCCCTCCTCTCTCCATTTTCTCTCTGTCCTATCCAACAACGACGACATTAATAACTACAACAATAAAACAAGGGCAACAAAAGGGAATAAATATATAAATACTAAATAAATAAACCTTTAAAATTATATTAAAAAGACACATGTTAAGATAAGAAATAAGTTGTGAAAATATTATGGGATGAAATGTGTTCCTCCCCACTCACCTACTAACTGACATGTTGAAGTTCTGCCTTACAGCACTTCAGTATGTGACTGTATTTGGAGATGGGGGAATTAAAGAGATGATTAATGTGAAATGAAGACTTAGGGTGGGCCTTAATGTGCGGAAACTTGGACACACAGAGTGACACCAAAGATGTGTGCATACAGAGAAAAGGCAACCAAGGACAGAGGGAGAATATAGAGTTCTGCCAGTCAAAGAGAGAGGCGCCTCAAGAGAAATGAAGACTAGCAACACCTTGATGTTAGACTTGGAGCCTCCAGAACTGTGAGAAAAATTCATTTTCTCCTCGTCATCTCTTAGGCTGTGGTGCTTTGTTTTGGAAGTCCTGTAAGAGTAATGCAAATACTCTGACTCAAATACCATTGTCACTTGCAGCAGTTAAAATCCACATCAGGCATTTAACTGCCAGACCTAGCACTCATTCACTTCACCTCACTGCCCACTTATTATTCTCAAGGCAGACATTCAGAGGCATATAGTCCCATGGTTTAAAGGAGAAGTAGAAAAGACAATAATATGGGGGATGCCATTTAGCCGGGCATGAATGGCAGGCCAAGATGTAGGCTTGCTTAGCACATGAATGGGACTTCCAGAAACCCAGAGAAGGGGTGAGAGGTATGCTAGGTCTGCACCTGAGTCTTCTGCACCTTTATTAAGATGCCTGAATTGAAGCAGGACTGAGACAGTCATCTATATTGTTTTCTTTCAACCTGTCACGTTAAGTTTTAAATGCAGAAGATACCCTATAAAACTCTATATTGCTGCTTTCGTGATGAAATGGAAATTTAGGCTCAGCATTATAGCATTGGAATTGTATGCCCGAGGCCCCTATTATTATACCCAGTACCATCATATCCCAGAACTGAAGGGTGCTCTGGTCTCTTGAAAATAAGTATATATATTTTAAATGGTACTGGAAGATCTTATTAATTAAAAGAGGTTTTTAACAAACAAATGGCTCATTTTCATTTAATACATATAACCTTTTGGAGGTGAGCAAGGGCTTAACCCATACATTTCTCAGTTTACCAGCTCTTACAATTCTACTTCACATGGTATTCTCCGGCATTTTTTTTTTTTACTTTGTTGTGCTAGCTATCTAGCCCTGTTTGATGCCTGAATTTGTAACTCCTGCTGGTATATACTAAGGCTATAGTCCTATAAACTTCTTAAGGGGGCTGGGTGATGGCACACCTGGCTGAGTGCACATGTCATACTATGCAAGGACCTGAGTTTAAGTCTTCACAAGTGGGTGAAGCAATGCTGCAGGTGTCTCTGTCTTTCTCCCTTTCTATCAACCCCTTCCTGTCAATGTCTGGCTATCTCTATCCAATAAATAAATAAATATAACAGACAAATAAAAAAATTTCTTGGGTATATCCCAAGATCTAAGCATCTTAAAATCTTAATAAATAAAGAATAAAGAAACCTAAATGGCTTAATTTAACCTGTATTTTCTTTTTAAAAATTTTTATTTATAAAAAGGAAACACTGACAAAAACTATATGATAAGAGGGATACAACTCCACACAGTTCCCACCACCAGAACTCCCTATCCATCCCCTCCCCTGATAGCTTTCCTATTCTTTATTCCTCTAGGAGTATGGACCCATAATCTATATTTTCTAAACTTACTTGGTCAGAGACTTTTTAAATTTGTCACATAATGGTTTATAAAATAAAATTTCTGTGGAAGACACTGAGAAATACTCCTCTAGAATAACTTTGTTTTGGTCTCTCTTTCTCAGAACAAAATAATGAAGGGGGGGGGGAAGATGGTAGCATACTTGGCAGAACCCATGTTACTAATCATAAAGACTCAGATTTAGACTCCTAGTCCTCATCTACAGGGGAGAATTTTCACCAATGGTGAAGCAGTGCTGCAGATGTTTCCCCTTCTCTCTATCTCTATTGCTCACCCTTTATCAAAAACAAAAAACAAAACAGAAATAGCAAAAAATAATGCTGGCACACACATTCTTTCCTTTAGCAGGGTTTTAAAATTAAGCATGGACTACTAAGCGATCTCACTGCTGTGATAGAAAAAAAAAAAAAAGCAAGACCCCAATTTCAAAACAAGCCATGTGAATATAAATTTTTCTGTAGGGTTAACTCTAGTTGCTGAGAAGAACAAAACTCTGAATTGGTTAAGGAAGCAAATTTCATTCTAATCATAGAGAAGTTTGAAACTTGGTTTCACTGTGCCCTCTATTGTAATGCAGGAGATATAGCACAAATATTTCATTTGTTTTCTCTTTCATTCAAACTCTGTAGCTTCAAGGTAATAACATATCACCAATTAAACAAGGTACAAGTCAACAAAGAGAGTATATGCCACCTCCCTTATCTGTGACTATTTTGTATGTATTTAAATGTTCTCAGTCCTTAGCGAATGACTCTTCAAAGAAGAATAAAAAGAAGATAAAGCTACCTACTTATAAAGATCAGGTTGAAAAATATAGATGTTAATTCCACAGTAACTTTGTGAGTTAGGACAAGTAGGAAGATACAAAAGCACTATGTTGCTTTCCCCGAGTGAAGTCAATAGGACAATCAATGGCTTCCAGAGCCAATGCAAACACTGTGCACTTTTATCATTAACAGCTGCACTGCAGAATGACAACTAAAACTAGCAAATAACTTACACTCACCAGAAAATTTCAACATGCAAAAAGTAGGCAAATACAAACAAAATCACACTTCTTTGCAATTTCCTCCCGTTTTTTTTAATTTAAGTTTTGTCCTTTAGGTTCTCAATTTATATCAGCAATTATCCTTCACACTACAGATGCATTAGATCACAACCTCCCTGTTTGTAGAAGCTGATTTGTCTTTTTCTCTCACATTAGCTATAAATAACCAATCAACAAAAAGAACATGAAATGTGTAAATCCAAAGTCACTCAGGTACAAAATTATTCTTTCAGTCTCAACTTCAACTTCATATTAACCTCTGGTGCAGCAGCTCTGAACACCACTCTCTGTATGTACTGACAGTCCTTACAACCAATCAGATTCAATTTATAGACTAAATACTATTCTTTACCTTCATGAAGGACTTTGTATGTTTAGAGATGTTAAATAGCCTACATCTACATAACAAATCAGACATCTGACCTTTAAAGCTTTCCACTTGGTTCCCCGGAAATGTTTAAAATTCTTTTTATTGCCTTGGTTTTCATGATCAAGTATGTATCTCTAATGCAAATGAACACTTAGATAGAAATAAAGTTGGGTTTAACTTTATCAAAAAGTGGTGAGAAGGAAAAAAAAGGCGTAGGGCAGTCAATATTTAGTAGATCTTTTCATTTGAAGTGTTTCTTTTCTTTTTCCTCTTTTTTTTTTTTAACAACATGTCTTAAACCAAAACAGCAAGCTAAAAATGTCTTAGGAGATACATGGAAACCATATGTTTTTCCTAATTCAGTATTTATACTCACTCTGTTTTGTATAGTCTCATTGGTACTATTTAAGGAGTTTGAATTCAAAGCACTGCATTCATGAATGAGGTTCCCTAAAGGTAAAGACTAGTGCCTTCTTTTTTAATCCATCTTCCTCTGTCCGTTATTTATATTCTTCCCTTTGTCTGTCTGTGCAAGTGAAAGCAGCTCTTTATGTGATAAGATGAGTCTTAAGAACTTGGGTTAATCTTTAGCCTCAGTCTAAAGAAGGTCCTGTACCTTCATTGGCGATCTTCCCGCTGGTGAGGGGGACACTGCTGTTGTGTGTCTTGCTGGTGAAGCTGCAAATGAAGAGAAAGAGAGATCATTTTCAATTAAGAATACCCAGGCAGTTAATTATTTGCCAATGCTCTTTGTGTGTACAAACACATATAAGTGATCCACTATGTAAAGACATTCTACAAAGGAGAATAGGGGAAAACTAAGTGATTTCTGTCCAAAAGAGATTCCTAACAAAAGATGATAGTAAAGAGATATGGGTTAACCAGTGAAAAGTCATAAATGTATACATGATACTTTAGCAAAATGACAGGGCCCCCAAACTGGTTCAACTACTTTACCAGTTTCCTAAAGTCTTTATGTCTATTCACCACTGGATGATTTTGAGATTTTAAAAGATTTATATAGTTGTTAATGAGAGAACCAGGGTATCATTCCAGCCTATGCTATGCTAAGGATTGAATTTAGGACCTCATGTGCAAGAGCCTAACAAATGATCTACAATATCATCTCCTAGGGAATGGGCTCTTTATTTAAAGACTATTTAGGCATGAGGTCTGAGTAGCAATCTTTTTGAAATTGCTGCTGACTTTGGTCTCCATAGTCAGGTATAGCAAGCAAGCTCACCTAGGCAGTTTAGAATAGGCTTGTGGGAATACTTTGACACTAGTCTCTTCTTCCTCACGCCTAGTACCCCCTAGACAGATAAGAACTCATCGGTTTCCATTTCTCCTCTTAATACATGTACCAGGGGTAGAAGATGGTCGAGGTGCTGTGCTAAAGAGCTGGTGCTATGACAATGAAAAGATCTCTGTTTCTGCCACTAGATTTTTCTAGTCTCACAGATGGGGTCTCACAGCATGTAAGGTGGCACAATTCTGTGTACATGTTTGTGGATCAGATCCAGCTCTCTAGAGCACACACAGTAAAGCCTGCCACAACGCAGTCAGCATGGTGAGAATAAACCAGACATCCCAATTCCACCTGTAGAGGTTTCAGTGAGTTCAGGGTTTGTTGCTCTGTGATGAGCTGCCATTCTCCCAGTTGTCACAGTGAGTAAGGCTTAAGAAAAATACAGAAAGGCTGAAGGGAAAAAAGACAGACAGTTACAGATCCCCTCTACAATGACCACAGATGATGGCAAGAAGACAGACCATGAAAACAATTAGTGCAGAAGGGAGGGCAGAGCTGCCACATTCATGGGGAAGAGGTAAGGTTACCTGTGTAATCTGGGTCTACAGGAATAGGAAGAGTGGCCCCTTATGACACAATGAGATATGCAGTCCCCATCTTGCAAACCTGGGGCATGTCATCAGTATACAACATGCTCCAGCACAAGTGTGAATTCTGTCAACTGTGATTTCTAATCATGGAAGGACAAAGAGTGTATGGACAGAGAGGACAGAGAAGCAGGCTTTGACACCATATGGCAAAAATCGAGATTTACTGTTGCCTGGAATCCTCTTCCTCACAAGGGTCATATGACACCACCACTTTTGACCCTTCAGTAGCCTCCACACCTACTGAAGGTTCACAGAGATATTTCTCTGGAAGGTGTTCTCCCTCAGAGATTTAAAATAGTTCTGTTAGTACCTTTTTCTGAGGTTTTTTTTCAAGTCCCTAATTTTAAAAACACAGCATGTTTAAATTAGAAACTGCCTCAATATATATATATATATATATGTATATATATATATATATATATATATATATGGAATAAAATATAAATTACTTGGATGATAAATATGAGTCCTCCACAAACTTATAAACAGATACAGATTAATGATTAAGTCTAAAATTATCTCTTGTTCTGTAAAAAGATGTTACAATCTTTCAAAAACTTACTGGTGACTTTAAGCTTTGGCATGCATAGAATAAACTAGGTGACACACAGTTTATTCTGAAAAGAATATTTACTTAGTAAGAAAAAAAGCTAATAGAAAGATGACATGCAGGGAGTTGGGCGGCGTGTTAAGCACACGTGGCGCAAAGCGCAAGGACCGGCTTAAGGATCCTGGTTCGAGCCCCTGGCTCCCCATCTGCAGGGGAGTCGCTTCACAGGCAGTGAAGCAGGTCTGCAGGCGTCTCTCTGTCTCTCTTCCTCTCTATCTCCCCCTTCTCTCTCAATTTCTCTCTGTCTCTATCCAATAACAAATAAATAAATAAAGTTTAAAAAAAGATTAAAAAAAAAGAAATATGACATGCTAAAATAGAGCAAATAAAACATGATTTCAGGAAAACCCATGACAAAAAATGGTGTCATATTCTTTCTTGTTTTTAGGGCATCTGCATTTTTTTTTTTTTTTTTTACAACTGCAGACCTGCTTCACCACCTGTAAAGCAACTCCCCTGCAGGTGGGGAGCCAGGGACTTGAACTGGGATCCTCATTTTGGTCCTTGCGCTTTGCGCCACATGCACTTAACCGCTGTGCTACTGCCCGACTCCCAGGTTGTCTCATTTTCAAAGCTTTAAAACTACTCTAGATAAAAATTAAGTGTTGAGAAGACTCTTCCCAACACAAGGATAGGCAGAGTTAGTAGAATACGATAGAGCTAGTACTATGAATTCACAAAGAAAGTTTAAAAATTATTTCCAGTTGTTCTTAAACTCTAGAAAAGCTTGGTAAAATAATAGATTCTAAAGAGTTACTCCAGAAATAATAAAAATTATGATTCACTAGCTTGAAAAGTTAGAGCCCAGAATGGACTTCTATATTCCTTGCACAGATTGCAGTGTCTTGCATCAACTTTTTAAGAAACATGACCCATGAATACAGACCACCTTATTTAGCAGATTAGTTATGGTTAGTTGTTCCCTGTAAGCACATCAAAGTTATAGTTAGTTAATTTTTATGTAGGGGAAACCTGAAACCTATGTGTTAGTCCAGAGTAAAATTGAAGAAAGTGGTTGAATTGCCAGAGGTTGCTGAAGCAGTGCAAGAACATGCTAGCAGTAGCCGAGCAAGGTTGGTTTTGAGAATGGTGCTTAGGAGAAAGGACAGTCTAAAAAATCTACCTGGGGAATTTATTGGGAATGGAATACTCATTTAGTGCAACAAAATTTCAAAAGACAGGGAGAACACTGTAAACAAAATATGTACCTACTAAGGTTTTTTATTTCTAACATCAAGTGCCTACCTTTCAATCTGAAGAATTCAGGACAAGATTGAGTAGTTAATAAAAATTTATAAAAGTGATTGGTCAAATGCTTCAAATACCCACCAGTCTGTGTGGGTCTTGGAGGGACAGGGGGAGAGATAAGTTTCCCACTATCCGACATGTTCTTGGCTTCTTTACCACTGTCCAGGCTCCAGCTGCTAGGGGTAGGATTCACAGCTGGAAGGGAATAAAACAGCTAAAAACACACTGTCCACTTTTGCTCTTTGAAAATTTGAGATGATAGAAGTCAGAATTATCCAGAATGAAAAATGTCAATTGGCTAAAAAAAAAAAAAAAAGGAAACCTAAATAAAACCTGGAATTACCTATCTCACAGTTAGAGTTAACATTTTATTGGGTAATAGCATATATCTTTACTTCTCTCAAGCAGTCAAGCAGAACTACAAATGCACTTGAGCACAGAGACTTGTAGAGAATTACTGCTATGTTTAGATGCTAGATAAGATAAAAATATATATTCACTAGAATGTTTTAAAACTAATTCTTATCATTATTATTTTGGTAAAATTTTCTGAAAAAGTACCCCCACACAGAGAAAGGGAAGGTAATAACATTTGGATGGTGGGCCACACCATATCATGTTGATGTCCAACTCTTTCAGAAAAGGACCCTGGCTTCTGAAATCAATAGATTCTTTTGAAGTTTGTCATAAAACAATAATTTGGCATAGTGACAGCATCATTCTTTTACTGTAATCTGACTGCTCCATGCTTCAGTAAGATGCAGAAATATGGAACAATCCTGTTAGGAACAAGGGCAAGACACACAAGGTTATAAATAGCTGCTTTGCCATAAGGTTTACAAAATAAAATCTTTGAGATTTTTCAGCAGTTTGATCTCTGTGGAGACACTGCCATCTAATGGACATATCTAGGATCTCAACATTTTACCATCTTAAAAACCATGTTCATCATGTGGACTGGAATAATCATTCTTAAGAACAGGTTTTCTATGTTATTTTAAAATTTACTTTTTTGTTTTGTTTTTGCAGAAGGGGTGAAAAACATTAAATTCTTAAATTCTCCAGACGAAATCAATCTTTGCCATGTAACATTAAGGCGACACTTCTTTAAAAAGAATTTGGTGGCGATTTCACTAATTTTCATCTCCCAAGAAA
The DNA here is from genome assembly GCF_950295315.1 of Erinaceus europaeus. Taxonomy (NCBI): domain Eukaryota; kingdom Metazoa; phylum Chordata; class Mammalia; order Eulipotyphla; family Erinaceidae; genus Erinaceus; species Erinaceus europaeus. Next base: position 80,564,305 of record NC_080169.1, read on the forward strand.
AGTTTTGACTTATTGGTGTACTCATATAAAAATACAATCTAGTTATTAATGAGAGTAATTAAAGTGCACTCTACTGGGACATTTCATTAGTAACTCTTGATTCACTGACTTGTGAAGATGCTTTGATTTTTGAAGACTGACCCTGAGAAGAGCAAATGGGTGACTTACACCAAGCCCCCACCCCCACAGCCAAGGAGTCATATTTAATCTGCACCACCTCCTCTGCTGTGTTATACAGACGGATGCTAATGGGCTACACAGGTGTTTATTTCTCTTTTGTGTGTATGTGACCTTGAGGTGGGGTGCACTCCATTATGCACTGGACTGCAATTCTTAAATAGTATCTGAGTCACCACGAACAACAGATGAGCTGGCAGAATGAGTTTTGTAAGGGGAGGCAAAGGATAAGGCTCTGGAAACAATCTGGAAAGGTGCTATTTTCATTATGCTGAACAAATAGTCTAACTGGCAACTTTATTTCAGGGAGCCCAGGAATTGCCTCAGTGACTCACTGAATGACACCAAAAGCCATTAGCCAAGGAATTCCTAACTTGCTCAGATATTGCTGCTAAATCCTGCGAGAAATCAGTTTTTGAAGAACATCGTGAATGACTGCCTTTCATTAATCCCCTAAAGAACATATTATTCTTGATCACTGAAGATCTGCCCTTCACACACACAAACAGAAGACTGGAGAAAAATGAGGACAAAACAACCCTTACACATTCTAGGACTGATGAACCGGATGACTATAGACCTACCTTTCTCTGGTGCAGAAAGATTTGGGTCACTGCGTGGCAAGGCCCCCTCTCCAATATGATTAAACAGCAGCCTCTGCAAAGGCACAGAGTCTTATTTTTATGATGTGATTTGCTGACATGTAAGATCTCTTAGAAAAAGAGAGACTATCTCATTATGGAAACTTCATTAAAAATAATTTTTCTATGGTAAGATGATCCTAGGAACAAAGAATTCAATTATATTTATGGGAAAAAAATGGGGAAGGGAAGAGCCTCAGGTTTGAAGGATAAGAACACAATATTTAAAGATTGTATTAGATATTAAAGGCAAATGGTAGATTATTTTTTATAATAAAATATGGGAAATATAAATAGTGGCCGTTAAGCAGTGAAATGTAATTTAAAAGAAATATTAACTTCAACATTTTTTTCGTGAATGGACTTTAAGTCCTTTAATTTGAAATCCTAGATTAGGCCAAAACATACAAAATGGTTAGTATTCTATAATTCTTAATCCATGCAAAGGACAAGTTTTAGAAATTTTGACTTGATACATTAAAATAAAAAAGTGCCAAGTTGCTTAAAGTAGATGGACCACGGAACTAGATCTTTGGGGAATTTTGGCAACATACAGTGTTGCAAGTTTTAACCAAAGGCTGACAACTCAAGAGGCTCATCAAGGAAGGCTTTCAGATTCCCCGGTGCTGACAATATGCTCTCTTAGAGCAGATGGAACAAACTGAAATTGCCTTGCAACATCAAGTGACAAAGGGAAATGAAACTGGTTAGCTGGTTCAGCCAAACGCACTCCGATATAATTTCTGTGAGACATCAGTGTTGTGCAGATGAAGTATCCTGGGACTTTCAGGAAGATCACACAATCAGCAAAGATAAACCAATCAAGCCAAATCCCACTCGCTCTCATCCATTTCCAGATGCAGCTACAGACTTCTGCCAGGATGGTGTAGAAAAACAGAAAAATTAGCTAGAGGATAAACAACTACTTTTTTTTTCTCTGTTCTTAAGCGATTACCATATAATTGTTAAAAACCAAGGGTCACACATGAATCTTTGATTCTGAAACTACCCTTTGAAGCCCTTGAAGTACTCAGAGGGTCTTGCCCTTCCTGGAATTAAAACGGAATCACTTCAAAACCAATTTCAGGGAAGGTGAGGACCATGTACCTTTAGTTCTGAGGAGTACAAGGAGAGCCCAAGGTCTCTACAGACTTTACCTCTATGCATTAAAGAAGAATGGCAAAGGCAAGCAGAAATGATCTCTGCTCCCTTGGATACCTCAGATAGAAAGCAACTATAACTCTCAAACTAAGTACAGGCAAGAAAAAAGACCAAAAAATAGGGCATGCTTTTCCTTAAGTTTTTTCCCCCTAGATTAATGTAAAAAGTTCCTCTAAATTTCTGCTGTCACACAGCCAAACACATGCATACCCAACTCATTCACTCAAATGCCCCAGGTAATGCTTACATAGCATATCAAGGAGGGTGAAACAACTTCCCATTTCCCTCTCAACTTTAGTACTCAGGCAATAACTTGTGCATCAGATACATGAGTTTGAGAAAAAATTTCTAACACATTAGAGGCATACTCTTCACCCAGCTGGACTTTTTGTCTAACATATCTGGGTGCCTCTGGCAGCACGCTTCTGCAGATATGGAAGTAATTCCAGACTTTTTCCTTGCTTTGTAGTATGTGACTCCCACAGGACTACCTGAGAAGGCTCCACAGGTGTTGGATAAATGGCACTACATGGTCTCTCTCTTGGGGACAAGCAAGAGTTTTCTCTGGAATGTTTGTGTTTGTCAGACAACAAGGGAGAAGCTGAAAGAGAAAGGAAAAAAAAGGATTATTAATATGGTAAGTAGCACAGGGCCTGTTTGGAGAGAGCCTATTTGCTGCAGAAGCTGGTCAGTTTAGAAAACAAACATCAGCTTCCCCCAGCTAGAAGGTGTTCTGGGGACTATAAGCCTACCCCAGCCTTTGAAACTGACCTCTGGCACTTGATGGAGCAGAACTTGTCACATTAGGCGAAGCAGAGTGAGTAGAACTCAAGCTTGAGGTAGACGGACTGGGCTGGAAATACAGGAGAACTATTACTATAGAATGCTTACAGTTTTCAGACAACACTGGCATATTTGAAATAAAATCCCTAGCTATTTTTATTAATTAGGAGAGAATAAAGAAAGAAAAGACAGAGGTCATTTAGAAATACAGAAAGAATTTTATAAATAAGTAAATAAAAATTAAAAAAAAGAAATACAGAAAGATCTCAGTTAACTCAGACTGCTAAGGAATTAATTATCTGAGTTTTTTTTTCACTCTTGATGAAAGAATGTATTTTTGTGTTAGTTTCAGCTGCAGAGTGTGACTTCATATCGTTAGCAAAATAGTAAGTAGAAATAGGTGAGTGTCTCTAAAATGCATCCAGCCAAAGCATACATTTGGCATTATATCTTTTCCCCAAAGATAGCGGTGAGGAAAATTTCAACTTGGTTTTTGCTAAATCATTATACATGCTGCATTAGTAGTATTCAATTAAGTGTTTTGTTGTTGCAAGGATTATATTGATGCTAAAATCCCTAAAAATTATGTCTTTTTCTTTTGTGTAACATGGAAAATTTCTAACATGTACATAGGTAGAAAGATTTTTGTTATGTGCCTACATCACACATTCTTTGAGAAAAGAAAAAAAAAACAGTTACTTAGAAGTGCTAAGAAGCCACTAGTATGCAATAACATGCTTTAAGAATCCTAAACAGAAGCACCAAATCAACACTAATCTCTTCACAACTTGCCCTGGATTCTCCAGTGCATGCTCATGTCACATGAGAGTGGATGGGACTTTGTAGACTCCAAAGACTAAGAGAACAAGAGTATTTGAAAGTGTGTTCTTAACTCAAGTTCTTGCTTGTAGGTTAGACTATGTTCCTTAGCACAGCAAACAGACACTCTCATGATTGAGACAGAAAAGAATTAAACACAATCAGAGAAAAAGCCAATCAAGTACCTGCATGTTAAAGACTTCATCAGAGCTTTCTGATTGCCCTGTAATATTGCTTACTTCAGCAGAAGCTTGTGAGGACAGTGAGGAGGAAGAATATCGGTTGACAGCTGGGTAACTTAATGGGCTGTTTTTTGGGAAAAAAAATGGTTGTTAACTCAGTCTCTAAATTATACTTTATCACATGCTGGCATGGCATAAAACCAAAGGGGGTAAAAATACATCCATTTGATTGTCTACTGTTTGCCTCAATATAATCAAATGTTTTGAGTCTATTTATTTCTCATGCTGTTGCTCTTTTACCAGTGGCAGATTTCTACAGCTGCCTTGCGGGCTAATTATTTCATTAAGAAATAGCATATTTGACAAATTGTGCCGTAAAGGATAAGAGAATCATTCCAGATCATCTTGTAGGGATGCCAAATTGTAAGATAATTCAGAATATGACTTACCTGCGTCTAGGAATTACCCTGGTACCATCTGGGCTCATAGAAGCAGGTGCTGAGTTTCGACATACTCGAGGGCTTCCATTAGGAAAATGGACTGGACTGGCTTGTATACAAGCAGAGAACTCCTAAAGATGTAGTTGAGAAAATATATGAGGGGGCCAGACAGTGGTGTACCTGGTTTAGCACACACATTACAGTGTGCAAGGACCCAGGTTCAAGACCCTGGCCCCCTCCTGTAGGGGGAAAGCTTCACAAGTGGTGAAGCAGGGCTGCAGGTGTCTCTGTCTCTTGCCACCTCTACCTCTTCCTTCCCTCTCAATTTCTCTGTCTCTAGCCAATGATGAATACACATACAATTAGAAGAGTAATTGTGGGGGCAAAATAACTCAGGGGGTATTTTAGTATGTTAGGAATGCATTTAAGTTGTCATGAAACCTTTACATAGGGATCTAGTATGGTCTCAGCATCAAGCTTTCTTTCAGTTTATCATATATATATATATATATATATTTATTTATCTTTTGTTTTTATACAAGGTAAGCATAGTAAACAGAAAATTATGCTATTTGAGGACTCCTCAGTAAAATGGTGCAGTTTGGCAAGAAAACCAAAAGATGTCACTATTGGATACATCATCACCCCTTTAATAAAAAGTAAATGACTCTGGTTAGACTGCCCCCACCTGGACATTTTGTATACATACCTGGATTCCTAAACTTGACTTCATGACAAAGAACTGGTCCACCAGTTTTTTGTGAAGGGGTCTCATATCTTGAGGTACAAACTTCTCATGAACAGCCAAACCAAATTCCAAAATCTGTGCCTTGGTAGTAATATAAAGAAAAAGATCCATATCAGTGTCTTCACTAAGTACCTGCACAGGACCAGGAATTATTGCTAATTCTCTCAAGTCTTTAATTACAAGTGAGATGATCTTTAATTTACAAGTGAGAATACTGAAGTTCACAGAAATCCTACATGGAATAAAAGACAAAGAGGGATTAGTACAGAGGCCGCTCTGATTCTAAAGACTTAATTTTCTTACTGCCCTTTTAAAATCTGTGTTCTGAGGCAGGGAAAATAACATAGTGGCATAGTGGTTATGAAAACAGACACTCATGCCTGAGGCTCCAAAGTCCTGGATTCAATCCCCTTGCACCACCATAAACAGGAGCTGAGCAGTGCTCTGGTGAAAAAACAAAACAAAAAAAGAGTTGTGTGCTACTCTGGCTCCCAGGATGTGGTAGGAGACAAGGATGCTTCCTGTTATTAGGGGGAGCCAGTTCACACAGGGGAGGAGATTTTTTTCCCCTTCGGATAGCACCTGGTTTGCCATGCTACCCTTCTCTCTTCCATCACTTTTTCTTTCTTTTTCTTTCTTTCTTCCTTCCTTCCTTCCTTCCTTCCTTCCTTCCTTCCTTCCTTTTTCTTTCTTTCTTTCTTTCTTTCTTTCTTTCTTTCTTTCTTTCTTTCTTTCTTTCTTTCTTTTTCTTTCTTCCTTTTTAAGTTATCTTTATTTATTTGAGAGAGAGAGAGAGCCTGAAATCAAGAGGAAGGGGGATATAGAGAGGGAGAGAGGCAGAGAGACACTTGCAGCACTGCTTCACCACTAGAGAAGCTTTCCTCCTGCACATAAGGACTGAGGACTTAAACCTGGCTCCTTGTTCACTGTAACATGTGCACACAACTAGGTGTGCAAACAGCTGGCAATTTATCACTTTTTCTTTATCTAGCTACCCCTCAGATTTCCACAAGCTGTCTGGAAGCAAGAAGAAATTGAGCAGGTATTCTGTAATAGTTGCTAAGCTTCTAGTGTTTGTTAAAAACCATTATTCTTATTCAAGTATTATAGTGCAAAAAAAGGAGCAGCTCCCTTTTCAGAAGTTTTCCTGCTGTGAAGACCCAAAAAAGAGATATTTCCTTTGTTCAACAGTCAACAGTGATTAATTACTTACATTTGAATAGCAGCTTTCTTTTAAAAAATGCTCCTAGCTAGAGTGGTCAAAAGAACAAACTCCATAGGTAGTATTTAGTGGCTAGAGCATCTAGACCCATCCCTAGGGGGGAGAGGACTGTGGCAACTCCCACTCAGGACTAGAAATTTGCATGAAGATAAAATACTCTGAAATAAATACAAGGACAACTGTGAAAGGAACAATCTGAGTTGAGTATACAACTGAGGCATTGGGGTAGTAGAAACTGAGCCCACAGGTAAGTAAGTACCTCCGGTATGGTCTTCTCCATTTTAAATATCTTCTGTTACACAACGTTGCTTTTGTCCACATAGAGTGGTAGGCTGGCTTCTTTAAGTAGGGAGATAATTATGTTTACTGGGGAATATCTTTGGGATCATTGTCAGCAGAAGGGATAGACAAGGGCTTTGAAAACACCACCACCACCTCCAGGGGACTTAGAAACTGGGAATGTTTTCTCAGAATTCTGTTGTATTAGGTCCAAATGGCCAAACTTTATATATATATATATATCCTTGGAAATTAGATGCAGGTCATACAGGAAGGTGGTTGTCTTGGGCCAAGTGGCTCCCTGTAGCTGAAACAATTCTTAAAGATCTTGAGTCAAAGGTATCTGTTGAGGGTCACAGGACAGTAGTTGGAACAAGACCTTTCTGGAAGGTGTATTGGGCCAGTGTTTCTTTCTATTGTCCAGAAGGTTTATTTGAGCATTTTTACAGAGGTGTGGAGGAGGAAGACGATACTTTTGTTATCTCAGCCTCCTCCTCCTAGGGCCTTCAAAAATCATATGACTTGCCCAAGTAATCTAGAAGTTACTTTGTGCTACTTGTCCTGTGTTAGAGATCTAATGTATCCCTTATGTATCCTACGTGACAGCTCTTTTCACAAGTCTCCATGACATAATTCTAAGCATCTAGATTAATAAAGTTTCCCTGTGCTCTTTTTTTTCCCCCCTTTTCCTAAAGAGGTTACCTAGCCCCAAGCTATTTCCTTTTTCTTTTCTTTTTTGGGCAATAGGGATCAAACTCAGGATCTTAAACTTGTTAGGTATGCACATCACCACTAAGTTACATTCTTGGTCTCATGTTACCATTTAAATTCTGGGGGGAAAGAATCAGTCAGATGGGATATAGCAGGTAGGGCAAGCCACTCACAGCTGTCTTAGATCAAAGACAGAGATTTTGAAAAAAAAAAAAAATCAGAGGTTAAAGTCATTTCATTATCACAAGTTTTGAATAGGTTAAGCTGCCTACTTCTAGTACCTATATCACCCATAGTGATACATTAAGAACTAGACATATTCTCCATTTCTTTCTGGTCAACTTCAAATGGTTCCTCTTTTTTTATTAGGAACTATACTATTGAATCTTTCCCAGTCATGGCCCCTGTCTACGGCTACTCCTTTCAATTCAGTTTTAAATTTCAAGGACTAAATCTTCAGAGAATAAAATATGAACCAAAACCACACAACCTCATTTTCAAATTCAAAATAGCATATTTATTTATTAATTTGGTATTATCAAGTGGTAAAGAAGTTTTTGTCTGGGCCAGAAAATGATTCACTTGGATAATCACTGTTTTGTAATGTGTACAACCCATGAGAGCCTCGCCCTCACTGCACTAAAGAAAGCTTTGGTGCTTTAGTGTATGTGTTCTCTTATTCTATCTTAATTTTTTTGGTCACTTTTTATCATACATCTTCCTTTATAAATGACTTTTAAAAATTATCTTTATTTATTGGATAGAGACAGCCAGAAATCAAGAGGGATGGGGTGATAGAGAGGGAGAGAGAAAGAGAGACACCTGCTTTACCACTTGCAAAGCTTTTTCCCTGCAGGTGGGGACCAGGGGCTAGAACCCAGGTCCTTAAACACTGTAATGTGTGTGCTCACCAGGTGAGCCACCATCCAACCCCCATCTTTCATCGTTTAATGTATAAAGTTCACTTTCCATTTAGCTCAGATTCTGACCATGTTGTCTACCTCAGGGTTGTTCAAAGCATTTTTAGGCCAAGAGTGACCAACAGGGACACAACAGGCCTAAACACAACACAATAGATTATTTGATTCAGTTCTTCATATCTGTGAGAACTAAATAAGTAAAAATAAACTCTGCTTTGCTTGAATGAAAAAAAAAGATAAGGTTGCCTTGTTTTTTCTGTATCATATAACCTATAGGCTAGGACTGTAGAGCATGATTCTGTTTTATATTTTCCATTATTTGCAAAATAGTTTTATTTATGTAAATATATATGTATATATATTTAAGTTTACTAGTAATTTACAGATTGTAAGATTATAGGATATAGTTTCATACTGTACCCACCACCAAGGTTCTGTGCCCCTATCCCCCACCAGTAACCATCATAGTTCTCAAAATGGCTTAGGGCTTATGTCTTCTTTTCTTATAAATTACTGTTTCAATTCTATTTCATATTTGAATGAAAGAGAACTACTAGACTATATTTTAAAACAAAGATTATTGTTTGCCTAATTCCTTATTGTATGACATTCTTATTACATGACAGGTCAGCATCAAGCCTACAAGTCTATTGGGAGAGGAGTTGATTCAAAGAATATTCTAACACACTCCATGAAGCTGCTTGTGATAAAAGGCTGTCATAGTTTACTCAGTGCTAAATTTATTTATTGCATCAAGTCGGGGGGGGGAGTAGAAATTAGCAAGTTGATATACATTATATGTGAATCTGTGATTCTGGAGTGCCAGCATCAGTTAGACCACTGACCTAGCCACATGTCTAGGTAGGAGCAGAGAAGCTGACTGACTGACTTGTCCCCCTTACCTGCTCCAGCATCAGTTCTCTTAACCGTGTGATTTTCTCTCCATCTTCAGGGTGACTTAAGATGTATTCTTTGACAAAGAATGCCTAATAAGGGGAGGGATAGTCACATTTCAGGTAAATTCTAAAGGGTGTGAAAAACACAGTTTTGTTTTGTTTTTAAAGAAATGATACCATTATAAATTATGGGAGGTTGATTATTATAAATTATGGGAGGTTGATCAGAATGGAAAGTAAGAAAAAGACTAATCAATGGAGATCAATAACTATATAATAAGTATCCTTGGACATAAAAAAAAATAAAAAAGCAGACAAACAAATATCAAATTCAACTCAGTAAAATTTATGGGAACATAGCCTGAAAATACCTTAAAATTCAGTGTTACCAAGACTAGGACTTCAACCTCTAGGGTATTTTGCCTTTCTGTTTAGAACTAAAGTGGCAGATGAATAGTTCATTTAAAATCTAAATATGATCAGACTTTGATGTGCTTATAAACTCATTTGCTCAGGAAATACTTTGGTTAGACACTTCTTAAATAATCTTAATATCTTCAGCCTCAGCACTTTAATTCATCCAAGAAATACACACCCTTTTTTTTTTTTTTTTTTTTTTGCAATCAGAGTTATCAGTGGGGCTTGGTGCCTACATGATTCCTCTGTTGCTGGCAAACACCCCCCTTTCTTTCTTTGTTTCTTTTGATAGAGAGAAAGAGAGGGGAAGGAGATAGAAAGAAAGACAGCTTCAGCACTACTCTATTACTCTTGAAGCTTCCTCCCTGAAGGTGGGGGCTGGGGACTTGAACCTAGCTCCTCATACATGATAATGTGTGCTCTACTGAGTGAACTACCTTCTGCTTATGCTCACATTATCACATGTGAGGTAATAGAGTAAGTATCACAAATGACTGTGTTTGTACCCCACTTGACAAAAGACTGTCAATAACCTGAAGTCAGCATGCTGAGGTTTGCACATATTTTGAAAAAAGAAAGAAAGAAAGAAAGAGCTGTGAGGCCCTAAGACATCACGAGATTTTCTTTAAGGTGACACCACCCAGTCCTTACCTCTTGATATCTGGAAACACCACCATTAACTGCAGCATCTATAACTCCATTCAGGCACATGGTCAGAGGATTAATATTCTGCATCTGTCTGGTTTGACACTGACTTATCAGAGTCTTAAGCTGCTGATTCTTATTTTCTAGTACTTCAATTGCATTTTCCAGAGGACTCATTTCTATCTGTGAAGCAAATGAGCATAAATACATATTGGATTTTTTGACATTCAAAATGAAAGACAAAGTAGATTATCTATGTTCTGAGTTATCTGTGCCCTTTCCTGGCTCCCATTCAATATCTCCATCACGGACTGTCCAATAAAGTAGACAAGGATATGAAAGACAAATTAGCTGTATGCTAGGAAGATCTGGAATGGGAAGGCAATTATACTCATTGGTTGAAATGTGGTTTGGATAATCAGTAATCAGTATTTATATATTAGTAAGGCAATAAACAATTTAAGCTTTAAAAGAAAATTTGAGCATCTTGTGTTTTTTAAATTTTGTTCCCCCTCTCCCTCCCTTCCTCTCTTTCCTTCCCTCCTTCCTTCTCTCTCTTTCTTTCTTTTTAAGAATTAAATATTCAGGATTCTGCATATTTTATCACCTTTCTAGATGCTTACTTGATGCATAGTACCATGATACAAAGATGCATTTACAGATCCTCTGGTGTCAAGAGCTTTCAGACCAGTTAGAAAGATGGGACATATGCCCATATGGACCCCATATGCACAATAATGGCACCATAAGGTGGTACATGATGTTATACAGTTGGGATTTATAGAAAAATAATATATCTCATAGAACCTATTAGCTAAAGGGAAACAAAAGAGAATCATAATTACATTAAAATTTGGGGTTGCATGAGGAACTTAATGTAAAGACCAAGTAAATGTTACTCTAATGCATGGCATTGTGACTTATTGTCATTGACATTCTTTTTGAAGAGAAAGTCTGCCAAGCTTTCATCTGTAAAGTAATTCAATATTATCATAAGTACATTAAATATTGGTTCTTTACAAATTATAGAGTTTGAATAGGTCACTTAAAAATCTTAAACCAACATGGAAAATTTAGAATGATCTGACTGTCAAAATTAAGAATGTACATTCATTAAAAGTACTTGAAACAGAGGAAAGCTAAGTTAGAGTATAGAAGAGATTTGTAATGTGTAATCATATTGAAGAACTATATTGAAAATATACAAGGAACTCTTACAAACCAATATGAGACAGACAAATAACAAATGGGCCAAAGATTTACTGTCACTTTACAAAGGAAGGAAGAAATCTAAATGACACAAAATATATGAAACAGTTTAGAACTTAATTTGTAAGGCCTTTACATAATTAAAAAGGAATGCCACAACATTTTACTAGCCTTTTATTAAATGGCAAAAATTAATATAACAATAGCAAATGAGAATGAGAACAGAATCTCTCATTACTGCTGTTTAAAACTGAAAATACTGGGAGTATGGATCGCCCTGCCAATGCCCATGTTTAGCAGAGAAGCAATTACAGAAGCCAGACTTTCCATCTTCTGCACCCCATAATGACCCTGGGTTCATAATCCCAGAGAGATAAAGGATAGAAAGCTTTCAAGGAAGGGGGTTAGAAACGGAACTCTGGTGGTGGAAATAGTATGGAATTGTACCCCTCTTATCCTATGGTTTTGTCGATATTTTTTATTTTATAAATAAATTAATAACAATAAGAAACTGGAAATGGTTTAATTAGTTGGGAAAACAATTCTGTATAATAAGCTAATGTTGAAAAACAAGAAAACATATACATATATATTCATACACACACAGATAGCTATCTACATCATGTAATTCTATTCCTTGGCACATACTTGAGGAAACAGATCTAGGCACATGTATAAAATAATCATAATTGTCCTCAACACTGATATTTACATTAGTAACAGAAAATATAGACATATACTTTGTTATGGCCATATGAATGGAATAATATACAGCACTGAAAACAAACTTCAGTTACATGTGACAACATGGAGTAATGTTGAAATAATACTGAGTGACAGGAATAAATCACACTAGAGTATATACAATATGACACTTTTGTTTACACTGATTTAGAAAAACATTTATATGATGAACTAAACAAAGGAATATTTACCTTAAAATTTAGAATAGTGTTGACCTTTAAGGAAAAGGGAAGGAATTGTGATTGGGAGGTTATGGCATTATTTTGTTTTTTTAACTACATAGTGGCAAAAGAGTATTTACTTCCCGGTGTAAGGATCCCGGTGCGAGCCCACCGGCTCCCCACCTGCAGGGGAGTCACTTCACAGGCAGTGAAGCAAGTCTGCAGGTGTCTATCTTTCTCTCCCCCTCTCTGTCTTCCCCTCCTCTCTCCATTTCTCTCTGTCCTATCCAACAACAACAACAACAACAATAACTATAACAATAAAACAACAAAGGCAACAAAGGGCAATAAATAAAAATTTTTTAAAAAGAGTATTTACTTCCTAAATTTTTGTTTTATGATCATTAAATCTAAATCATAAAAAAAATTGAGTGGTGGGAGTCGGGCTGTAGCGCAGCGGGTTAAGCGCAGGTGGCGCAAAGCACAGGGACCGGCATAAGGATCCCGGTTCGAACCCCGGCTCCCCACCTGCAGGGGAGTCGCTTCACAGGCGATGAAGCAGGTCTGCATGTGTCTATCTTTCTCTCCTCCTCTCTGTCTTCCCCCCCCTCTCCATTTCTCTCTGTCCTATCCAACAACGACAACAACAACAATAACTACAACAATAAAACAACAAGGGCAACAAAAGGGAATAAATAAATAAAATAAATATAAAAAAAATTGAGTGGTCTGATCAACTAAAGGTTAAAAAGTCAACAAAATGTCTTAGAAATAGTGATTAAAAAATAAGAAAGAAAAAAACAGTGATCATCTATGTTGGAGGAAGTGGATGTGTAGGAAAGCGAGATTCATATTCAGTGGATACAGAGGTGTGGAAGATGTTTCAGTTTTGCAAAATGATTTGTTGTATGCCTGGGCATATAACTAATGCTTCTCTATTGCACACTTAAAAATACTAGCCAAAATTTTAGGAAAATTATATTATCCTTATAAACTCAAATACTATTAATATAAAACAGCTTTAAAAGTGAACAAAACAAAGGGTATTGAACACAGACAAATCACAAACAACTTGGTGAAATATTTCCAACATCTGATGAATTATCAACATTTCTTAAATACTGAAAAAACTAGATAAGGCTCAGTGCATTCACAGAAAAAAGCATATAAACAAATTATTTTTAATTAAATTCAACAGATTCGGGAGTCCTGGGATTCCCACATAAACATGATGAGCCTAGACCTTGAATAGATCCCTCTCCCCATTATCACTGTGGATCAACACTGGTAGAGAATGTTCCATCCTCTGAAGGGGGGCTGGATAACATACTCTATCTACCACCTGAGGAAGATGGGTCCTGAAATTGGTGCAACTTGGAATGATCCTACTGATGACCACAGGATGCAAGTTCAGACCTACAGGGATATAGAGGTTATATAGGCTCCTATGCTGGATATGGGCCCCAGGTCAAATCCATGGGGTTTACAGTCAACAATGTTTATACACTCTTCCCATATTTGGGAGCTACTCTTTTCCTTGATCCAGCTTTCTAGCCCTTTTTCCAGCCATGACATCGTCTCCCCAGACAATAACCTGGATCTACTTGCATATCAGATGTCAGGCCCAGACAAAAACTAATAAAGTAATTGGACCTTTGGAAAATACTTAAAATAGACCTACTAGCTATTTCCAAAATGGATACCCCAACGATTCATCTGCAATACTTTAGCCTTTAGGTTCATGATTAATCAACAATTTGTATGGCTTGATATGTTGATTCTTTTTTCAGCGACCAGGTTCTAGATGCTATCATGATGCCAACCGGACTTCTCTGGACAGGTAACCCCACCAATGTGTCCTGGAGCTCTGCTTCCTCAGAGCCCTGCCCCACTAGGGAAAGAGAGACAGGCTGGGAGTATGGATCGACCAGTCAACGCCCATGATCAGCAGGGAAGCAATTACAGAAGCCAGACCTTTCACTTTCTGCACCCCATGGTGACCTTAGGTCCAAACTTCCATAGGGTTAAAGAATAGGAAAGCTATCAGGGGAGGGGATGGGATACGGAAGTCTGATGGTGGGAATTGTACCCCTCTTATCCTATGGTCTTGTCACTGTTTCCATTTTATAAATAAATAAATTAAAAAAAATTCAACAGATTCCCCCAAAACAACCCCTAAAACAATCATTCCTGTTTATTTGGAAAGAGCAAAAGTAGCATCTCGTACCCACTGCTGGATATGTTGGGAAAATGGGTATTCCTAAGAGCAGTTATTGCACCCACACATAGCATCATTAATCGATGTCATCATCAATCCATGAAAAGGTATGTTGTGGACTGAACACACAATCCAGATGTAAGAATTATTCTAATGAGACACTCAAAGGAGTGTGCAAAGTATAATGTGTATATTTCATGTTCTAAACAGTATCTTCCTGGGCGGAGGTAGATAGCATAATGGTTATGCAAAGAGACTTTCATGCCTGAGGCTCCTAAGGCCCAGGTTCAATCCCCTGCACCACCATAAGCCAGAGCTAAGCAATGCTCTGGTGTTTCTCTCTGTGTCTTTCTCTCTCTGCATGTCTCTCAAAAATAAAATAAATAAAATACTTAAAAAACCAAAAACCACAATATCTTCCTTTAGCTCCCAAATTGTGAGCTGTAACTACTTTTTACCACTAAATAGAGTTAGGAAGAGTCAATTGGAGAAAAAAAAACAAACGACCATTATAACATCACTATATTATATATATAAAGTGTCCCATTATACATCACTAGATGTATAAGTGAGACTGGACTACCTAAAGTCATACCAGCAAGGAAGGCAGGCAGCTGGGAGCAAGGAATTAAAGGAGTGGATCTGGGGTATAATTTAAACCGATCAATCTGGAGTTTACAGATTGTTTCTCTACATTAGGATTCTCTATATTAGGAATTAAAGAAGTTCCAGTTAGACATCTACGTGATAAAATCTCTTTTTTTAAAGCTTTTACATTTTTTTATTATATTTATTTATTTATTTAATAGAAACATCCAGAAATCAAGAGGGAAGGGAGATAGAGAGGGAAAGAGACAGAGACACCTGCAGACCTGCTTTAACACTCGGAAAGCTTTCCCCCAGTAGGTGGGGACCAGGGACTTGAACCTGGGTCCTTGTGCATTGCAACATGTGTGCTCAACCAGGTGCGCCATCACCCAACTCCGATAAAATCTCTTAAGGAAGGCGGCTTTATGAAAAATAATCTTTTCTTTCACTTAACAACCTAGCTCCAACCTCTCCTGTTTACAATTCTCTCCACTTTGTACAAGCCCTGGTAGTACCTTACTATTTGCTGGACAGGATTCTGCTAATGTTACTTTTTAAAAATACTTATTTTTATGTGAGAGAGGAGGGGACACTTTCCCTTGGCAGGCAGGGGCTGGGTCTTGAGCCTGGGTCCTCGAACAATGTCACATGTGTGCTCTACTAGCTGTACCAATACCAGGACCCTGAATTTGTATTCAAATTTCAATGACAAAAGAAAAAATTATCAAGCAAAAAGTGAAGTGTGTAAATGAATAAATAATATTTTGTGATCATGTCATCATTATTAATTTAAATGGTTTAATGACATCGCAGTTGTGTTGTTTTGTTAATCTACACACCCGAAATATTTACAGATGATCTGATAGATCTCAGCTACACTTCAAAAAAGTCAAGTATGAAAGAGAATGGATAGACTTGCAGTGAAAACCAATTGGTCTTTTTGACAACTGTTGAAGTAACTGATGAGTAAATGAGGTTTATACTATATTTCCTCTAGTTTTATGCATAATAGCAAGTTTAAAACAGGACACTGGCTGTTGTGTACAGAAGTGATTGAAGGGTGGTCCGGGAGGTGGCACAGTGGTTAAGGAACTAGACTCTCAACCATGAGGTCCTAAGTTCAATCCCCGGCAGCACATGTACCAGAGTGATGTCTGGCCCTTTCTCTCTCTCCTCCTATCTTTCTCATTAATAAAATAAACAAAATCTTAAAAATAAAAAAGAAGTGATTGAAGGAAGGTAAAGAAGAAGCAGACACCTTGTAGGAGACAGAAATCAGACACTAGGTTGGGGGATAATAGAGTGATTCTGGATACATGTGAAAAAAATCTAATTTCTGGATACATGAGAAATGAGGTATAACCTCATTATCTTTAGCTAGAATTTAAAAGTCATTGGTGATATGTCCTCTTTTGCCAGATTTTATATCATGTTAAAAAGTTATATGAGGTTCCTTAACCAGAAGTAATCAAGCTGTGGGGCCACGTGGTGAAACACCCAGTAGACCATATGTGCTGCAATGCATATGGACCCCAGTTCAAGTTCCCAGTCCCCTCCTGTAGGAGGAAAGCTTCACAATGGTGGAGCAGTGCTGTAGATACCTCTCTGTCTCTCTCCCTCTATTCTCTCTATTTCTCTGTCTCTATCCAATAAACAAACAAGCGAAAAACCACAATATTTTAAAACTTAAGATGCTCTTGTTTGGAAATGATAAAGAAAACAATTATTATCACAACTGACACCACAGAAATCCAGAGAATCCTGCGAAACTTCTATAAAGAACTATATGCCACCAAGCTAGAGAATCTGGAAGAAATGGAACAATTCCTAGAAACCTATGCACTTCCAAAACTGAACCAAGAAGAACTACAAAATCTAAATGCACCAATCACAGACAAAGAAATTGAAACCGTTATTAAGAATCTCCCCAACAACAAAAGTCCTGGACCAGATGGCTTCACAAACGAATTCTACAAAACTTTCAGGAAACAGTTAATACCCATACTTCTTAAGCTATTCCATAAGATTGAAGAAACAGGAATACTCCCTTCCACCTTTTATGAAGCCAACATCACCCTGATACCAAAAGCTGATAGGGACAGAACAAAAAAGGAAAACTACAGACCAATATCTCTGATGAACATAGATGCCAAAATATTAAACAAGATCTTGGCCAACCGGATACAGCAACACATCAAAAAGATTGTTCATCATGACCAAGTGGGATTCATCCCAGGAATGCAAGGCTGGTTCAACATCTGTAAGTCAATCAATGTCATTCACCACTCAATAAAAGCAAAGCCAAAAACCACATGATTATCTCAATAGATGCAGAGAAAGCCTTTGACAAAATCCAACACCCATTCATGCTCAAAACTCTACAAAAAATGGGAATAGATGGGAAATTCCTCAAGATAGTGGAGTCTATATATAGCAAACCTACAGCCAACATCATACTCGATGGACAAAAGCTGAAAGCATTCCCCCTCAGATCGGGGACTAGACAGGGCTGTCCACTGTCACCGTTACGCTTCAACATAGTATTGGAAGTTCTTGCCATAGCAATCAGGCAAGAGAAAGAAATCAAAGGGATACAGATTGGAAGGGAAGAAGTCAAACTCTCACTATTTGCAGATGATATGATAGTATACATAGAAAGACCTAAAGAATCCAGTAGAAAATTACTGGAAGTTATTAGGCAATATAACAAGGTATCAGGCTACAAAATCAATGTACAAAAATCAGTGTCATTTCTTTATGCAAACACTAAATCTGAAGAAGAAGACATCCAGAAATCACTCCCATTTACTGTTTCAGCAAAATCAATCAAATACCTAGGAATAAAGTTGACCAAAGAAGTGAAAGACTTGTATACTGAAAACTATGAGTCGCTACTCAAGGAGATAGAAACTGATACCAAGAAATGGAAAGATATCCCATGCTCATGGATTGGAAGAATAAATATCATCAAAATGAATATTCTCTCCAGAGCCATATACAAACTTAATGCAATACCCATCAAAGTTCCACCAAGCTTCTTTAAGAGAATAGAACAAACACTACAATCATTTATCTGGAACCAGAAAACACCTAGAATTGCCAAAACCATCTTAAGGAAAAGAAACAGAAATGGAGGCATCACACTCCCAGACCTTAAACTATATTATAAAGCCATCATCATCAAAACAGCATGGTACTGGAACAAAAATAGGCACACAGACCAGTGGAACAGAATTGAAAGCCCAGAAGTAAATCCCAACACCTATGGGCATCTAATCTTTGATAAGGGGGCCCAAAGGATTAAATGGAAAAAGGAGGCTCTCTTCAATAAATGGTGCTGGGAAAACTGGGTTGAAACATGCAGAAGAATGAAATTGAACCACTTTATCTCACCAGAAACAAAAATCAACTCCAAATGGATCAAAGACCTAGATGTCAGACCAGAAACAATCAAATACTTAGAGGAAAACATTGGTAAAACAGTTTCCCACCTACACCTCAAGGACATCTTTGATGAATCAAACCCAATTGCAAGGAAGACTAAAGCAGAAACAAACCAATGGGACTACATCAAATTGAAAAGCTTCTGCACATCCAAAGAAACTATCACACAAACAGAGAGACCCCTCACAGAATGGGAGAAGATCTTCACATGCCAGACATCAGACAAGAAACTAATCACCAAAATATATAAAGAGCTCAGCAAACTTAGCCACAAAAAAGCAAATGACCCCATCCAAAAATGGGCAGAGGAAATGAACAAAACATTCACCACAGAGGAGATCCAAAAGGCTAACAAACATATGAAAAACTGCTCTAGGTCACTGATTGTCAGAGAAATGCAAATTAAGACAACACTAAGATACCACCTCACTCCTGTAAGAATGGCATACATCAAAAAGGACAGCAGCAACAAATGCTGGAGAGGATGTGGGGACAGAGGAACCCTTTTACATTGCTGGTGGGAATGTAAATTGGTACAGCCTCTGTGGAGAGCAGTCTGGAAAACTCTCAGAAGGCTAGACATGGACCTTCCATATGACCCAGTAATTCCTCTCCTGGGGTTATACCCCAAGGACTCCATAACACTCAACCAAAAAGAGGTGTGTACTCCTATGTTCATAGCAGCACAATTCATAATAGCTAAAACCTGGAAGCAACCTAGGTGCCCAACAACACATGAGTGGCTGAGAAAGCTGTGGTATATATACACAATGGAATACTATGCAGCTATCAAGAACAATGAACCCACCTTCTCTGACCCATCTTGGACAGAGCTAGAAGGAATTATGTTAAGTGAACTAAGTCATAAAGATAAAGATGAGTATGGGATGATCCCACTCATCAACAGAAGCTGACTAAGAAGATCTGAAAGGGAAACTAAAAGCAGGACCTGATCAAATTGTAAGTAGGGCACCAAAGCAAAAACCCAGTGGTGAGGGGTAGACATGTAGCTTCCTGGGCCAGTGGGGGGTGGGAGTGGGCGGGAGGGATGGGTCACAGTCCTTTGGTGGTGGGAATGGTGTTTATGTACACTCCTAGCAAAATGTAGACATATAAATCAGTAGTTAATTAATATGAGAGGGGGAAATCAATTGTATGTCTCAAAGTTTCTCAAAACACAAACTGAATCTTTTTAATATATAGGCTGTGTATTTGATATGCGGACTCTCTCAAAAGCCTAGACCAAGTAGATTAGAAGCATCCAATAGCACAGCTATATACAAGATACTGGGTACTGTACAGCAAACCATAACAAAGGGACTTTTCAAAGTTAACCCAATTAACAAATAATGTGATGATAATATTAACTATCGATTGTCTTTTTGAACCCTAAGACAGCAGGAACCTCACATCTTCACTATAGAGCCCCTATTTCCCCCAGTCCTGGAACCCTTGGATAGGGCCCACTTTCCCGTATGCCTCTCCCAATCCAAACCAAATAATATTGCATCCGCCGATCACAACCTAACCAAAGCAACGATTGCCACCTCAACATGCTTCACCTCAGACTGTATCCAGAGACTTGACGTGTGGAATGACAACCCTTCAACTTCATTACTCGGGTGAGACCTTTCCTTTTATAGTACACTCTAATTTCATCTCAGGTAGTTCACTTTCTAACAAAGTCCCATAATCTAGATATACACCAGTTTCTGTGAGAGAGAGCTTATGTGCACACGTATCCATAAACTACTGCAAAATATATACCTGAAAGCAGAAGTACACTAGAGTTTGCAGTGAGTACCTCCCTAACACTTCCTCTCCACTATTCCAAACTTTGGGTCCATGATTGCTCAACAAATTGTTTGGCTTCATATGTTAACTCTCTTTTCAATCACCAAGTTCCAGATGCCACCAGGATGCTGGCTAGGCTTCCCTGGATTGAAGACCCCACCAATGTGTCCTGGAGCTCAGCTTCCCCAGAGACACACCTTACTAGGGAAAGAGAGAGGCAGACTGGGAGTATGGACTGACCAGTCAACGCCCATGTTCAGCGGGGAAGCAATTACAGAAGGCAGACCTTCTACCTTCTGCAACCCTCAACGACCCTGGGTCCATGCTCCCAGAGGGCTAGAGAGTGGGAAAGCTACCATGGGAGGGGGATTATGGGGATTGGGTTATGGGGATTGGGTGGTGGGAATTGTGTGGAGTTGTACCCCTCCTACCTTATGTTTTTGTTCACTAATCCTTTCTTAAATAAAAAATTAAAAAAAAAAAAAGAAAACAATTATTGAGAAAATAGTTTTTGAAAGCTGTTATTTTCTTTGAAAGAATGGAATACTGTATAGTGGGTCTATAACTTAGAAAATAAAGGCTCGGGGTTCGGGCAGTGGTGCAGTGGGTTAAGCGCATGTGGCGCAAAGCGCAGGGACCGGCGTAAGGATCCCCGTTCGAGCCCCCGGCTCCCCACCTGCAGGGGAGTCGCTTCACAGGCGGTGAAGCAGGTCTGCAGGTGTCTATCTTTCTCTCCCCTTCTCTGTCTTCCCCTCCTCTCTCCATTTCTCTCTGTCCTATCCAACAACGAATTGCGTCAACAAGGGCAATAATAATAGCCACAACGAAGCTACAACAAGGGCAACAAAAGGGGGGAAAATGGCCTCCAGGAGCGGTGGATTCATGGTGCAGGCACCGAGCCCAGCGATAACCCTGGAGGAGGAAAAAAAAAAAAAAAAAAAAAAGAAAATAAAGGCTCACAATTCTAGCTGAAAACTTTGGTGCCATATTTAGAATTCATAAGGTTTTCAGATTTTAGAAAGGAAATATAGGGTACAGAAGGCATATTATGAATCCTTAAGAAAAGTTTAGAGAATTCTTTTCTAATGAGGTAGGTTAATACTTCTTAAATAAACCATATTTACACTAAGATAAGGATGTATGATCTTATATTTTATCAGATTAGGTATATAATTAATTTATTTTGGGGGCCACTTTATCTCTTAGATTTTAGAATCTTTGAAATTTTGATATTTTACATAAAGAGATACAATTATGACACCATCTCCCCAGACAATAACTTAGGTCACTTGCATGTTAGATGTCAAGCTCAGACAAAAACTACTAAGGTCCCTTGGAATATACCTAAAATATACCTACTAGTGTTTTCCCAAGTGGAGACCCCAGTCTTCATCTACAATGTTCTTGTCTTTAGGTTCATGATTAGTCAACTATTTGTTCTACCTTATATATTAACTCTTTTTCAGCCACCAGGTTCCAGATGCTATAATGATGCCAATGTGATTTCCCTGGGTAGATGATCCCACCAATGTGTCCTGGAGCCCCACCTCCCCAGATACCTACCCCACTAGAGAAAGAGAGAGACAGGCTGGGAGTATGGATAGACCTGAAACACCCATGTTCAGCAGGGAAGAAATTACAGAAGTCAGACCTCCCACTTTCTGCACCCCATGATGATGCTGGGTCCATACTCTCAGAGGGACAAAGAATAGGAAAGCTTTCAAGGGAGGGGACTGGATATGGATTTCTGGTGGTGGGAATTATATGGAATTGTACCCCTATTCTATGGTCTTGTCAATACTTGCATTTTATAAATAAATAAATAAATAGGGGGATACAATTAAATCTGACATATATTTGTTGAACATCTACTATCTGATCTTGATTCTGAGGACCCTCTAGAGTAGGAATTAAAGAAGAAAACTGACAACTTTAATAGAGGAAAGGCACACTCCAGGTAGAAGGAGTGAGGGAAAGACACAAGATTGGTAGGCATGGAGGGATGCATTGGATCGACCTTCTCGTGGTGCATCCCGTGAGTACCCATTTATTGGGGAAACTGACGATCCTTCCTAGCTGACTGAATCCATATGGATCCCATTCACTTTCAAAGCCAGCAACAAGCAGACATCAGGCTCAACCTGACGCTGTTGACTGGCTACGGAAGAAGGGCAAACGCTAGAAGAAGAAGAAGAAGGTAGGCATGGACTGTGTTCAGGGAACAAAGCAGCCCAGTTTGATTTGTTCTTTTTGGCAGAATAAAATACTAGTTTAATAACGTAGGCAGTTGATATTTGAAAGGCTGTGTTTAGAAGTGCTAAACATTATCAACTGCTACTTTTTATTAGTGTATGTGTATGTGATATTTTTAAATAAGACTCACAGAATTTAACGCCCTGGGTAGTAAGTAGCTAAAAAGTTTCTCTGAATCACTAATGCAGCATCGATGGCTAAGAACATTGTTGTGGGCTGGGCCCATGCCGTTCAGCAGGAAGCACAATAAGACTTTCTGATCACAGTGTTTAGTGGCCTCTCCCCTTTCACAGAAGACAGAGTACACTACGTAAGCAACCAGTTTTGGGGACCCTCACTCAGATTGCACAGGAATACAAGTATGTTGATGCAGTCTGATAAACTGAGCTCAATCTGTTTAGGAAGCTACACAATTTTATTTTATTTTATCTTATTTTATTTTATTTTTTGGCATTGCAAAATGAAAATGCCATTAAAAACTTAGCACACATACAAATATGTAAAAACCTTAGCATAATTGAACATGACAAGTGGAAAGTGGTTTCAGTTTTTAGAGAGACTTCAGATAGGACAAGCCATTCTTGAAAGACAATTTGGGCAGTAGCTGCTCTTACCTATTCATTGAGAGTGGGTTTGTTAAAAAGGGAAGAGGTTAAAAAACATTTTCACAAATGGGATGGCTTTAGGGGCTGGGTGGTGGTGCACCTGATTGAGTGCACATGTTACAGTGTGCAAGGACCCAGTTTCTATCCCCTAGCCCCCACCTGCAGGGGGAAAGCCTTGTAAGTGGTGAAGCAGGTCTGCAGGTGTCTCTCTTTCTCTGTCTCTATCTCCCCATCCATTCTCAGTTTCTGGCTGTCTCTATCCAATAAATAAAGATAATTTAAAAAATTAGAAAAATAAATAAATAAAAACCTTAAAAAAAAACCCAAACAAATGGGATAGTTTTATACTAGATAAGGGGCTGTAACTATCAACAGGTTGGTTCAGTCATCATCATCACCTGACTTCAAGGTGTGGGTAGCTCATCCTGTGGGTGCCCAGGATGAAGGGCAACATTTCACTCTGAAATCTGTGGCCTTTAGCAGATGTTCCCCAGTTTTCCAGGGAACACGTTTTATAACCACCTGTATGTTGCGGTTTCCAGATTCTGTAATTACATCCAATGACAGCAAACTGGTATTTATCCAGGACCACTCAGTGAGACTAAGTTATCAACACTGCTTCTACTGTGTCTATAAGGCAACTGAGGCCAGAGGAGATGAATATAATTGACTTTGGAGTCAGAAAAATCTAGGCTTGAGTCTACCCTTTCCCAACATCTCGCTATGTGACCGCTGGAAGAGGCTTTAAAAAAAGAAAAACCAAACCAAAACAAAACAAAAAAACAGGATATGAACCAGCTTATATTACCACTAGCAGTGCAGAAGGGTTTTCTTTCCTCCATGTCCAATATTGTTGCTTCTGTCTTTTCTGATGTATGATACAGTCCATATATATGCCAAGTGGCATCTCATTGTTGTCTTAAATTGAAATTCTGATTATAAGTACTGTTGACATTTTTCACAAGTCTGTTTCAATCTTTATGTGAGAATAAGGCAAACAATTTAGCATCAATCAAAGAAAACCTTCTCACTGGCTAAGTGAAAATGTGTGTAATGAGTTTGCTGATTTAGATAGACATATCAGATAGGATTTTTTTTTTACACTTTTTGAAAGTAGGCTTCTTGCACTTGCCTGGCAATAGGGTTTCTCTGATATGTTTGTGAGTGGGAACTTAAGTAATTTTACATGTAAGTCACACATTTTAGATAAGCACTGTCACTTGGTGATATATCTTGTTGTAAAAGGGGCTTTGTGAAGACATTTAACAGAACAGACAAGGTTCTAACTGGGATTTAAATATGCTAGTTATTAAATTAAATAAATATAGGGAAAGACAAAAAAAAATACCAGACAGACAGAGATTGCTGTGCTGGAGACCCAGGCTGGATTCAACCCTGAAGTCTCAGGATTAGCTACTAAGTGATCTTTCTATCACTCAATTGCTTCCCTGGATCAGCCTGTGAATGATTCTTCTGTACCCCTAATGAAATTTACAAAATAGAGAAATCTGTGAGAATTGTGCTCACTTCATTGTCCTTAGTCATGATTAGAGTTAAAGATCTTGATTTAATACCTAAGGAAGATAATGTATCAGCAGTGTACTGGGCCCTAGTTCAACTGGCTTCTGGCCACAGGTTTTCCTGCTAATTCCAATAATGTCTATCGAAGGTAGTGTCCCTGGGCTGCTGAGACTACATACTACCCGCGAGACTGCATACTTTGTGGCCTTGATATGATTACACAAGATAATGTAGCTATTATCTTCCTCACTGGCCTGACACACAGAAAACACTGAAGATTACTTAGCTATAGTGACTAGGAGATTTGAAATTCCAGCCCTAACTCAAGAAACCAAGTTGTTTGTATG
Source organism: Erinaceus europaeus (assembly GCF_950295315.1). Lineage (NCBI taxonomy): Eukaryota > Metazoa > Chordata > Mammalia > Eulipotyphla > Erinaceidae > Erinaceus > Erinaceus europaeus. The sequence continues at coordinate 80,589,230 of NC_080169.1, forward strand.
CTGCAGCCACAATTACTTTGGATGAATTCCTTTGACTAATACGGATAATAGCAATGTTCTTCAAGTCTTGGTCAAGGAGGTCACTATTTTTTTCTTCCTTTTTAAGTTGCTTTTATCTATTCTTTATTGGTGATTTAATAATGATCGACAGGATTGTGGGAAAAGAGGAGTATAGTTCCACATAATTCCCACCACCAAAGTGCCACATCCTAATATATTTTTCCTTTTTTGATGCCAGGAATCAAACTGAGGACTTTCTATATGCAAGGTATGCACTCTAACATTGAGCTAATCTCTTTGGGGCTGGGCTATACCTCAGTGCTAGTATTCACTAACTTAAGTCTATAGCATGATTTTAGGTGAACAGTTGTGATAAGAAAGTACAGCATCCAAATAGCACAGCTATATACAAGATACTGGGTACTGTACAGCAAACCATAACAAAGGGACTTTTCAAAGTTAACCCAATTAACAAATAAAGTGATGATAATATTAACTATCGATTGTCTTTTTCAACCCTAAGACAGCAGGAACCTCACATCTTCACTATAGAGCCCCTACTTCCCCCAGTCCTGGAACCCTTGGATAGGGCCCACTTTCCTGTATGCATCTCCCAATCCAAACCAAATAATATTGCATCCGCCGATCACAACCTAACCAAAGCAACGATTGCCACCTCAATATGCTTCACCTCAGACTGTATCCAGAGACTTGACGTGTGGAATGACAACCCTTCAACTTCATTACTCGGGTGAGACCTTTCCTTTTATAGTACACTCTAATTTCATCTCAGGTAGTTCACTTTCTAACAAAGTCCCATAATCTAGATATACACCAGTTTCTGTGAGAGAGAGCTTATGTGCACACGTATCCATAAACTACTGCAAAATATATACCTGAAAGCAGAAGTACACTAGAGTTTGCAGTGAGTACCTCCCTAACACTTCCTCTCCACTATTCCAAGCTTGGGATCCATGATTGCTCAACAAATTGTTTGGCCTCATATGTTAACTCTCTTTTCAATCACCAGGTTCCAGATGCCACCAGGATGTGTCCTGGAGCTCAGCTTCCCCAGAGACACACCTTACTAGGGAAAGAGAGAGGCAGACTGGGAGTATGGACTGACCAGTCAACGCCCATGTTCAGCGGGGAAGCAATTACAGAAGCCAGACCTTCTACCTTCTGCAATCCTCAACGACCCTGGGTCCATGCTCCCAGAGGGCTAGAGAGTGGGAAAGCTACCATGGGAGGGGGATTATGGGGATTGGGTTATGGGGATTGGGTGGTGGGAATTGTGTGGAGTTGTACCCCTCCTACCTTATGTTTTTGTTCACTAATCCTTTCTTAAATAAAAAATTAAAAAAAAAAAAGAAAGTACTTGAGAATAAGCTGTGATCCTTACCACCTCACGCTTTTCCACTTCAAACCAGCGAGAAATTCCAGGCAAACTCTGCACCAAGTATAATGATGTTCTTTCCACCCAGAGACTCTAAGAAATACAAAACAAATTAAAATTTCAATTTTAAAATTTCAGTATAACTAATGTTTACAATTGGTTTCCAGTTTCTGTCTGTTTTCTTTTCTTTATTTTTAAAAATTTATTTCTAAAAAGGAAACATTGACTAAACCATAGGATAAGAGGAGTACAACTCCACACAGTTCCCACCACCAGAACTCTGTATTCCATCCCCTCCCCTGATAGCTTTCCTATTCTTTATCCCTCTGGGAGTATGGACCCAAGGTTATTGTGGGATGCTTCCCTGATAAACATGGGTGTTGACAGGTTGATCCATACTCCCAGCCTGCCTCTCTCTTTCGCTCGTAGTGTAGGGCTCTGGGGAATCAGAGCTCCAGGACACACTGGTGGGGTTGTCTGTCCAGGGAAGTCTGGTCAGCATCTGGAAGCTGGTAGCTGAAAAGTCTGTCTGTTTTTCATTAGTATTCCTTCCAGCATTTCAACAATCCCTTCTGACTCATGAAGCTATCACGGTAAGATATTGCTGAAGCTTATGTTATTAATTCCACTGTCTATAGTCTGAAACATATTTCAAAATGAAGTTTTTTTTCTCAGTAGAATAAGTGATCTACTTTAGACAGTTAAGCTTAAAAAAAAGCTTAAAAGGGGCTTTAAAAAGGCTTCCATATTATTTTCTTTATATTTTTTTCTAAAATTCTAGTCTAAACTGTTTTCATTCCTTCGGGTCTAGCCATTTTTATGTGATAGGGATAAAAGTATCAGTGAGTCTACAGAGAATTATAATAACAGAATCCTAAAAGAAAACAGAGGCTTAGGAAACACATAGATTGATTTATTATAAAGATGAAAATGCTAAGCCATAAAGAGACAATGTGGCCAACTTAAAGTTGCATTCTGAGTGCTTGTAGAGCCAGCATTAGAACCCATCCACTAGAATGTCTCTGACTTCCCCATTGCTGTGTTTACTGTATACATTTTCTCATGCCTATGTAACTGCACACTCCAGGTGGAAGTCTTCTTCCAGCCCAGACAAGAGACAAGCTCTCTCATGGCACATGAAGTCATGACTGCTTTTGCTACAGACTGCTGTGGATAAAAGGGTTCTCATTAGTGACTCAGGTTTCTACAACAATGCTTTTTATTTTTTTTTTCTTATTTAAACTCAGTCTATTCCAAGAGAAAATAAGCATTATAAAATGCCTAAAGTACAGCCTTTTTTCAACCACAACAACAAAATGAAAATATTTCTCTATACTAGCAAAGACACACTGCAATAAGCGTATCAGCTTCCCTGTGACAAGAGCTGGAGGTATAGATGATAGGGGATGTAGGGCAAGTGGATCAATAAGGGTTCAGAGCTGAGAGAAAGGAATGCTTAAGGTGCTATGGGAAAACAGAGTTTGAGGCAGACACACATGCCATCCTGTGGGAGGAGTACAGCTCTTCTTAGAGGAGGTGACACGTGAGTGGAATTTTGAAGAGTGAGTAGGAGTTTGCCAGGCAGAGAGTGGAGGAAGCACTGTAGGCAGCAGGAAGCAGTAGGCACAGCCATGGAGACGCTTGTAAAAGGGCATGGCAAGAGATGAAGAGGGGGGTTTAGTGTTGTTGGAACTGAGCAGCAGGGTGGGTGAGTGGGCTGTGGTGGAGATGAAGCTTCTGGAGGGGCAGTTTGGAGGCAGAATGCTGAGGGCTGTGAGCATGGAAATAAGTCAGGTTTCTTTCTTTGAGGAAGTTTGCTATACCATTGGCAAATGTTTTTTAATCTTATTTTTTAAATCAAATTTACTACTGCCATAGTTTAAAAATTAAAGTTGTGTTAACAAAAATGTTTGTACTATTACTATTCACATTATATTGGGTGATTCTTCTTCCCCCCCCCCCCATCAGGGCTATCCCTGATACCTGACACCTGCACAACTCCACCATTCTTCTTAATGGCGATTATTTTGATAGAGGGCAAGAGACAGTATTATGGAGAGAAGAGAGAGAGAGACAGAGGCATACCTGCAGTACTGCTTCATTGCTTGTGAAGCTCTCACCTGCAGGTGGGGACTGAGGGCTTGAACCTGGGTCCTCACACCTGGTAACATGTATATTTTATCACGTGAGCCACTACCCAGCTCAGTTAAAACAGAATCTAGTGTAAATAATGGTAAATAAACTGGAATATTTCAAACTTATTGCTAATAGGAAAAAAGCAAAGTAAAACAACCCAGTATGAATGCATTTAAAAAAAATCTCTGAGAGTCGGGCAGTAGCACATTGAGTTAAGCGCACATGGTGCAAGGACTGGCGTAAGGACTGGTGTAAGGATTCTGGATCGAGCCCCCGGCTCTCCACCTGCAGGGAAGTCGCTTCACAGGCGGTGAAGCAGGTCTGCAGGTGTATCTTTCTCTCCCCCTCTCTGTCTTCCCCTCCTCTCTCCATTTTTCTCTGTCCTATCCAACAACAACGACAATAATAACTACAACAATAAAACAACAAGGGCAACAAAAGGGAATACATAAATAAATAAAATATAAAAAAAATTTAAAAATTCTTTTAAATAAAAAAATCTCTGAATTTGAAGTTTTTCTAAATATATTACACTTTCTTCTTTCTTTCTTCCTAGCTCACTTTATTTTACTTTTTATTTTTTATTTTTGCCTCCAGGGTTATTGTTGGGGCTCAGTGCCTGCACTATGAATCCACTGCTCCTGGAGGCTATTTTTCCCATTTTGTTTCCCTTGTTATTGTTATTATTGTTGTTATTGCTGTCATTGTTGTTGGATAGGACAGACAGAAATCGAGAGAGGAAGGGAAGACAGAGAGGGAGAGAGAAAGAAAGACACCTGCAGACCTGCTTCACCACTTGTGAAGCCACACCCCTGCAGGTGAGGGAGCCAGGGGCTTGAATCGGGACCCTTGAGCCAGTTCTTGCACTTTGCGCCATGTGCACTTAACCTGCTGTATTACCACCTGACCTCCTCTAGCTCACTTTCTATATGTCCTTCCATTTTAGATTACCTAATACAATGTTTAAGACAGGCTATTTTCTTATTCTCAGACTCTTTTTAAATTTTTATTTATAAAATGAAAACACTGACAAGGCAATAGGATAAGAGTGGTACAATTCCACACAATTCCCACCACCAGAACTCCGTATCCCATTCCTTCCCCTGATAGCTTTCCTATTCTTTAACTCTCTGGGAGCATGGACCCAGGGTTGTTATAGGATGCAGAACATTCTCAGATTTTTAAATGTTCATTCGAAGGACATTGGTTAAATATGTAAAGTGATAAGAACAAGGAAATGTGCTACAGTGGAAAAAACTGTGGAAAAGGTACCAGGTGTGAAGTCTTGTGCTGGGTCTACTGGTAATTGCAACGTGAGCCCCAGCAAGTCCAATGCTTGCCTCCAGAGGACCTCTGACTTTCTATTTATGGCAAGTGATGCAATGATGACTGTATCATAAGTTAATGACCTTAGTTGGTTTTGAAAGTCAAACAGAAAAAAATGTAAGAACAGAAAGGGACTAGACAATTATTATGTATCATTTCAAATGATATTCCAGAGCTGCTTATCAATGGTATCCATCTTTACATTTAATTCATCAATTTTTTCTTGTATAAAGGACTGTCTTTTTATTAATTCTGTCAGGGGAAACTATCACAGCTTCGTCTTCTGATCACTTGGCTGTGTATAATTCCAGGAGTTACTGCACTAGGGATTGACACTTAGGCAGAGGTGAACAGATGAATAAACATTAGGTCATCATTACTAATAGTGTTAGAAGAAGATTACCTATGAGAAGGCAGCTAGGCCAATTAACCCATACTAAAGAAGTCTCTTCTGCAATTTTTGTTTATGGAGAAAATGCTAACTACTTGAGGGAATTATCTGATCTCACTGTGTCATTATTGTCAAGGAAAGAGAACATTATAATTTATCTGTGAGACAATCTTCCCCTTTCTCCCCAGTAGGATATATGAAATGTTACCATTTTCTTGTTCAGGAAACTATGAATTAGCAAGGTTCATTAGAACTACTGAGGACAGAAAATGGAATACATGCAATAATCCATGGTTTACTTTTCCCCCCCTTTCTTTCTCTTTCTTTCCTTATTTATTTATTTAGTTGTCAGGGTTATTGCTGGGGCTTGGCACCTGCACTATCAATCCACTGCTCCTGTGGCCATTTTTTCTATTTTTTGGAAATAGAAATTGAGAGGGGAGGCTAGGCTAGAGAGGGAGAGAGAAAGACCCCTGCAGACCTGCTTCACGGCTTGTAAAGCAACCCATGGCTTACTTTTATACTGAGCTTTCTCAGAGGTCCTAATTACATACCTTTCTAATAAGAAAAAGAAGCAGAAAAGAGTACAGAACTTTCCCATTGTATTAGCAGCTTAACTAACTCTTCTCTGTCCTGGAAATACCTTTTTCCCCTTTCATTAAGTATATTTTACTCATTGTATTTTACTGTATCTGAGATTAAATATCCTGATACTCCCAGAGTTGTTTCAACATAAGTCAGTGAGAAGACAAAGGTCAATCAAAACATCTCAGCAGACTGATCTGAAGACCACTGGCATTAGAGATGTCACCAAAAAGATGAATTCAGAGTTTCCTGTAAGATCTATTGAGCCATAAATCCTGGAACAAGAGTCAGCAATCTACAGTGTTAGAAAGCATCTAGGGAAAGAGAGAGACAGACTGGGAGTATGGATCAACATGTCAATGCTGATGTTCAGTGAAGCAGTTACAGAAGTCAGACCTTTTACCTTCTGCACCCCACAATGATCCATACTCCCAGAGGGATAAATAATAGGGAAGATACCAAGGGAGAGGGTTGGATATGGAGCTCTGGGAGTGGGCATTGTATGGAAATGTACCCCTCTTATCCTGTGGTCTTGCAAGTTTCCATTTTATAAAAAAATGAATTAAAAAAAGTAAAAGAAAAAAAAAAAGAAAGCATCTATATCCATCCAATACATGGCAGAGTCTGAGAACCACTAGAGAAAATAATTTCGGGTTCTGTCATTTGACTCTATTATGAGTAAATATCACCAAGGACCATACTCCAAAGAGTTTACAGTCTATCTAAGGAGAGGAGACATCATGTAATAAGAATTGAATAGTACCTTGAATTCATTCTCTTTGTCTTTTGTGCCTTTGTGAAATGGTCTGTCATAGCGGAATTTCCAGATATGATTCACTTTGTAGAAACTTTTAATGTTGTCTGGAACACCCTCTCTCTGCAGGACCTCTTGACTCTCTGGAATGGGAGTCACAGCATATATTTGCAAATCTAGGATTAAAAAGAGTCAAGGAAGGAACCAACATAGTAAGCTCAAGGTAGTGTAGCTTGAGTTGAGTTGTGGTAGATGTCACTGCTCTGGGCTACTTTTCCATTCAAACTGAGAAAGGAAGAGAGAAAGAGACATGACAGCACTAGGACTTCCTTTGTCATAGTACTTTAATGTACTTTCTGGGTTTGAATCTGGGTGGTATGCATATATAAGGTTGACAGTCACTTTATGACCTTATATGATGAATTATCTTAAAGTTTAACTTCTCTTATTTTATTTTTGCAAGGAATGTAAGGGTTTCACGCATGTGCAATTCTACTGCTACTCTCTCAAATCTTGTATGACAGAATATTTAGTGATATATATATATATATAAAATTATACATAGTAATTATATATATACTTCCTTTTACTTAATAAAGGATGACTCTTTTTTGCTTATCTTGTATATTTAAGTCATTTTTTTCCTCAAGAATAGCAAGATGTTTTTCTTTCTGTAACTTTTTGCTTTTGTGGTATTTTTCAATTCTACTTTGAAAAGAAGATTGAAGATCTATTTCAAAAAGAGACAGGGAGATTCAAGAGGATACTTGTGTGAACTCTCTTTGTCTCCATGCCTATGTAATTTCAGTTGAGTTCCTTATGTTTAGACAATGTGAGTATCTCTTATATATGCAGCAATTCTAAAAGGTTGTCCAGGATGTCATAGCTAATAGCTCCCCCAAAATGCTAGTAGCTCTTTTTCTTTACTTCCTTATTCCAGATCAAAATGCCAAGAAACAATATTTATAGTAAACATAATGCTATTATTTCTTTTGAAAAGAAGTCACTTCCATGGGCTATGCCAGAGAAAAAACATTCTAAGGGAAATCTCTAAAAGACCCTTAAAAGCAGGGCTAAGCAATGGAACAGTTCTAATTAAAAGGAATATATATATATATATATATATATATATATATAATTTTTAAAGGGATTTATTTTCAACTTACACTGTCATACTAAACAGAACAATACTGGGGGTCAGGCAGTGGCATACCAGGTTGAGTGCACATATTACCATATGCAAGGGCCTGGGTTCTAACCTCTGCTCTCCACCTGCAGGAAGGAGCTAAACTAATAGTGAAGAAGTCTACAGGTGTCTATCTTTCTCTGCCTCTCTATCTCCCCCTCATCTTTAAATTTCTGTAAGGAGCCAGGCCAGGAGATAAATGGTGGAAAACCTCTTAAAACAGCATTCTGAGACAAGCCTAATAGTAGGAACTGTGAATCAGCTATCAGAGGACAAATCCTCTGTTCCATGTGCTGTCAATCAGCTTCAGAGGCCAAAACTCCATGGGATGCATGCTGAAACACAAGCTGTTTAAGGAGAATCTCAGTATGTATGTCCAGAAGAGGGTACCACCATCACGGTCTCTGACCATCTCCTAGTCTAGATTAGAGAATTAGAAAATGTCTCGGTCCAGAGGCCAGGAGGTGACGCACCTGGTTAAGTGCACACATTATGATACATAAGGGCCCAGGTTCAAGCCTCTGGTCCCCACCTGCAAGGGGTGGGGGGAAGCTTCACAAGTGGTGAAGCAGGGCTGCAGGTATCTATATCCTTCTCTTTCTGTCTCCCCCTCCCATCTCAATTTCTCTCTGTCTCTATCCAATTATATATATATATATATATATATATATATATATATATATATATATATAGAGAGAGAGAGAGAGAGAGAGAGAGAGAGAAATGTCTCAGTCCATAATACAAATAATTATATAATTGTGTGATGTATCCAAATTCATGGGGAAGTTTGCCAAAATTTGCTGTATAAATGGCCCTGATAAACATGTTCAGAGTTCCACTCCTTAAATGGTTCCGTTCCATTCCTCCAATGATTCCAAGGTTCCTTGCTTCTGAGTGTTTTCATTTTCCTCCCCTCTTTCGACCCTTGTTGGGGCTAGACTCTCACTGCTGCAGAGTTGCTCTTCCTGCAAATTTATCTCCATCTTATCAGATAAAATAGAAAGACTAAGGAGAGAAGGAGGAGAAAGAGAAGAAAACAACTCTGTTCAGAAGGAGCTAAACTAAAATTAAGAGGAAATGAAAGAAAAGTAGAGTAGAATATGGCTACTGAAAAAAGCCAATGGCTGAAAGCTTTAGTACAAAAATATCACGTGGCTAATGACAATTAGACCTAACTGGAGTCCAGTCCTATGTGTGGATACACTGAGCCTCAGCCTGGAAGATGGTTTCATCAGGTTGGTTGGCATGTTGCATAGCAATGGCATGTGGGAACTCATTAAGCATTCTCTGTTGGAAGGCCTCCAGTCTCTCGTAGTCATGCCCTCGACACACGAACTCCTTATTCTGGAAGTGAAATCAAGGAGAAGTTAGGGCTATATTGTTTAGCGAATATGGTATAGATAGAAGATAAAAATTATGACACTGGCAATAATTGAGCATATGCCCCTCATCAACACAGTAAAATAAAAAATTACATTAGTATAGTATAATTTTTTCCAAATATTAAAAAAATACTGATCTACTTTCTGTTTCTATGGGTTTGCCTATTCTAGACACTTTAAATATAATTATACAACACATTGTCTTTTGTGTCTGGATTCTTTCACTTAATATAATGGTCTTAAGTTTGATCCATTTTGTAGCATGTATCAGTGTTGTTGCTTTTATTGCTGCATAGTTCATTGTATAGATATATAGTATTTTACTTATTCATTTATTGTTGATGGACATTTGACCTGTTTCAATTTTTTTGGCTACTATGATAATACTGCTATGAACATTTTGTTTTTCAGCTTTCTGTGTGGATATACACATTCTTAGAAGAACTGACTGAAATATTATTTAAGAAAAACCTACAATAAAAAAATTAAATAGGGGGGCCTGGTGTTAGCACAGCGGGTTAAGCGCACATAGTGCTAAGTTTAAGAACCAGAGGTACGATCCCAGTTCGAGCCCCCGGCTCCCCACCTGCAGGGGGGCTGCTTCACAAGTGGTGAAGCAGGTCAGCAGGCGTCTTTCTCTCCCCCTCTCTGTCTTCCCCTCTTCTCTCCATTTCTCTCTGTCCTATCCAACAACAAAAGCAGCAATGGTAACAGCAACAACAATAATAATAACAGCAACAACTATAAACAACAAGGGCAACAAAAAGGGAAAAAAAAGCCTCCAGGAGCAGAGGATTTGTAGTGCAAGCACCGAGCCCCACCAATAACCCTAGAGACAAAAAAAAAAAAAAGAAGAATTAAATAGTGCAGAGCATATAAAAATGTAAATATTTTTGTGGCTGGGCGATGGCAAACCTGGTTAAGTGCACATATTACAGTGTGCAAGGACCCAGGTTCAAGCCTCCAGTCCCCACATGAAGGAGGAAAGCTTCACCAGTGGTGAAGCAGTGTTGCAAGTTTCTCTCTGTCTCTCTCCCTGTTTATCTCCCCCTTCCTCTCAATTTCTGGCTGTCTCTAGCCAATAAATAAATAAAACAGAATAAAAAAATTCAAGGAAACTATCACCAAACCTGCCCTGTAAAAAGTTCTGAAAGGTCTCTTAACAATCAAATCATCATAAACATGCCATATATCAGAACACTCTAAAATTTTAGAATGGCATTAAAATATCTTCATTCTAGGGAAAAAGCTTCACGAGTGGTGAAATAGGGCTGAAGGCCTCTTTCTCTCCTTCTCTACTTTCCCCTCGCCTCTCAATTTTTCTGTCTCTACCCAAAAGTAAATAAAAATATTTTAAAAAATGAAAAAATATATATTCATTCTATAATAATATGAATAAATGTCCATGGCCTGAGCTCACCTATTAAAAGGCGCAGAGTAGGAAGATGGATCAGAAAACACAACCCAAACATATGTTGTCTGCAGGAATCCCATCTAACTCAACAAGACAAACACAGACTCAATGTGGAAGGCTGGAAAACTCCCATATGAGCCCATGGAATACAAAAAAGGTCAGGAATAGCTACTCTCAGTGTGATACAATAGACCTTAAAAATAAATAAAATTAAAAAAGATAGGGATGAACATTACTTAACACTCAGAGGATCAGTCAATCAAGAGGTCTTAACAATTATTAACATCTATGAACCCAATGAGAAGCCATTTAAATAAATACATTAAACATCTACTGAAAGGGCTACAGCAATATATTAACAGCAACACATTAATAGTAGGGGATTTCAACACCCCTTGGATGTTAGACCAGAAACTATCTAGTACTTAGAGGAAAATATTGGAAGAACTTTTTTCCACCTAAATTTTAAAGGCATTTTCAATGAAACTAATCCAATTCCAAAAAAAAAAAAAAGTTGAACAATCTGGACTGGCTCTGGTGTATTGCACCAAAGTAAAGGACTCTGGGTAGGAGGCAGGGTTCAGGTCCTGGAAAATGATGGCAGAAGGACCTAAAGGGGCATTGAATTGTTATGTGGAAAACTTAGAAATGTAAATAGGGGTAAATGGCATAATAGTTATGCAAAGAGACTCTTATTCCTGAGGCTCCACTTATCTCTGGTTCATGGTAAATTCACCTTCTTTACCTCATGTTGGATGGAGCTTGAAGATACCATGTTAAGTAAGATAAGTCAGGAACAAATGAATATGGGATGACCTCACTCATAGACAAAAGTTGAAAAACAAGATCAGAAGGGAAAATTCTAAGAAGAACCTGAGTGAAGTTAGTGTATTGCACCAAAGTTAAAGACGTTGGGGTTGTGGGGAGGATCCAGGTCTTGAAACATGATGACAGAGGAGGACCTAGTGGGGGTTATATTGTTATGTGGAAATGTTTTGTATGTACAAATGATTGTATTTTACTGTTAACTGTAAACCATTAATCACCCAATAAAGAATCTAGGTCCAAAAAAAGTAATAAAATAAAATAAAGAAAAATAAACAAATTAATTTAAAAATGTAGATATCCTTTCCATCCTTGAACTCAATCATTCTCCCCAGAGGAGTCACTCTTCAAAGATATTCTATGCATATAAAGCATTGTCAATACTTAATTTCCCATGTGGGGATGTGAAGACAGCATAATGGTTCTGCAAAGGACTTTCATGCTTGACTCTGAAGTCCCAGGTTTAATCCCCAGCACCACCATAAGGAAGAGCTGAGAAATTCTCTCTCTCCATATAAATAATTAAAAATAAATAAATAAAATGTTAAAAATTATATAACTGCATTAATTTATCTGAATTTCAAGAACTATTTTATGTTGGGATGGGAAATAGCACTGTCTATAATGCAACAGATGCCTGTGATCCAAGAGGTCCAAGGTTCAATAGATTAGTAGTACCCTGGTTAAAAAAAAAAATACAACTGCTCATCTGGGAGTAGGAAAGTTATCATATGAGAAGCCTAGATTCAAGTGTAGCCTGTGCTACACTGGGGAAAGTTTTGGTGTAGTGTTTATTTCTTTTTCCCCATCTCTATCTGAAAAAAAAAATTTGGTTGGGCCAGTGTAGCTCTGCAGATAAGGTAAATAAGTAAATGAATAAACAAGTATATATGTGTTAAATTTAAAAATCATCTTCAGATGTGGGCTGGGGAGAAAGCATAATGGATATGTAAAAGACTTTCATGCCTGCGGTCCTGAGGTCCCAAGTTCAATCCCCAGCATCACTATAAGCCACAGCTGAGCAGTGCTCTGGTGCCCATCCCAGCAATGAAAAATCAAATAAATGATAATACAGAAAATAATTTTAAAAAGTCACCTTTAGTTGTTTAAACAATGAAAGGAAATATTTAATGTTGATATTTTGTTGTTTTTAAAAAGTAGACTAGAATCTAATTTCCTACTGAAATTTCTAGCCCCATGATTCTAAAGGGTGCAGTGCCCTACAGAAACCAATAGAGGGTAATCCTTCTCTTTCATTTTAGAGAGCACATCATTTATATCCATTTAAAAGATGTGTGATCTAGAGATTTACTCTAATTGATATTCTAACAAAATTTATTTGATAAGTGATGCAATTTTTTGAGATATTTTTTTATGAGAGAAAGCAGGAGAAAGCTTGCAGAATGCTGAGCTCTGGCATATGGGATACCAGGGACTGAAACTGGTCTCTCTTGGGATTCTGGTATGGAAATCTAGTATACTACCACTACATGCCTAACTGGCTCTATATGATGAAATTTTCTAAGTTGCCAAGTCTCCTTTAAAATAATGACTTTTAAATTATGGTTAAAATTAACTAAATTTAATTAACATAAAGTTTAATTAGCCTTGATTGCATATACTATGTATTTAGAGTACCTCATATCCAATTGCTAGCTGAATTCAAAGAGTTGGATTAGAACTACAATAAAACTTTTGAGGACCCCTCCCTCCGTAAAAATATTAACAATTATATTGTATGTCTAATTTTATATAAAAAACAAAAAAATAAATATATCTAATGTATTAAACACAGTAACATAATTTTTATTAGTGATTTAATATTGATTTACAAAATTGCAAGATAATAGGTGCATAATTACATATGGTTCTTACCACCAAAGTTCTGTGTCCCCATTCCCTCCACTGGAAACTAGTTTTCCCAACGTCACTGATACGGGGTTGATTCTGTAACTATATATCCATATCCATATCTATCTATCTATCTATCTATCTATCTAATCTACCTATCTAATCTATCTATATTTATCCATTTTTCAATGCTCCTGCTTTCACTTCCTTTCTGTGTCACCCTTAAACTTCCTTTCTAACTTCTTGTCTAAGTTACTGTACATATCACTACTTCCAGGTGTCTCCTTTTCCCCCTCTTCTCTCTCAGATAAGAGATAAAGTGTCTGGCTTCCTCTGTTGTTTATTTAGACTTGTTTCCCTTTCACTGATGGTATAAAAACAAGATTCCTGATGACAAGCACTTCGGGTCCAGGTAGAATGGGTGTACAGAACCCTCTGGTTTACTTCCTCTATCATTTACCCCTCTGGGAGTATGGACCAGAATCCTTTTTGGGGTGCAGAAGGTGGGAGTTCCTGCTTTTGTAATTGCTTCTCCACTTAATATGGGTGTTGACAGGTCGATCCATACCCTTAACCTAACATAATCATTTTTAACCTAAATGTTCACTTTTTTTCTTCTAATTAAACAAAATAAATAAATAACAAGGTTTTGACCATATAAAATTATGATGGTATCTAAACACTATATATATATTTGCCTCCTGGGTTATCTCTGGGGCTCAGTCCCTGAAATACGAATTCACTGCTCCTGGCAGCCACTTTTTAACCTGATTTTTTGGAAAATACAGAAATTGAGAGGGGAGAGACAGAGAGACAGACAGACATCTGCAGATCTGCTTCACCGCTTGTGAAGTGACCCCCCTGCAGGGGGCTAGAACCGGGATCCTTATGTGGGTCCTTCTGCTTTGAACTATGTGCATTTAACCTGGTGTGCCACCACCCACCCCCGACACTATATATTGTGCATAATGAATCAACTAACCTTTAACTTAATGCGAGAACATATAATCTTTTTCTCTGCATGATTTTGAGTCAACAGAGGAAGTAGCTCTGCTATAGCAGAGTGATGTTTATAATCCCCTGAGGGGTTTCCTAGTCTCCATGCCACTCCCAACTCCCGAACACCACTCACTGCACTTGGAAAACATGGGCTATGGGCACTCCACTGAGGGTTGCTAATGACAGAATGTCCACTTTTAAGAACTTAGTGTTCCAAATTAAGAAAGTGTTCTGAATTTCCCATTGGTTTTGATTTAGAATCAGGCTTTCTGCTGTCTTTTAGCAGATTCATTTGCAGAGTCAGTTTTACGACAATTATAACATCATGTTGATATATATATATATACACACACATATATATATATATATATATATATATATTTAACCAGGACTAATTATTCTGATCACTTTCTAATTAGCTAACATAGGGTGAGGGAGATAGTTTAATGGTTATGCTAAAAGAGTATTTTTTTTTAATTAAAGGAGATATTTACTTATGTCTATGTACCACAGTCATTTAGATAAACTAAAATGAATATTTTTTCTATAAGTATATTTGAGTATATGCAAATTAATCATTTAAATCAATACATACTTATTTATAATTTTATTTTTATTTATTTGCTATCATATTTATAATATCAATAAAGCTTCATTTATAAGTGGCAATTAAGTTATGGTTATTAAAAAATAAAGTAAAACATTTCTTTTAAGTGCCCTTTGAGTGCCCCTGTTAAATATCTATTTAAATGCGCTGTCAGTTGAAGTAAAATTTAGAGCAACATAAAGATATTTGTAGGTTGAGGTTTAAAATTTATAATAAATTCATTAAACTTTATAGGCCATCCCAGACATTTTTGTTGTCGTTGTTGCTTGGGGAGCTACATCCTCTCTAACCAATGTTTTTATGTAAGTGAGATGTTATAAATTGAAGTGTTCAGAAACTATGACACAATGTAGAACAAGTTAAGAATAGAGTCAAATACTTTATTATCAAGCACATACCTTAAACAATTTAGAATTTTTTTCCCTTTGTATAGTATATACTAGCAATAAGTTGGATCATTTTGCTGAACGACATTTACTTTTCTATAAAGTCAACAATCAAACCAAACCAGTCTTCACATGATTCTGGACTTTTTAATGTGATGTGGAACAGCAATGTTTTATGCAATCTGCAACTTTTAGTCCTTCAATGCCCTGTTTTTTCTTAAGTGCTAACATTATGAAAATTGCAGGCTAAATAGAATAAATAGTATACTGAGTATCAACCACAGAAGAGAAACACCTGAAATGGTGAGATTATAGGCAAAATATATAGAACACAGGGATTTAGAAAGAATGAAAAGACTGATTTTTGATACCTTGGGGAATTATTCAAACACCATATAATACGGTATCTACAAATTAAACAGTTAAAAAATTTATAATGTTACGTGAGCTAAGTCAGAAAGATAAAGATGAGTATGGGATGATCCCAATCATCAACAGAAGTTGAGAAAGAAGATCTGAAAGGGAAACTAAAAGCAGGATCTGACTAAATTGAAAGTAGGGCACCAAAGTAAAAACCCTGTGGTGAGGGTGAGGGTAGACATGCAGCTTCCTGGGCCAGCTGGTGGGTGGGGGTGGGAGGTGGGGGGTTGGGATGGGACACAGTCTTTTGGTGGTGGGAATGATGTTTATGTACACTCCTATTAAAGTGTAGTCATATAAATCACTAGTTAATTAATATGAGAGGGGGAAAATTGATTGTATGTCTCGAAGTTTTTAAAACACAGACTGAGTTGTTTTAATATATAGGCTGTGTCTTTGATATACGGACTCTCTCAAAAGCCTAGACCAAGTAGATCAGAAGCAACCGGTGGCACAGCTATATACAAGATGTTGGGTATTATACAACAAACTCTAACAAAGGGACTTTTCAAAGTTAACCCAATTACCAAATAAGGTGATGATAACAGTAACTATCCATTGTCTTTTTGAACCCTAAGACAGCAGGAACCTCACATTTCCACTATAAAGCCTATATTTCCCCCAGTCCTGGAACCTTAGGATAGGGCCCACTTTCCCTCATGCCTCTCCCAATCCATATCAAATAATATTGCATCTGCCGATCACAGTCTAATCAACGCAACAACTGCCACCTCAACATGCTTCACTTCAGACTGTGTCCAGAGACTTCAGGTGTGGAATGACAACCCTTCAGCTTCATTACTCAGGTGAGACCTTTCCTTTCAGAATATTCTCTAATTCCATCCCAGGTGGATCACTTCCTAACAAAGTCCCCAAACCTAGATATAGACCAGGTTCCGTGAGATAGAGCATATGTTCACATGTATCCATAAACTAGTGCAAAATATATACTTGAAAGCAGAAGTACACTAGAGTTTGCAGTGAGTACCCCCCAACATTTCCTCTCCACTATTCCAACATTTAGGTCCATGATTGCTCAACAATTTGTTTGGCTTTGTATGTTAACTCTCTTTTCAGCCACCAGGTTCCAGATGCCATCAGGATGCCGGTCAGGCTTTCCTGGACTGAAGACCCCACCAATGTGTCCTGGAGCTCTGCTTCCCCAGAGACCCACCCTACTAGGGAAAGAGAGAGGCAGATTGGGAGTATGGATCGACCAGTCAACATCCATGTTCAGCGGGGAAGCAATTACATAAGCCAGAACTTCCACCTTCAGCAACTCACAATGACCCTGGGTCCATACTCCCAGAGGGATAGAGAATGGGAAAGCTATCAGGGGAGGGGATGGGATATGGAGATTGGGTGGTGGGAATTGTGTGGAGTTGTACCCCTTCTATCCTATGGTTTTGTTCATGTCTCCTTTCTTAAATAAAAACAAAACAAAACAAAACAATTTATAATGCTATAACCTTCTTAAAAAACCAATATGCTATTAATATCTTAATTTCCTTCATTGGGTATCTACACTCACTGTATTAAAACAAAGTAGTGTGTTACTTACCCTTAAGAAAAATGGAAATTTTTTCCCATAAAATCCAACTCTGAAGAATTCTGGCTCGAGGCGTTGCTGGTCCATGATTTTATCATACAAAGAAGCTTCCATCATCTAAGAAAATATAGGAATAATTACAAACATCTTTCTGCTTTACTCATTTATACAAATAATGCTTCTTTTTTAAAAAAGTATTTTATTAACTTTATTTATTGGATAGAGACAGCCAGAAGTTGAGACAGAAGGGGGAGATAGAGAGGGAGAAAGAGAGAGACACCTGCAGAACTGCTTCACCACTCACAAAGTTTTCCCCTTACAGGTGGGACA
This sequence comes from Erinaceus europaeus, assembly GCF_950295315.1. Taxonomy (NCBI): domain Eukaryota; kingdom Metazoa; phylum Chordata; class Mammalia; order Eulipotyphla; family Erinaceidae; genus Erinaceus; species Erinaceus europaeus. The sequence goes on from NC_080169.1 coordinate 80,606,767, forward strand.
TGGGGGCTTGAAGCCATGTCCTTGCACATTGTAACATGTATGCTCAACTGGGTGTGCCACCACTTTGCCCCAAAGATAATGCTTCTTTACATAAAGGAAAATTTCAATTAATTCAGTTAGCAAAAAAGGAAGTGTGACTGTCCTTTAAGGCAAGGATCAGTACATATATCCTGTAAATGGTCAGACTAAATATTTTTATGATTTGTAAGCCAGATGGTCTCTGTTAGAACTCCTCAACTCTGTGGGTCATACAAAGCTGAGTTTGCTGGCCCCTGCTTTAGTAGATCAAGTGAAATATTACATCCTGTCACCATAGAAAATGACTTTTTGTGCATATAGTTTATTGAGAAAACATTTATTTCACATTTAGATAAAAAAGTATCATGCTCCTACTCATGACCACAGAATGTGAGCTCAGACATACAGGGATGCAGAGGTTACAAAGGCTCCTAAGCTGAATACGGGCCCCAGATCACATCAAATTATGGGGTTTACAGTAAAAAATATGTATACACCTTTCCCATATTTGGGAGCTACTCTCTTCCCTGATCCAGCTCTCTGGTCCTTTTTCTAGCCATGACATCATCTCCCCAGACAATAACTTGGATCCACCTGTATATCAGATTTCAGGCTCAGCAGAAAAAAAAAAAGGAAGGGAGAAAGAAAGAAAGAAAGAAAGAAAGAAACTAGTATAGCCACAGACCCTTTGGAATATAATGGAATATAACTAAAATATGCCTACTAGTTATCTACAAAATGGAGAGACCCCCCCCCCCCTCTTCATCTGCACTATTCCAGCCTTTAAGTTCATGATTAGTCAACAATTTGTTTGGCTTTGTATGCTCTCTTTTCAGCCACTAGGTTCCAGATGCTAGCATGATGCCAACCAGACTTCTCTGGACAGACAACCCCACCAATGTGTCTTGGAGCTCGGCTTCCCCAGAACCCTTCCCCACTAGGGAAATAGAGAGGCAGGCTGGCAGTATGGATCGACCTGTCAATGCCCATGTTCAGTGGGGAAGCAATTACAGAAGCCAGACCTTCCACCTACGGTGCCCCATGATGGCCCTGGGTCCATACTTCCAAAGGGTTAAAGAATAGGAAAGCTATCAAGGAAGGGGATGGGATACATAGTTCTGGTGGTGGGAATTCTGTGGCGTTGTAACCCTCTTATCCTATGGTTTTGTCAATGTTTCCTTTTCATAAATAAATATACTAAAAAAATTAAAAAGGCAAAAAATATCATGCAACCCCATTCTGAAGAAGTCTAATGCCAATGTACTCAGCTATGAATTTGCTTTTATTTTGGACATGGTAAATCAACCTTGTCTATGACTATCTCAATTCTGAATATGATCAATCTCATCTGATCTCAGAAGATGAGCAGGTTCAGAACTGGTTAGTACTTGGATGGGAGAAAGTGCACCCTTTCAAAGGTAGCAAGGCTAAACTATAAACCAAACCAAAGGATGCCAATAGTGCAATGTGCTGTCTGGGTTGAAAGCTCTTATGTATGTCTTTGATAGTGTTAGAACTATGAAGCACACAATGCTTATGGTTATCATTCATTGTATTATCATCCCCAGGGTTTCCAGAGAAAGACCAATATTGCACTTGAAAATGCCCCCCCCCCCCCGCCCTGCTCCCAGTAACAGCACCCTGAAGAGCAGTTGGCATAAAGTGAAATGTTTGGGGTTTATAAACATCTTAGTGACTATGGCACCCAAGGGCTCTCACGGGTAAACAGTGTAACCTTGCTTCTGTTTCAGGAACAGGATGCCAAGAGAAGCACAGCAATGTTTTTTTATATAAAACTGTAGTGTCTGCCAGAGTCAGCATGATGGACTGAAGTAAAAACAAGGTATTTTTTTTTCTCTTTGGTTTCCATGTTAGGAGAAATATCGATGAACTGCTGACATGAAATACAAAAAGTACAGGCTCAGTTACTGCCACCTGAATAAGTTTCTTGTGGTGTAAGAAATTTTATGAGCTGCTAAGGTTATAATATCATCTCATAAATTGCTACCTCAGAATTTAAAGAAAACACCACAACCTTTTAAAATGTATAAAAACTGGGTGTGGAAAGACAGCATAATGGCTATGCAAAAAGACAGTCATGCCTTTGCTTCCAAGTCCCAGGTTCGGTTCCCTTTAGCACCTTAAGCGTGAGCTGAACAGTGCTTTGGTAAAACAAAACAAAATGAAACAAAACAAATATAAAAAATAATGATACTATTTTGGAAAACCCAGAGGCCTTGAATATTACAAGACACAAAGGGTTGATGACTGTATTGAACAAGGTCTTAGAGGGCAAGACAGACCAATATAAAGCTGAAAGAAAGGAACATATAAAATATTTGTTTCAGGGACACAAAATATTAAACTTCTTAAGCTCTCAAGGACTGAAATTTTGGTTCAATTTTAGAAATAAAAACATTTTTTTTGAAACTGAACAGATTGGAAAATATCAAATTGGTGTCAGAATATTTAAAATTGGGCCACTTATCGATTTTCTAATTCTCTATGTTTCTGAGAAGACTATAGGACTAAGAATGGTATTCTTTTATAGAAAAAAATATATGTGTGTGTAATAAAAACACATGTTATATATATTTCTTTAAACAATATGGAGATTTTCTAAAGTAAAAACATATTAACCAAGAATTAGAATTGTGTATTTCAGATGTGGTGTTTAGAACACATTAAGGGTTTACATTTTTGTATATTAACCAAAAGTATCACACAGATCAATTTACTATTTTTCTGAATTAAGAGCTTTAGTATCCTTTAGAAGGAAGACTTATTTTTTTAAAAAATATTTCTACAAGTCATATTAAGATGTTTACAACATTAATAATTTCATAAAACCAAACTAGAAAGCTAATCAAAAAGGATATCATACTCTGATTAGGATGAATCTTGGTACCTTACCCTCATCTTGCTCAGGTTTCTGTAGTCATAATAGCTCTCATACTGCTCTGCAATCTTCCGGCACAAGATGATGCCATTCTCCCAACACTGTGGACAGAAAAATGATAGAAAGATAACAAGCCCCAAACATTTACCTACTTCTAGCCAGAGGCCAAGATGTGATTATTTCCTGATCATTAAGGCTCACTCCTTATTTTCATAACCTACCTTTAATAGTACTTCTGCAATTTTAAGCATGACAGTAGCATGAAATTATCATGTAAATTATTACAAATCTGCAGGAAGGTGAAAATGATAGTCTAATATAACAGCAATTAACATATGGCTATAAACATCTTCATTTCAGAATCATTATCTTCAAATAACTACAGTCGTAGAATGGCATGTAGATTGGTAAACAGGCCCTCTGTGCTAAAGGGAGAATGACCTGTAAGGTCCAATTATGCACAACTGGCACTCAGAAATCCTAGTTTGGCTCAAATGCACTTGTAAATTTTGAGCATCAATCCATCTAGTTATTCTTAGCATAAATGCAAAAGTACTTTGATTAAACAAAGGTGTTATTGAACTTTTCTGCAATGCACCAGACAGTAAACATTTTAGGTTTTGTGAACTATACAATCTTTGTCATAGCTACTATTATTAAAGTAATCACAGGCATAAATGAGCTTGAACATATTACAATAAATATTTAACCTCGGGGGGAGGGACACAGACCTTTGGTGGTGGAATGGTGTTAATATACACTCCTATTAACTTACAGTCTCACAAATAATAGTTAATTAATATGAGAGGGGAAAATGGATTAAATGTCTCAAACTTTTTGATGCATAGACCATAGGCTAAGTATATGTTCCTTTAATCTAAGCACTTAAGACTTCAAATTGGTAATCATATTGAATTTTAACAGTGGGCGCAAAGTGTTAAAACATTTCTAATAATGACTTGTTCTTTGAAATATTAAGTCTCCTAAAAGCTTAGACCAGAGAGAACAGAAGCAACTGGTGGAGTTACTTTATAAGATACAGCTATACATAAATAGCATAAAAAGACATAAATTATGGTGAGGTCTTATATGATACAGCAAATCCTAACAATGGGATTTTCAAAGTTAACACAATTACCAAAAAACTGGTTACAGCAATAACTATCTATTACCTGCTTAAACCCTAAGACAGCAGGAACTTTCCCTTTTCTCTATAAAGCCCATACATCTCCCAGTTTCTGTAACTTCTCCATTGGGGTTCAATTTCCTGCATGCTTCTCTCAAGCATACCAACTGATAGTGTATCTGGTGATCTCAACTTAATCAGTAAAACCAGTACCATACTTCACTCAGCTTGCTTCACTTCGGACTGTGTACAGAGACTTCAGGTATGGAATATCAAACCTTCAGCTTCACTACTCTGGTGAGACCTTTCCTTGCTCATAGAACTCTGATTCCATTTCAGATGGTGCACTTCTTAACAAAACCTCAAAACCTAGATATAGACCAGAAGCCATGAGATAGGGCATATGTACATGTATCCATAAGTTAGAGGAAAATATATACCTTAAAGCAAAAGTTCACAATATTTTGCAGTAAGTTGATAAATGAAGCAAGCAAGTAGAAAGACCTATCAGATGTCAAAACTAGTAAAGTCATGGACCCCTTGGAATATACCTAAAGTAGACCTACTAGCTTTTTTCCAAATGGAGACCCTCAATCTTCATCTGCAATATTCTTGCCTTTAGGTTCAATGATCAGTCAACGATTTGTTCTGCTGTATATCTTAACTCTTTTTTCAGCCACCAGGTTCCAGATGATACCATGATGCCAACCTGACTTTCCTGGGCAGATGACCCCACCAATATGTTCTGGAGCCCTGCCTTCTCAGATCCCTGTCCCACTACAGAAAGAGGAAGACAGACTGAGAGTATGGATCGACCTGCCAATGCCCATGTTCAGCGGGGAAGCAACGACAGAAGCCAGACCCTACAATGATCCTGGGTCCATACTCCCAGAGGGATAAAGAACAGGGAAGCTATTAATGGAGGGGGTTGGATCTAGAGCTCTGGGGGTGGGCACTACATCTATATTTTTAAATAAACTAATAAAAGAGGATAGGAATGAAGTGATTTTCTTATTAGTATGTTTTGTAGAAGTATAACAGGGCCAAGGAAATATGTATCAATAGTGCACAAGAATTGCACACTTACCCTACTCTAAACCAGAGCTGAGCAGTGCCGTGGTATTTATAGTCTCCCTTGTTGAAATAAATAAGACCTGAAAAAATATTAAAAACAATGGCAGCCATTGACAATATTCTACTTTTCTGTTTAACCTTGGAAATATGGAAGATACATCTGAATGTTCAGACCACCTGAACTATTAGCTCAACTTTTCAATACCCTCTTGCAATGGGATGCCACAAAATTTTTAAACCTTTCTAATCTTTCAGATGCAATTTATTTTCCTTCTGTACTCAGCACCTCTCTAGTTATCTTTTAAAAAGTGAAATGGTGCAGAAGGCACATTAAGCGGATAACGATAATGGTGTTCTAGAGACTAAAACTCATGGGTATCAAAAACTCCACATCAGTGTTTCTCAAGGTTTTATACATACTGGGACCTTCTGGAGTTCATTTTAGCATCACAGAATTTTGTGACCCCATGCTAGACCTATAGAATCAGTATGCCTAGGAAGTGAACCTAGAAATATGCATTTCAAAGTCCTGAGTGCTTTCAATGCATACTAGCATTGAGAGTCTCAGCTGAAGAGATAGGCATCAATGAACTGGAAACAAAAGAAAAAAGGAACTGTGACACTGACATAATCATCTCAGAAAGGCTATGAGTGAGCAGAGCTACTTACTTTGCCTCTGTCAAAGTTCTGGATGATGGCGAGGTGCAGATGCTCCTTGCGCTGCCATTCTGTTTGCATGGGGTAAGTCAGGAACTCCCGGAGAGGACGATCGGACCATTCCAGCAGCTCATCATATAAAAGGAGAGTATATGCAGCCTCTGAAAGACCAGCAGGAAGGCAGTGATTGAGACAGGACCCCAAAGAACTTCCCCTCAAGAGTTTGGATTTGGGTAAATCAGAGAAACTATGATTTTTCTATGATTTTCCATGATATTATTAAAGAAAAATGTCCAGAAATACATGCCAATGGCAGGTGACTGAATGACATTTTTTTCTAGGTCAGGGAATTAATAGTTTTTTATTTAGTCTGTTGGCTTTCTATGTTTCTCTCAATGTCTTCCATGATGCCTATATGCAATGGGTATAATAAAAATGTTTAGAATATCTTGTTACTGGCTCAAAGATACTAGGGAGAGATACCTTTGTATACAGGAAGTGTGCAGTTAAATCTCTTGGGCTAGGTCTATGGGTATCTTCCAAAGGGCATGCTTAAGAAACAAACAACAGTGGTAGCTAAATTGCTCTAGGTAAGTTATTGAAACATTTTACACTGGAGGTGTCAGGACACAAGCAGAATTTAGGAGAGCTATAAGAGACCACAGAGGTACTGAGTACAGAGAAAAAACAGCATCTGAGGGATTAGAAAGGGCAAAGTAAAGTATGGATGGATATACATGAGCTCTATGTCAGATCGATTGGGTCTACAGTTAAAGGTATTTATATAGTTTTCCCATGTTTGGTAGATATTTTCTGCCCTGTTCCAGCTTTCTAATCCTATTTCCAACTCTGACACCAACTTCCCAGACAATAATTTTAGCTATTGGGCAAATATTAGTAAAGTCATGGGTCCTTCAGAATATACCTAAAATAGACTTCCTAGATTCTTCCAGCATGAAGACCCCAAATCTCATCTGCTGTATTCTTACCTTCAGGTTCCTGATTATTAAACAATTTTATCTGCTTTATATTTTAATGTTTTTCAGCCACCAAGTTGCAGATGCTACCGTGATGCACCTGACTTCCCTGGGCAGACATCCTCACCAATGAGCCCTGGAACCCTACTTCTCCAGAGCCTTACCCGACTAGGGACAGATAGAAACAGCCTGGGGATATGGATTGACCTGCCAATGCCCATGTCCAGCAGAGAAGTAATTACAGAAGCCAGACCTCTCCCTACTGCACCCCATAATGATCCTGGGTCCATGCTCCCAGAGGGATAAAGAATAGAATCCCTCTGGAAGGGAACTCTGATGAGGGAAATTGTGTGGACTTGTACCCCTTTTATCGTACAATTGAATCCTAATAAAAGTAATAAAAAAAGAAAGGGTAAAATATTGAATCAGGAGAGAAAGAGAGAGAAGGAGAGAAAGAGAGAGAGAGAGAGAGATTGAGAAAGAGAGAGAGAGAGAGAGAGAGAGAAGGGAATAATCAACTGTTGTAAGCTATGTGATAGAACCCCCTTGGCTGAATCCACAAATCTTTAATAATGGTTACTGAAGTTATTACATGTTTGGTATAGTTGAGGTTTCTTAGGGATGCATGTAAATACTGATTTTCATGTATATACACATGGAAATGACCTTTAAGCAGTTTGTAGACAGGTTGTGTACTTATTACTTATCATTCTGCAAATATTTTCTTTTTCTGAACCATAAATATGGCCAAATAGATCACAAATAGGAGACAGAATTCATTGTCATTAATAAAAGACTATAGTAATGTCCCTTTCTAACATCATAATGGGCAGTTCATTTACTAAATTGAATTTAGTAGACAATCTGTTATTAATCTATTTAGCTACCATCCCTATAGGCCTCTCAAAAGACAATACAGCTTATGACATAGTATCAATTTATAGTGATTCTTTCTTATCATTAATTGTCTTATCAGTAATTGCACATAAAGCTAGGTCTAAAGTAACATGTTAGAATCCAGTACTATAATTTATCCATCTCAACATATAAAAATATAACTGTGATAATTAGTGCTCCTATCAATTCTTTTTGCTTTTTAAGAGAAGTCTTGTGAAACACAGGCTCTGACCCTTTGTTCTTTAATGATCTATAGGTAGTTCAATCTCCTGGCTTCAGTAATTGTTACAGTAACTTTCATCACCCACCCGCCAACAAGTATGATACTACATACACTACTATATTAGTAGTTATATACTACTAATCATAATTTTCCATTGATTAAAACCAGTCACTGTCTCTCAATCATTAACAGGATGAATTTAGGTCTTCTAAAGGAACAGAGAAAGTTGTGCATGATTGTGCAAATCTCTCCACTTACAAAAATAAAGAAAGATGGAACCCACTCCTATATCTACTCAGAATCATCAGGCTCAGGGGCAGGTATCACCATGTTCAAGGATCGAGGTTCTCTATCCCCATCCACACCTGCAGCAAATAAGCTTTACAAGTAGTGAATCAGTGCTCTGGGTGTCTCCCCTTCCCTATGTATTTCACCCTCTATCAAACATAAACAAAGAAAGGAGGAAAGAAAAAAGGGCTGCCAATAAATGTCTATCAACAGATGTCTGGATAAATAAGTTAGAGTATATATATTTCATGAAATACTATCTACAATGAAGTAAGATGATATTGTGCTTTTTGGGGCAAAACGGATAGAACTGAAAGTGATTATTCTTAGTGAAATAAGAGATGAAAGACAACTACTAGTTGGTTTCACTCTTATGTAGACTCTAAAGAACTGAAACATGTGAACTTGAACAACAACAACAACAAAAGAAGTAAATAGCCTCTAAGACTTTGTAAGATAGGGGTGTCAGTGTTGGGAGGTTGGGGGCACAGAATTTTGGTGGTGGTTGCAGTATGGAACTATACCCTGTAACCCTACAACATTTTGACCCACTGTTAATCATACATAAAAGAAAGAAAGAGCTAGGAGTATGGACTGACCTGTCAATGCCCATGTTCAGAGGGGAAGCAATTACAGAAGCCAGACCTCCCACATTCTGCACCCCATAATGATCCTGGGTCCACATTCCCAGAGGGATAAAGAATAGGAAAGCCAAGGGAGTTGGGCAGTAGCTCGGTGGGTTAAGCGCACATGGTGCAAAGCTCAAGGACTGGCATAAGGATCCTGGTTCGAGCCCCCAGCTCCCCACCTGCAGGGGCATCGCTTCACAGGTGGTGAAGCAGGTCTGCAGGTGTCTATCCTTCTCTCCCCCTCTCTATTTTCCCTCCTCTCTCCATTTTTCTGTCCTATCCAACAACAACAACAATAATAATAACTACAGCAATTAAGCAACAAGGGCAACAAAAGGGAATAAATATTTTAAAAAATTTTAAAAAAGAATAGGAAAGCTATCAGGGGATGGGATGGGATACAGAGTTCTGGTGATGGGAATTATGTGGAATTGTACCTCTCTTATCCTACGTTCTTTCAATATTTCCATTTTATAAATAAATAAAAAATAATGACAATAAAAGAAAAAAAGGAACAAAGAAATGGCTGTTGAGATGGCAGGCACTGAGCCTCACTGAACATCCTGCTGGCAAAAAATAATAAACAAACAGATATCTGAACTTAGAGTTGACATTGCCTGATACCATCCTAAAATTTATTTTTTTTTATTGGACAGAGAGAAATCAAGAGGGAAGGGGAAGATAGAGAGAAAGAGAGATACCTACAGCACTGCTTCACCACTTGTGAAACATTCCCCTAGAAGTTGGGCCTGGGCTCTGAACTTGGGTCTTTGTGCATGGTAACATGTGTGCTCAACTGGTCCCTATAATCTTTTGTTAAATAAAACAAGATGCATCCTGATCCAGTGGCAGCGGGTACTAGAAATCTATCCAGTGTGGACAGAAGTGACCTTCTGTTGCAAAGGTAATAATTGACTCTTCTCGTTTAAGGATTGAATATATGAGATGGACAGACAGGAGTCAGTCAACTATTAAATGAAGAATTACAGTGGAATCATTATGTTGTAGGTTGCCATAGAAAGCTGTTTCTGATGGAACAAGAAAGATAATATTAGTCAGATCATCAGATATATGCTATATTTTGAAGTTTTCTAGTTTTCTCTGAAATCTGGATCCTTGTGCATTGTAACATGTGTTCTCAACTAGGTTTGCCACCACCCACCACCCACAACCCTCCCCTTCTTATTCTTCTTAGTTATTAGAATACTGCTTAGAAATGTGGGATTAAGATAAATTCATCATTAGTGAATATAATTTATTACACGTTAATACCTAGATGCAGATTTTTTCATTTATATTGGTAATTTACTTCCTTAATCAGTAATGAAATTCCAGTATCTCTTCATATAGATACGTTGATTATTTTAATTAGACTTTGATTTTTAAAAAAATTATCATGTTGTCTGAGAGTTTAAATAGCTTTATCTTAAGTAGTTAGTGATGAAATTTTGGGAGAAATGGTAAACCTAATTTTTATATCTGTGTAAACAACATAATAGGCTTGTATCATTTTAAAGTTCATAGGAAAAGAAATAGAAAAGAGGATATTTTTCAACCACCAGGTTCCAGATGCTAGTATGATGACAACCAGACTTCCCTGGACAGACAACCCCACCAATGTGTCCTGGAGCTCCGCTCCCCAGAGCCCTTCCCCACTAGGGAAAGAGAGAGACAGGCTGGGAGTATGGATCGACCTGTCAACACCCATGTTCAGCGGGGAAGCAATTACAGAAGCCAGACCTTCCACCTACGGCGCCCCATAATGGCCCTGGGTCCATACTCCTAGAGGGATTAAAAAAATAGGAAAGCTATTAGGGGAGGGGATGGGATATGGAGTTCTGGTGGTGGGAATTGTGTGGAGTTGTACCCCTCTTATCCTATGGTTCTGTCAGTGCTTCCACTTTATAAATAAAATATAATTATATATATATAGTCCAAATATATCTGGTTATATTTTGGAAATGGGTAAATCCTTTTTTAAATTGGCTTACTTAATTTGTAAATTTTATATTCCTTGAAGTCCTAAGAAATACATCTTTTTCCCATGTAACATTGCATTCACCTTTCTTTTGACCTCATTTTCTGTATTTTCTTGGAGCAACTTGCAGATCCTATAACTACTCTATAATTTTTAAGACAGTGGTGCATAAAAAATATGTTGTTCAGATCCCGATGCTTCTCATTTCTTCTACCACTAAAACCCTTTTCTGAGATATTTTCTTGGGACATAGTAGCAGTTTTGTAGATATATATATATTACTGGACTCTTAAATTTTTAAGGACTTTCATATGAAGATAACAGTTTTACAACAGGTTTTATGCTTAAATGTGTTAGAATAAACCTAAAATAGACTTCCTTTCTAGCTTCTTCCAATATGAAGACCCCGAATCTCATCTGCTATCTTCTTACCTTTAAGTTCCTGACTATCAAAAAATTTGTTCTGCTTTATATCTTAATGCTGATGGTGGTACGGCAGACTGAACTAGGGACTTCAGAGCCTCAAGCATGAGAGTCTCTTTGCATAACCATTATGCTATATCTACTCCCAAAGGAGGGAAAAGGCAGAGCAAAGCATTTTTCTTTTTTTCTTTTAAACTAGGGCACTGCTTAGCTCTGGATAATGGTGATATAGGGGATTGAACCTGGGACCCTGGAGCCTCAAGCATGAGAGTCTCTTTGCATAACTATTATGCTATCAAGCCCCCAGTACCCACCTGCAGGAGAAAAGCTTCATGAGTGGTAAAGCAGTGCTGCAGGTGTCTCTGTTTCTCTCTCTCTCTCTAATCCCCTTCCTATCGATTTCTGGCTGTCTTTATCAAATAAATAAAGACAATAATTAAAAAAAATCAGGGGCCAGGTGGCCTATACATTATAGTAAATTGATCTCTGTTCTAAAGGATAACTGGAGAAGACACGGTACATCCAGGTGAGAAATGAGGAAGGCCTAAGCAAATCAGTGAAAGTGAGAACAAGGAATAGTAATTGGTTTTAAGAAATTTGTAGAAGACAAAAATAAATGAAATAGGACTGGCAAGATAATTCACCTGGATAATGTACCTGTTCTTTCATGCTTATAACCTAGGTTCTAAAAGGGTTCTTATCATAGTAATGGAAGCTTCAGTTCTGTGGTGTCTATTCCTCTTTCCCTTAGTCTTCCTGTCTCTGTTTCTCTTTATCTGAAAAAGTCAGCTCAGTGTGGTTGAAGTCCCAGTGAGGACGAATATATGTATGTAATAAGGAAGGAGGTTAAGAAGAGGAATATCAAAGACAGCATCAGGGTCTCTATTCTGAGTAAACAGTGACATTATAAATATAATGGAATTGTAGCTAGAGGTGTACTTGAATTCAAGGAACATAAGCACCATTTCAAAAAGCTGAGGAATGGGTCATGATTAGCAGTTTAAGTGTTCTCATCTGGTTAAGATGTAATAAGCACATACCATCCTATCTTTCCCAATGACTACAATTAAAAACCATAAACAAAAAACATAAACTACTGGAGGACTCTGAGAAGTAAATAAGAGAAAGAAGACACAATAAGAAAATAAATACTCTGGGGCCGGGTGGTGGCACACCTAGTTAAGTGCACATGTTACAATGCATAAGGACCTGGGTTTGAGTCCCCGGCCCCCACCTGTAGGGAGAAAGCCTTGCAAGTGGTGAAGCAGTGCTGCAGGTGTCTCTATGTCTCCCCCCACCTCCCCTTTCCCTCTTAATTTCTGGCTGTCTCTATCCAATAAGTAAATAAATAAAGATAATAAAAAAGAAAATAAATACTCAAAGAATAACCATATAACACCAAGACATGTATTATGCATATATTTTGCCTCTTGAATCTCCTGTCTTAGACTTCGGTCTACTGGAATTGCCAGTGGGAATAGACACGAAAAGATAGAAGAAAAGCACCTTTAGACTAAGTATCAGGAAGAAGACATTCTATGGAAGGCATACTTTTAACTTTTCGGGTTAATTCCAAACACATAATACAGTTGAAACCCTAAAGTTTTAATGGGATAACAATGGCAGCAAAACCAGCAGCGTCTGCAACTCATATTTTTTTCCCCACTGCTTTGGCACTAGGTGAAAATATAGGGATTATTTCATAGTATAAACAGGATCAAGTGTGGTTTCAAATACTTTCATTTTGATTAAGCCAGAGTACTGAGAAAAAGCAACCCCTGGGAGTTGAGAAGAATGCAAAAGATAATAGAGAAAAGGGAGACTGAGAAAAGGATTTTAAATTTTTGTGTATGACATTCTGGGGCCGTCCACAAACTGCACCTGCATAAAATAGACCAGAATCAACCTCATAAGAATGCTGTGATACAAACTATACTACAGAAATTTCTGCATAGGTACCAGGTTCCCATGTACAAAAGAAAAGATCAGAATGCAAAGGCTTTAAAAGTGACACCAGAGAGAAAAATTTAGAACTTTATAATGGAGAGAAACAGACATGATAGACTACAACTTTAAAAGGCAGCACCTAAAGTGATACATAACTATAGTACATATATAATAAAGTATATAGTAAAAAAGTCAGTCTTTAAAATGGAATACTTAGAAATAAATCCAACTAAAACTAAACTTCAGGTCTAGCCCACTTCCCCTAAAAGGCAGAAATACCTGTGAAATTTTGTGCTTTGAGATGCAGATCATAAAGTTTGTGGATATAGCGTATATACATCTCTTCCTTGTTCAGTTCAGTCTTATAGAAATTCTGTAAAAAAGAAAGAAAAAGAGTACAAATATGTATGGTTCCTCAACCATCTAGCTCTAGTATCTTCATTGTACTCTGCTGAAGTTTCATGCCTTGAGCTAAGAAAACTGGATTTCTTTTCAACATAAAACCCGGTTTTAAAACTATTATTTTCATATGAAAGTCCTTAAAAATTTAAGAGGCCAGTAACATACACACATACACGCACGCGCACGCGCACGCGCACGCGCACACACATGTATTTTTTCCAGAAATAAGAAAATATCCTAAAAAGGGTGAGCATGTTCTAAGAAAATATCTCCAAAAAGGGTGGTAGTGGTAGAAGTGGTGAGAAGCTTTGGGATCTGAACAGTAACATATTTTTTATACATCACTGTGTTAAACATTAGAGAATGACTATTGTATATACTGGTTGCTCTTGGCATGCATTACTGCTGATTCACCTTCATTTTTAATTATTATTTTTATTAGTGGACAAGCAGCCTATCAAATAAATATATTTAAACTATTTAATACAAATATACTTATTAAATTTTTATCATTGACATGCAAAGAACATATTTTAGTTTCAGACTTTTTCTCTAAAAATTCTTTCAAAGACATATGTAGATAAGAAGAAGCAACAACTTTTTCCCTGAAAAAATTATGTAAAACTTGTAAATGAAATGGCCTTTATTTTTAAGATTTTACTTTGAGTTTCTTACGCTAGAGTCTATCTTCGATTTATGTTCAAATTACAATGAAATTCATAACAAGAAATTTTACTCCAATTTTTTTTACTACAAAAATTTTATTTTTATAGGGACATGCTCATTGAAAATATTTTATCACTAGGCAGAACTTGGACTGGAATTGGTGTACTGTATGAAAGTAAAAGACTCTGAGGTGGGGGTTGGTTCAGGTCCTGGAATACATGGCAGAGGAGGATCTAGTGGGGATTGTATTATGTGGAAAACTGGGAAATGTTATGCAAGTACTAACTATTGTATTTTATTGTAGACTATAAACCATTAATCCTCCAATAAAGAAATTTAAAAAAGAAAATATATTTACTTAATGAGTGGTGCAGAGAACCAAAGCCTCTCTCTCGAGCTTACAGTGCTGATAATTATACCCAGTTTCATGAATGCAAGTGCAGCTCTGTACTACAATGGAGGCACTTTCAGTGAGATGGTCATTGTACATTATGAAATGCCAATTTAAGTCATCTAAGCTATTATCATCATTACTTTTATAATTTTGAATGAAGAAGTTAATTGGCATGTGGAGAAAGAGAAAATGAATAGTGGTTATAGGTTAAGCCTGCTGACTAGAAGGACTGACGGGCTTTTCTAAGGGTGAAAAGACCATGAATTCTGAAAAAGTTTCAACTGGGTTAGATTAGGGTTTTTGATAATAAGCTCTAATTAACAGATGTGGTTGCTTGTCTAGTACATCAACTTGAAGCTTGCTGATTTTTGGTCAAATGTATTTTCTACCTACATTCTAGTAGGTGTTCATTCTTCAACAAGAGGACTCTTGTAGTTGCAACACTGACTTTAGTTGAACACACTACATTTTTTCCCCTAGTTTATATCAGTAGTTTCCTTTTTTTTTTTTTTTTTTGCTTCTTGTAGATGTTGGCAATCTTTAAAAAGCTAAGTAAATAATATTATTCCCTTCTTTCTTCTTATAACTCAAATCATTTTAATTAGTAATTTTTTGTACCATAAGCACACGTCTAACAATCCCACAGCAAGTGTTTACACTATTAATGAATGATTTGCCTTAATAACTTTGGTTAAAAAGAAAAAGGCCATTTTCTCTGAGAAAAAATTAAGTGAGTACTCTGTAAATGAGTAGCTCTCCTAAAAAGATGAATAAATAAAAATGATCTCAGCAGTCAGCAGATGAGAACCTCTCATACATCACATACATCTGAGAAAGTGTGTGACACAAAGCAATAATTATATTTTCTATTCTTAGTCATGTTAATGGTTATGCTTTTTTAAAACACCAATTTAACCGTTTAACTCTGGTCTTTTAAAGAAAGCCAGAGCTCTGCTAAAGATAATCTGAAATATATCTTTCAAAAAAATAATAAAATAAATCTCTAAGAGGGAATAGCTGAAGACAGACATATTGCTGCAAGGAAACATCAAAAACATCAAGAACTTTCCATATGTTATAGGAGCCAGAAAAAAATAGCTTGAAAGTTATAAAATTGGTTCATTAGTACTAAATATTCTTGTGCTAATTTGAAATTAGAATAACTTTCACAATATTTTCATTTTCTATAAGGACTATTTTTGTCAGTTCAAAACTAGCAGGGTGAATTTTTTATCTTGAATGAATACTGACGGGGCCACATTTTAAGACTCTGGTTTATTTTTATTGGGAGACTGAGTAAACATATCTAAGGCATGGTATTAATTCCTTTATCCAAGTAAAGATCTGTTATATATCAATTGAGGAAAGAAACTTTTAATTTTTAAAGTTATCTTTATTGATTTATTGAATAGAGACAGCCAGAAATTGAGAGAGAATGGGGTGATAGAGAGACAGCGAGACACCTGCAACACTGCTTCACCATCGGTTAAGCTTTCCTCCTGCAGGTGGAGACCGGGGGCTTGTGCATTGTAACCTGTGCACTCAACCAGGTGTGCCACCACCCGGCCCCTAGTGTTTTTTTTTTTTTTTTTAACCTTCAAATAGAAGGTACTTCTGAAAGAGAATGAGGACAATACAAGAAGATTTGTTGGGAAAGAGATGCAAGTTTTCTCTTGAGGTTTTATATGATATTTTCTGGTTAAGAGTTGGGATAAAGCCAGGATTAAAGAGACAAATTGAAAAGATATAAATCTTATACAACAGTTGGTATTTTCCCCCTGAACACTGATGTGTCAGAAAGGATGTGGAAGAACCTCAGGCCAAGGATCCTGATCTTGGAGAAAAATTGGCAAAAGACTGATTTAAAAGTGAAGGTGCCTTAACATTACATTAAGTGAGGTGAGCCAGGAGAAGAAGGATGAGTATCAAATGATCTCATACAGATGAAATGTAAGACTCAAAGAAAGGAAAACCACAGGGTAAAACTTAGACTAGCTGTGGTCCATTTCAACATAACCAAGGACTCTAAAGTAGGTGTGGAGAGCGGGATGAGCTTGGGAGTGTGTTGGGGACCCAGTACATTATGGTGGAAGAGGATTTAAGTTGGTGGCAACACCTATCACAGAGAGTTAAGACACTTTATTCATGCAACAACTCTCTCTTAAATCATTATCCCCCCCACCCAATGAAATTATTTGAGCATTTTTTAAAAAAAGTGACAATGACTATGACCAAGATAAGAAATGTATGCAAAGAGGAGAAATAGATGGGCTGTCACAGTGAATCTGGCCTGATGTCCTGGAGGTTACAGTTTAATCTAATGATAAAAATTATAAAAGAAAGGATGCAGCAAGATGTGGCCTAATAGAGGAAGCTCCAGTGTTATTATCACAAGAGCTGCAACAATTAATTCAAAATGAGGAGGATGTAGTACAGCAGATATGTTGTGTATTCAGAACTGAAGAACAGTGCAGTGAGAAAACAAATCAGGGAAACAGGTAAAAAGAAAAACACATGAGAGGAAAAACGACTAGATTTTAAGAGAGAAGAATAAAGAAAACAGGACAAATTGAAACCAATGAGGTCATATAAGACATCATCTGGGGGGAGGAAGGATGGAATTTTAAGGCGCAGGCAAATGGAGAGTAAGTGAAAAAGTCAAATGATCAGAGTAAGAATAAAAATGTTGACTTAAGTACTTAGAATGGGGGTCCATTCTGCAAATGGAGAGAAGAACCATAGTATTCACAAATTTAGTACTGGAAGCAATAGCACATTCCTGCATTTCAAATTTGATTAAGGAGAATTATCAAAAGCATTAACTTACCCATAGTAAAACATGAGGAGTAAATGTCTAAAAGTATATTCATCCTTCTGATCTATGGCAATACTATCATTTTATTTATTTGTTAACTATGTGACAGTTTAATAAAAATTTTACCTTTCCCAGGACAGTTCTGGTTTAGTTTACTATCCTAAGATAAGATTTAATTTAATATGAAACACGTTCTACTTGGGTAATAATTTATATGGTCATTATAGTTATAACCCAAATATTAACAACCACGGTTGGAGGTTTAATTGCAAAGGAGATAGAGTAAAAAATTAATGTGTTAATTATAAAGCTGGCATTTGTTCATAAAAGCAGAGACCGATAATATTTATTGAATAATAAATATAATAAACACAGAAACTGTCAACAAAAATTGAGGGGAAAATACCTGTTTTATGGATACTTCATGCTTATTCCTATCAGAGTAAGACTGCAGGATGTTCAAGAAATATGGCAAGGGAACCAAGAGCATTATTTTCATTATTATTTTTAAAATTTATTTTGTTTGATTTTATTTTTGCCTCCAGTCACTGGGGCTTGGTGCTAGCACTACGAATGCACTGCTTCTGGCGGCCTTTTTTTTTTTTTAAACTTCTATTTATTTATTATTAGAGACAGAAAGGAATTGAGAGGAGAGGGGAGATATAGTGGGAGAGAGGCAGAGAGTCATTGCAGCCCTGCTTCACCACTCGTGAAGCTTTCTCTCTGAAGGTGGGGACCAGGGGCTTGAACCCAAGTCCTTGCGCACTTATAATGTATGTGCTTAACCAGTGTGCTACCACCTGGCCCCTGCTTTTTTTTTTTTTTTTTTTTTTTAATTTTTCCCCCTTTTCATTCAGTAGGACAGACAGAATTTGAGAGAGGAAGAGGAGATGAAGAGGGAGAGAGAAAATCTGCAGACTTGTTTCACTGCTCAAGAAGCATCCCCCCGGTAGGTGTGGAACTGAGGCTCCCAGGAGGGTCCTTGCACATATCCTTGTGTGCAGTATTATGTGAGCTTAAACAGGTGCACCACTGCCCAGAACATTCACTTTTAGATTGTACAGTATCCACTTGACCTGTCAGGGGGTAGAATGGGTGTATTTTGCCCTTTTCTCAGATTTTTTGGGGAATTTATTTCAACTGGAAGTTTGCTATGACTTTTAAGGAAACACTTCTAAATTATTCCAAGAAATATCCAGATAAAAACACATTGTAGATTAATGGCAAAGAAAACATTGTATTTATGTGGGAAAAAAAGTTAGACTAGAAGAAGGAAAAGGGGAATATTTTACTAACCAGAAGGCTAACTGTACAGCCAATCTTTTTGCCATCTACCTCTCCCATTTTCATGCAGTCCCTAGAGACAAAGAACAAAATCAATCAATCAAAAAAAAAAAATAGTCAGAACTTGCTTCCTAGAGGTAAACACAGTTTCTTCCTTTTTTGGTGGCGGGTAGGAAGGGGGGAGTACTAGCAGAAATCAGAGGCAATTTGCAAACGGCTATTCAGATATTCTGTCCGCCAGAGGAGCTGCCTCATTTGTGTGATCTCAGGTATAGATGGGAGCTCCAGAAGGAGCAAGAGTGGAGGTGTGTCATTATACGCCTCCTACACTGGGTAGGTGGTGAGTTTGGTCATTAACAATGAGAACGAGGTTTTTATTCTCAAAACAAAATTACCATGCATTTAAATAGGATATAGACTGGTTTAACAACTTAAATATTTCAAAATAGAAATTTTTAATTTTTTAAAATAAATTAATTTTTTTAAATATTTCAAAAATATCTCTATGACAGGTGACATTGTGAGCTGCATTCTTAACTCTCTAAGAAAGCAGATTAGCTGTATAATACTATGTTGCTTTTACTCTAAAATGAGTTGATCTACTGGTTCTAGTGGGTAAGTCCAAATACCAGAAATATTCCCTTAATAATAGGATTCTGAAAACTCTTGAAATACACAACACTGAAAGGACTGTCCAAAAACAAGACAGGAAGCCCCACAAATGACAACTCTGAGTCAGCTAATTAGAAATCCATTGTTTTACTGAGTAAGGCTTCACAGTCTTATTATCAATTCTTTCAGTGATTAACTCAAATGGGATATTGATTATATTCTAACATCTATTTTTTAACTGGAACACAGCACATCTAGAAAATATGGGACTCAGCTTACCTGTAGTCTAACAGCCTCTCCATTAGACGAGTTACAGTAGCAATTAA
Source organism: Erinaceus europaeus (assembly GCF_950295315.1). Classification (NCBI taxonomy): domain Eukaryota; kingdom Metazoa; phylum Chordata; class Mammalia; order Eulipotyphla; family Erinaceidae; genus Erinaceus; species Erinaceus europaeus. The sequence goes on from NC_080169.1 coordinate 80,626,402, forward strand.
TGAAACGCCACTTTCCCTCCATGTTTCCCGCTCAATTTTCTTTAGAAGACTGGAAAAGAAAGAACCCAGGGCATTTTCCAACATTTATTTTTATCAGTCACTATGACAACCATTTTACTTTCATCAGTACCTTAAATGCCTTAGCAACAACTGCAACATCTCACAAGTAGCACAATTTGCAAACAATATCTTACCTAGGATACGGACCAAATAGTGGAATTCTAATCCAGGAAGCATTGACAAAGCAAATTGATTTTCAGATTATCCAAGTCATAACATATGAACACATGCATATAATGTTTTCAAAATATACAAGCACCTTATGGCTCAAAGACATTTTTTTTTTCCTAAGCTGCATTCCTTAAACTAACAGAGTTATACATCAAATAGCACAGTGAAAGCAAAAACACAACTATCTCTAAGGGTTCTTTAAAATAAGATCTTGCTTTATTCACACAGAAATGTTTTCCTACCTCTCAGTAGAATGCATCTTCATCCAAGCAATTTTACTGCAATGCAACAGCTAGAGGAAAATCCTTGTACAGATGGTATGACGTTTTGCATTTTTTTCCTTTCACTTAACATTTGCCCACTCAATACATATTGTACTATCTGTGCACTCACTCAACAGTTTCATTCATTTTGTCATTAATCACAAAATGAAAGAGGATATTCTATGTGGCTGTTGGAGCAGATTGATGACAACTACCAAACCACACCTCTCCTCCTACACTTTCCCTAATCTTAAGCACCTTGGAACAGAGGCACTATGTAAACACAAAATAATAACAATAATAATAATTGGATCTATTTTACTTTCACCCCTTATTCTCAGCAAACTAACTGTAAACCTAGCAAAGCTTTATGGCCAAACTCTTCCCAGAAGATAAAAGGACATAAGCATGGCAATATGAGAGTAAACTTATTCCTCCAACTTTCATAATTATCATTTTTGCCTAAACTATTGTTTTACTTTCATATTATCCTGGCTTCAAGGATAATGTACAGAAATAACATTTCTAACAAGTAAAACTTAAGTTATATTGTGTTTAGTCAGGAAATAAAAGCTTTTTTTCTTCTTTCTTAGAGCAGTGTTCTACTGTGGCTTATGGTGGTGCTGGGGACTCAACCTCTAATACATTAAGGTCTCAAGCTTGAGTATTTCTTTGCATAACAATTATGCTGTCACCCTAAGAAAAAGCTATTTTTCCAGAGTCTTTGTTTTTGTCAGTTGTTATAATCTCTCCCAAACCTTCCCTCTAATACACTTCTTATTATCGTCATTGCAGTGTCCAGCCTTCTGTCGTGTCTCCTCATAAGTTGTCTATGTATTCCTAATCATTTGCTTTTCTTGCTTATTGTGAACTGTTTCCTAGATTAAAGGGCAAAAATGATGCATATCAAGGGATGTAGCTAGCCCTGCCAATTCCCTGGTTGGTTTAAAATGTGTTTTATTTTTAAAACCTCTGAACAGCACCTGTTTCCAGCTTAAATGCCAAATTGATATTGAACCAAGTGCTCAAAGGAAAATTTGCTTGCAAAGCAATGCAGGATGATATAGAAATTTTCCCCAAGTGACAGCCCACACCTCAGATACTTTAAAGGCTAAAAAAAAAAGAACTTGAGTTAAGTAATAATTCTAAAAATATATGAAGGCTTCTTCAATGGGTATGAGTTTTATTAATTTGCACAGACTCATCATGCATTAAGAAATCAGAGCTACATATATCCTTTTATAAGAGGAGGCAAAGATTTGTAGATAGAGAGCATGTTTCCTTGATTAGCTCAATACCTACATGTTAAGACTAGGTCTAGACTGTATGGAGAGTCTTTAAGCAAATAAAAGTGGAATTACCATATGATCCAGCAATAGCACTCTTAGGCATTTATCCAAAAAACACTCAAACACTAAATTGAAGGGATATATGCACTCATATGTCCATAGCTGCATTATTCACAGTAGCCAAAGACTGGAAGCAGTCTAAGTACTATCAACAGATGAGTGGCTAAAGAAGTTATAGGGTATATATTCCATGGAATACTACTCTGCAACCAAAAGAGATGACATTGTCTCCTTTGGTATAAAATGGACTGAATTAGAGGAGATTACGATTAGTGAAATTAGAGATGAATGACAGCTACTGGATGGTTTCACTTATATTTGGAAACTAGACAACTGACACACATGAACTTACAAAAACAAACAACCTCTCCCACTACCCGCCCCCCCCCAAAAAAAAAAAAGAGAAGCAAGCAAATTGTTTCTAAGAATTTCTGAGAACTATGATGGTTATCTTTGGGAGGTGAAGGGTGGGGAAACAAAACTTTAGTGGCATATGTGGTGTGGAACTGTACACTGCAGTCTTAGAATCTTGTAGCCACTATTGATCACAAATAGAAAATGAAGGAAAAAAAAAAGATGAATGCTAGAGTCCAGTTAATCTGCTTTCTTAGGTAGGTCTGTTCTCTCACCAAGCTTATCTGACAAAAAATTATGAAGAGGAAGCTATCATTAAGAAGGTAAATCTTTCTATACTATGTGGATGAAATTGGATATTTTCACTTTTTAATTATATTTTTTAAAATTTATTATTGGATAGAGACAGAGAGAAATAAGAGAGGAGAAGGAGGTAAAGAGCAAAAGAGACAGAGAAACATCTGCAAACTTGTTTCACCACTTGTGAAGCTTTTCCCCCTGAATGTGGGTACCAGGGTCCTTATAAACTGTAATGTGTGTCCTTAACCAGGTGTGCCACCACCTGGCCCTGAGATTGAGTATTTTCATTTAGTCTATAATCATACTCATGCCCATGGGCAGTGCATGAAAAACATATAACAGCTAAAGGCAATAAAAAATTATTGATTATTTACAGGTTACAAAATAACAGGAGTACACTTCCACACACAGTCACCAGAAAGGTGACTTCTTACTATTAACTGTCAGTCAATGGGGTTTTACAGCATTGAGGAGCAGGATAAACAATGGTCCTGCTCATCAGACTTTTAGTCTATGAAAGACTATGGGGTGGGAATGCAAGTTGATCCAACCCTTGGAGAAAGCAGTCTGGAGACCTCTCAGAAGACTAGAAATGGACCTACTTGGGGCTGTGTGGCAGTGCACGTGGTTGAGCACATGTGTTACAATGTGCAAGGACCCAAGTCCAAGCCCTAGTTCCCACCTGCAGGGGGAAAGCTTCACATGTGGTGAAACAGTGCTGCAGGTAACTCTCTCTCTCTGTCTCCTTCTTCCTCTCAATTTCTGGTTATCCAATAAATAAATAAAGATAAGAAAGAAAGAAAGAAATGGAGCTACCCTATAACTCAGCTACCCCTCTCCAAACACACCCATCCAAAAAGATCTGTGTATACCTATGTTGACAATAGCACAATTTGTAATAGCACAAACTTGGAAGAAACCTAGGTGTTCAACAACAGATGAGTGGCTAACAAAGTAGTGCTATGTGATATACTACGGAATACTACTCAGCGATTAAGAATGATGAAGTCGCTTTCTTCATGTCATTATGTATAAAGTTTGAAAGAATCATGTTAAGTGAGAAGAGCCAGAAAGAGTAGGATAAATTTGGAAAGAACTACTCCTGGGCAGAACTTAACAAACAAGAGCAGAAAGGGAAAACACAAAGCAAAATTTGGACTGGGTTTGGTATGTTGCACCAAAGCAAATATCCCTAGGGAAGGAGGGAGTTGGAGAAGTGTTTTTTGTTTTTTTTTTCCCCTCAGGTCCTGGATTATGGACTTAATTTTGGAAAGAGAGAGTTTTGCGGGCACCTATTTTGGTGAGATGCCATCAACTATACTGTAAACCATTAACCCCCTACTACTACTACTACTACTACTACTACTACTACTACAAAGAATACGGGAGGTGTGTGGAATTTAACTTCTGATCTACCTTATCCTGTATCACAATAGGACTATATTGAGGTTATCACTCATATAAAACACTTGTGACTGTGCATATTTTTTCTTAATCCAAGATATATACAATCTGGATCATATAGCTAATCCTCTGTGCCTACATTATAATTAAACATGTGATCACTAAGTGAAGATCTTTGGAATGACTGAAGTCTTACTGAATTATTCAGATCAACATATAAGAAAGCAAAGCAAAGGTTAGCTTGAAGAACTAAGAAGGATGTTTACGTCTTCTGGCAAGTCCAACCCCTGACTATAGGTATTTTTACTATGGCTCCTTTAGCAGTCACTGTTGGAGTCTCCAACACTAGGAGTGCTTGGAACCAGGAGGTATTCACTTGAAAAACCAAGTGGAGTCAGAGAAGTAGACTTCAGTTTATACACACTCTTCTTAATAAATGGCATTGGTTCCCAAGACCCACAGTTTCAGCATTCAAAAAAATAACAATGTGGTATGGGTAAATGAAGATAATGTTAGGAGTAAGGAAAGATAATCTGAGTTCTTAGGGAGGAAGTTGCTATACAGATATAAAGTCTCATTCTAAGGAGGTTATTTTGGCAAGTACTACATTATCAGGAAACAGAGCAACTTTCAACTTCTGAACAAATTTTAGGAAATTTTAGACATGAATTATGGAGAACATTTGAGAATCTGTACCGTAACGACATGTGCTCCTAATTCATAATGTGTACAGTGACTCATTTTGATTATACTAATTCACTGTGATTCCAGTTCCAAAATGCATTTTATTGTTTCCTAAAATACAGTCAGATTTAAGTTTCTATTGTGAGCCCAGGTAGTAATGATATTTAATTATCACTTTAGATTTGGTTTATTCCCAATATGCTGAATATAAAAACATAGAGAAAAACATTTATAGTAATAGTTCTAACAATACATTAGAAATAAATAACAGAATAAAAATCTTGAAATGAATACATCAGGCACCTTAAAACAGTACTAACTATAGAAATTTAATGTTACTGTCAAGGTACATCTTCTATTTCTAAGACAAGAGAAATCCAGGCAACCAGGCCTCTAATAAAGTAGATAACAGGCTCTAAAGAACTACGTATTTATTAATCTTTTCAATTCATTATAAATAATTAATCACAAATCTCAAGAGAGTCATTTCATTGAGTGCTTTCTCATTTCAGTTCTTTGTTCAAACCAAAGACTGGTAACTGAAAGGAGAGTGATTTTCAAAAGTAATTTGTTATATTAGATGAGGTTTTAATCAGAATTCTTACTGAAACTCCAGCTGTCATGAAAGACGGATACTTTGTATGCTAGAATTAACAGAAGGCTTTTGGTGAATGATTATTAAAAGTTCCAGTTTAATTACAGTATCAAAGAATTTATTTTATCATTATTTTACCATTATCATCATAAGAAATCTGTATATCTATTCTCAGTTTTCTTTTTTTTTTTTTGCCTCCAGGGTTATCGCTAGTGCTTGGTGCCTGCACTACGATCCCACTACTCCTGGAGGCCATTTTTTCCATTTTTGTTGCCCTTGTTGCCGCCATTATAATCATTGCTGTTGTTGTTGGATAGGACAGAGAGAAATGGAGAGAGGAGGGGAAGACAGAGAGAGGGAGAGAAAGCTAGACACCTGCAGACTTGCTCCACCACTCCTGAAGCGACCCCCCTGCAGGTGGGGAGCCGGGGGCTCGAACCGGGATCCTTATGCTGGACCTGCATTTCGTGCCATGTGCACTTAACCCACTGTGCTACCTCCTGGCCCCCCTTAGTTTTCTTTTCAATATAATTTTTTTTTTGCCACCAGGGTTATGGCTGGGGCTTAATGCTTACATGGCTCCACCATTCCTGGAGACCAGTCCTTCTTTCCTTTCTTTTTCTCTCCTTTCCTTAATTCTTTTTTTTTTTTTGATAGAGGATGAAAGAGTGAGATACAGAAGTAGAGAGGGAGGGAGGGAGTGAGGGGGGGGAGAGAGAGAGAGAGAGAGAGAGAGGAAAGGCATCTGCAGTAGTTCCACTGGTTATGAAGCTTCCCCTTCTGCAAATGGTGATTGGGGGCTTGAATCAGATCTTTGTGTGTGGCAATATTTATGCTCTATTAGGCGAACCAACACTCAGTCCTCTCAATATAATTCTCAAAAAGTTTCAACAATGATTTTGAATCAGGCAAGTTGAAGCCTATCAATCATTAATAAGATGCTTTTCAAATATGTATGTTAATATGTCTATTTTAAATTAGCGATCATAGAATAAATAACAGATTTTTTTCATTTGGTTTCAGTAACAAAGCATCAGAATTTAGTTTTAAGTGATATTTAAGCATAAAAATAAGTAAAATATATTTTGCAAAGATAACATATATTGTTGAATTTTTGTTCTTTTGAAAGATTTGAAACATTTCTTCAATATAATGAGCTAGTCAGTTCTTCCTTCAAAAAAAGGACCAAATTCATAGAAAGTCATAATGAAAAATAAGCATTGCAACTGAAACCCTAAAGCATTAAAGTAGTGCATGTTCTTTTGGCCATTTTGCGCAGTGGATAGTACTGGGTATAAACAATTAATCCTGTAACTGATCACATTCCACTGGCATACAACCTCAAACTCCCTTTATAGCATTCAATTATTTTTATCTCTCCCACACAATCATAATCACAAAAATTACTACAAATTATTTACTTTTATGATATCTTAATATGAAACATTAAAAAAAAGAAACATTCAAGAAGCAATTAATATTAATGCTGTGTGAGCAACCACTATTGATGAATTATTAAATCAAGTGTTGAATAACAGATGCAAAGTAGGTTAATTTTTTCCAGCAACAAATCAGCCATAGATATCTTGCTTGGAAAACATTACACACAAACACAATAATCATACCACTTCTTTTCCCGCTCCCATTCTTAACACTACCATTATCTTGCAGTCAAGGTTTTAAAATTATCAGGCATGAAACTGGAGATTTGTTATGTAATATAAGTGACCTATCCCAATAAAAAATTAAGATAAAGAGACATATTTAATCATCAAAATAATAAGCTCCATTTGCCAGAGTTAGGTAATTATCCTTTATTTCATGTTCCACAAAGATAAAGCACTCCTGTGAGACCCAAGCTGTCTTTGTAGCTTTTAACTGCTTAGCACTGACACCAAATCCCCTGAATAGAATAAGCCTGAGATAAACATTTTACTCACATACTGTTGAAGAGTTCACGGTATGTTTCATCACCTTTGCCTTCAGACATCAAGCTATCCAGTTTGTCAATTAGCTTTGCTTCTACCTGAAAAATACCCAAATATTACTGTGTTTTCTCCCCTTCCCAAGAATTATCTTTAAGCAAATTGAAACATATTTACATCTTCAAGGGGAAAAAAATCACTATGAATTTTGTGAAGGTGATAATGTCTGCAATGGGCTCCCTCTCGGTGTTCTAGAAGGCTCATTTAGCTGGAGTAATAGGGTAGCATTTTTCTACTACCACATATATCAATATTTTTGTTGATCTAAACAAAAATGCTTGCAGTCATTCTCACTAAGTTTGAATTCTTTTTCAGGAGCTATGAAAACTGGAAAGTCCTATCTATAAAATTACTAAATAAGGTTTGGGTTTGTAGTTTAGTTGGTTAAAGCACCTGTCTAGTAAAAGCACTATCTATCTATCTATCTATCTATCTATCTATCTATCTATCTATCTGTATGTATGTATATACATATATATATGTATCTGAAAACTAACATATCCGAAAACACTGAATATTTTATATGTTTTATGTCTATTTTCTTTCTTAAAATGTTTGAAGTTGCACTAAAGCTTTACTGAAGTTGAGAACTTGTCCTGTTCATGTACAGATGGTAGATCCATAGAAACAGTCTAAGTTAGCAATAAGAAATATGAGACATATTTTCTGAAAGCTGTAGTCAAAACATTTATATATATATTTTTAACATTTATATTTTTAAGAACAGAAATCCTTGAGGTCATGGATATCAGGAGGACAGAAATATTCTTCCATCTATATGAGGCAGTAGAAAACGAGAAGCCTCTGGATGGCAAGAGAGTAAGCATTAAACAAGTAAGGATTTGGAGGCCTATTTGACATCATCTAAAGACTAAGTCTAATTATTGCTGTTAATAATTGTCAAACTGTAATAAGGTGATAAAGACCAGTACAATTTAAAAACAGTTTTCTGTTCATCTATTAGCTCTCTTAAAAATAAAAGCAGAGGGCAGGAGTAGATAGCATAATGCTTATGCCAAGAGACTCTCATCCCTAAGGCTCCAAAGTCCCAGGTTCAATCCCCTGTACCACCATCAACCAGAGCTGAGCAGTGCTCTGGTAAAAAAAAAAATAATAATGTAGATATAGATATAGATGATGTGCCATGTTTTTGCCATTATGAGGGTTCTATGTATGTATACAGCTTACACATATAGGCAACAAACATTTCTATGATTTGTCTTTTTCAATTGCTACCAGGGTTAACACTGGGGCTCAGTGCTTCCACTATGAATTAACTGCTCCCAGCAGCCATTTTTTCCCACTTCCTCCCTTTTTTTCTATTTTATTTGACAGGGCAGAGAGAACTTGAGAGTAGAGGGGAGATAGAAAGAGAGACACCTGCAAACCTGCATCACCTCTTGTGAAGCTTCTCCCTTGCAGGTGGAGAGTGAAGCTTAAATCCTGGTCTTTGCACATGGTAAAATGTATACACAATCAGGTGCGCCACCACCTGGCTCCTATTTCTATGATTAAAAAAAAAAATCCTTCACACAGGTTAGTGCAGTGACAGGAGTGAACAGAGAGTAGGCTTGCTATTTCCCACTTGAGGGACGTGGCATGGCGAAAGCAGCTGATTTTACTTTTTCATGGTATCTTTTTTTTTTTTTTTAATGAGAACATTTATCTTTCCAAAACTAGAATAGAGCTATTCATATCATCAGTGAGATATGACAGACTATCTCCTTGGAATTTCCTTTGCAAGACTTTCCACTGCTTTTCCCTTTAAATAAATTCTCAATGCTTTGAGTAAAGAGAAATAAAACATACTGTGAATTAAATGCTCAAAATGAAGCTATTTTTCAAATACAATGTGCAGACCATTGAGAGTTCAATGACTTTGAGAATCATTAACCCCTTGATTCCTCTATGTTGTGTCCAATTGAGAACAAATAATTTCCTCAAAATCTTAGGCCTGGGAAATCACACAATTTTTAACTGAATGAACAAACTTTTTCTATGGATCCCCTGGAGGCTCAAAGGAACTTAAACTTAAGAGAGGAGTCCAAGGTCACATGGCTTAGGAGTGGGTAGGTGAAGCCTTTGACATGGGTTCAATCCCTATTTGCCAACTCAAAGGTGAATCTGGTACCTCAAAGATGCTCTGGGAGAACAGTAACTATTCCAGCTACACTGAAGAGCATATCTGCCTACCTGTTTGAAGTTGCCGCTCCGTCTCTGCTCCCAGTCCATCATATCATGGAAAATAGGGATCATGACATTTCGTAGATCTGGCTGGGGTATCAAGGTCACTTCCAGGAAGGGGCCAATCAGGGCAGGGATGAAATGAAGCTTATGTTCTCCTAAGTAGAATAAAGTACTTGTATTTTACTAAAGTTAGACTTTATGAAATTCCAGAAAATTATCACTATATGATAGGTTTAAAACTACTATATTTAGATATTGAGAAACAAAAATATGTCCCTAAACAGATATATAGACAGCAGCTTTACATATATTGATTAATATTTCTCCATTGTTTTCATTTAAAAACTAGGGTAGAAAAACTTATTAAGTACTGCCTTTGTATATATTTGTACTTCATATATTATATATATATTTTTTTAATATTTATTTTATTTATTTATTCCCTTTTGTTGCCCTTGTTGTTTTATTGTTGTGGTTATTATTGTTGTTGTCATTGTTGGATAGGACAGAGAGAAATAGAGAGAGGAGGGGAATACAGAGAGGAGGAGAGAAAGATAGACACCTGCAGACCTACTTCACCGCCTGTGAAGTGACTCCCCTGCAGGTGGGGAGCCGGGTTTTGAACCGGGATCCTTATGCCGGTCCTTGTGCTTTGCGCCACCTGCGCTTAACCCGCTGTGCTACAGCCCAACTCCCTATATATTATATTTTTTAACTTTAATAATAGTTTTTGGTTTTGAGGTAACTTTCTTTGCTTTATGAGTCTGTATATATTTAAGAAATACATTTTTGAATCTCCTCAAAATGTGTTGCAACACCCCTGTGAAAGTATCAATATTCTTCTACCAAAATCCACTGACCAACCTATCTCCCTATTATACTCCTAAACCCCCTTTGTAAACATCAGTTCTGCAGTATAAGTCAATAGGTTAATCTTCATTGGGTTTTGCTTTTTATTTCCCCATGGGTGAAGTCATTTTATATAAGTACCTTTGGTATTTTTTGTAGGTCTGCATTAGTGGCAATGTACTCCTTTAGCTGTTATTTGTCTTAAAAGTTCTTCATCCCTTATTCAAACCTGGCTGACAACCTAGCAGGGTAAAGTATTATTGCGTGTTTTCCCCAGTGTTTAAGGTTTTTGTTGGAAACTCAGCTATCAGTGTCATGGAATTTCCCATATAGGTGACTTTGCTTATTTCTTTTTCAAGAAGCCATCGAATCTTTGTCTTTGATATTAACCATTTAAATTATTATGTACTTTGATAAACTTAAGCTTAGATTCATTTTTCTGGCACTATTCGAGCTTCTTGGATGTGAGGGATGGTGGTATATCTTTATTTTTGGAATTCTCCAGCTAGTATTTCTTCATATGAAGAGTCTGTCCATTTATCTTTTTCTTCTTGTATTCCTGAGACACAAAACTTGTTTGTCTTGATGCTGGTTGATAACTCTCTCCTATCATCTTTACTTGTTTTAGTGCTTTTTCCTTTCTCTGATTTTATTGTGTGGCTTCTTCTCTTATACTCATGTTCTCCACTTTCAACCTCTTCCTACCGGCATTTCCATGATCTGTTTTCTAGCTCAGTCACTACACTCTTTGTTTCTCTGGACATTGTTATGACTTTTTCCATATGTTCCCTCATTGCTTGCCTCTTGCAGTCTTCCTTCATAGATCTTCTCATTTTGCTGAGCATCTTTAAGATCATAGTTTAAAGTCATCATCTGTGGTTTATATAATTCTATTGAACTCTGGGTTAAAGCTGCTCTCTCGGTCTGTCATTGTAGATGTGTTCCTGTCATCCCATAATGCTTCATTCTCCATGAAGACTGGGGACAACAGACTGTTTTAAGAAGGTCTAGGCAGTAGCAAGGATACATAATCATCAATGTTTGTCTAAGGCTATACTGCCAAACTTTCATCAAACTAGAAGTTTGTGGCAACTCAGATAACTATGTCTCCTAACTTTGGTCACAGTGGTTGTCTCTGATAGTAGGACAAATGGTCTTTACATATAAAAAAGATGGATCCTATTGGCATTATCACTTTTAAGTAATAAACACATAATCTAAAATTTTAAAACCTGGAGGGTGACTAAGTAAGAAAAGGCAATGTAGTTTTTGAGGAAAGTATAATATTATGATTGTAAATTAAAAATTGAATATTACCAAACGTCAAAATCATACTGTTTAGTTACTCGCTAATTTTGAAGGTATATGTCTTGACATTAATTATCATTTCCTCAATTCTTTTGTACCAAGAATTATTTAGATTATTAGAAAGCTCAGACATATGTTATGTCCAGAGTAAAAATATACAATTTAAACTTCTATTGATTTTAAGAGTTTTTCAATAAGGACTAGAATATGAAACAAAGAAATTGAAAGGAGAAAAATATTACTGGACAAGTTCAGTGATGGGGAAACCCAAGTGATGGACTCAAGTGGAGCGAAGTCCCTATTTATTGTGATGATAAGTGCTTTGGGATACTTTAGTCATTATCAGAATGTGGCCTCTATCTCTTTTTCCAGGTGCTACAGGATATTTGTGAGATACAGCTCAAGAAGACCCTTTCTTATCTGACAGGCTTGTTGCCTTACTAGAGTCATACCTCTCTTTCCTTTGACCTTTATCAAAAGTTTCTCACTGTCTCTACTTAGCCACTGTCACTATGTGTGAGGAAAACTTCGGTTTGTAACTCCTCTATTTCTGACCCAGCCAATATCTTATTCATCATAAGTAATTCCCTTATAAATCTAACTTTGCATATTTTCCTCAGAAAGAATGCTTTCAAGACTGACAAACTCATCGTAGCAGAACACACAGAAATATTGCAGTGTAGCTCTCCTCCTAGTATTTACTCCACCCTCCGTACACACACATTTCAAACAGGGAACTAGCAGCTTATATTTGAGTTCAATTCCTTTCTACATTCCTTTCAATCCTGGTAGAAAGGGAAGCAACTTAATTAAACTACTCTTATTGTCATCTGTAAAAACCTACACCTACTCACATAGCTATTTAAGATGTCCTGACAAGTGAGAGAAAGAAAGGATGAGGGAGAAGAATGAATGTTGGTAAGGCCTAAAATTACTGGGTCATACACCTGTTTTATAACTCTATCAAAGGAGATGGTTTCAGGGGTTCAAAGTCTTCCCTCAGCTGCTGTAGCAAGGCAGGGTTAAGGGACCACACGGGCAAGGCAAAGATCATCTTGGTGTGCAATGACTTACCAGAAAGTACTGCTGCCTTGGCATTGTTTAAGACACCAAACCCTTTAGGGTCTGTGCATAGAAGGCAGATGGGAGAGGCAGAAACAAAATAAAATTAAATTTCCTGTGAGCCCCAATAGTTCTTCCAAGTCTGAAGTGATGGAATGAGATTCAGAGTGGTTACATTAAGAATTACAGAAGCCAGACCTTCTACCTTCTGCAACCCTCAATGATCCTGGGTCCATGCTCCCAGAGGGGTAGAGAATGGGAAAGCTATCATGGGAGGGGGTGGGTTATGGAGATTGGGTGGTGGGAATTGTGTGGAGTTGTACCCCTCCTACCTTATGGTTTTGTTAATTAATCTTTTCTTAAATAAAATTAAAAAAAAGAATTTTATTTTTAATGTTTCCTTTGACTTCTCTAATGAAGAGCACCATAAGTATGCATTTATTTTATTTACCATGACTTGTTTGAGTAGTTTTGAATCTCTCTCTCTCTCTCTTTTTTTGTTTTCAGACGAGAGTGCAAACGCAGTCCCCCACTACCATAAATTATGCAGTCTAGTTTCCCACGTTTGGGGAAATTGCAGGGGTCAGCACATCCAAAGTGCAATGGATAAGCCTCACCTTGGGAAAACCACCTTCATGATCATGGTATATCCCCTGCCAGGTAAGTATCTTTTGAATCTTTCTTTCAAAAATTATTTTATTTATATTTTATAACAAAATTTTGTTTCTTTTTCTTTTTTTTTGCCTCCAGGGTTATTGTTGGGGTTCGGTTCCTGCACCACGAATCCTCTACTCCTGACGTCCATCTTTTCCAATTTTTGTTGTTGTAGTTGTTGGATAGGACAGACAGAAATTGAGAGAAGTGGGGGAGAGAAAGACAGACACCTGCAGACCTGCTTCACTGCTTGTGAAGTGACTCCCTTGAACCGGCCCTTGCGCATTGTACTATGTATGCTTAACCCAGTGCTACCGTCCAGCCCCCTAACAAAATATTGTTTCTAAATATGTTTTCTAAGAAATCTCAAACAGAAACAAAATTAAAATAACAACAGATACCTACATAACCACAATCTGCTTTCAATCACTATTAGCATTTTGCCTATCCTATTGACCGTAATAACCAAACATATTTTTCTTTAATGTATTTGAAAGCAAGTTTGAGATAGATCAGCATTCTGTTTGTATATAGTCAGTGTGTATCTGCAATATACCTAACACAAGATACATAAAGTCCATATACTATATCCTTTTTCTTTTTTCCTTTACATTTAAGAGTCTGCTTTTCTACTAACACTAGTGAAGTCACACCTCTAATTAAAGCATTGTGAAGCAATGCATGAAGAGAGCCTTATTTGCTGAAAACACACTTTGGGAACAAAGAACTCCATCAAAACTGAACAGACTCCACAACCACAAAAAATTTAATTCCTAACCAATCAGCTAAGCAAAATCTCGAGTTATGTATGGCAACAGCAAAATAAAATTCATTTAAATGATTTATTTTAAAACTGCAGACTTCCTCCATAACTAATTGTCAGACACATGGTTTTGTTTTGAAGTATTTAGGACACCTGCAACTTAGGCTGTTGAAAATCTTTATTTTTTAATTTTTTTAAAATTTATACACACAGAGCAGCCTGCCAAGGAAGTATTGATGTTTTGACAGCATTACAAGACACGGTGTTTGCAAATGTGGAAGAAAGAGTACACTTTATCCTTAGGATGTTAGCTCAAATAAAAATAGATAAAAAAAACCCTTAACCTTGAAATGTTGAATGCCACAGATAGCAAATAATAGTAAAGACTGACTTCTTTTTTGCAGACTGTTCTTGTAAGTGTAGGTAGAAATATATAAAATTTGGGGCAGAGATACATGCCTTCCCCCTGTCTTGGCAGAGTATCTTTGGTTTTTCTTCTTAGAAGTCAAGGTACAGATAATTAACATATATAATGTGCATTTACTTAAATGCACATCTATATAAATAAAATTTATCAGTATTTGCTGTTTACTTATCCAAAATAAATGCTCTTATCAAAAGCATAAAAGATTATCTCACATTCATTATGATGGTTACTATAAAAAAAATGTTGACGTGTTTGTGGAGAAAGTTGAGCCCTTAGCAAAAATGGAAAATGGTCGAATTTTCATACAATCAAACTTATAATTACTATCTGATCCATATTCCACAAGTGTAATTCCAATGGATATAAAGATCAGATTGGAAATTTTCACAGACTATGTTTATTTAAAATTTTTTATTATCTTTATTTATTGGGTAAAGATAGCCAGAAACTGAAAGGAAAGGGGAGATCAAGAGGGAGAGAGAGACACCTGTAGTTCTGCTTCACCACTCATGAAGCTTTCCCTCTGCAAGTAGGGACTGGGGGCTTGAACCCCAGTCTTTGTGCATTGTAACATGTAAACTCAACTAGGAATATTACCACCCCCCCACAGTTCTATATTTTAAGACTAATCATGAAATTATTTATTGTCTATTCTCAGAAGAATGTAAAAAACTATCTCTTTCCCTTCCAGTTTGTATCTGATACAAAAACAAACAAACAAAAAATTGCTTGCCTGGAGTGGTGGAATACTGCAGGCACAAAAATCCACTGGGGGGTGGGAGCAGGTGGTGGTGCACATGGTTAAGTACTCACATTATAGTGTGCAAAGACCTAGGTTCAAGTCCCTGGTCCCCACCTACAGAGGGAAACCTTTGCAAGTGGTGAAACAGGACTGCAGGTGTCTTCTCTCCCTTCCCTCTCAATTTCTCTCTCTCTACCCAATATTAAATAAATAAAAATATTTAAAAGAACAACACAAATTCACAGGTGCAAAAATATTATATTATCCATGCACTGTAGGCTAGTTTACCAGTAGAGTTCTTGCCTTCCCATAGCATAATCTGGCTTTCATTGATTTAAATAATTGGTTTCAAATTCTGTCAAAAGCAAATTGGCTTTCACTGATATACTTAAAAATATAGTGGTAAGTTGTAAGGTGACATTGGCTTCTCTTGCCATCACTTACCTAGGTTTTGCCACATGCTGAAAATTTCACAACCCATTGTTACTCGCATGTCACCATACCTAAAATACATCAAAAATCAAAACTGATGCAAAGTCTCTAGAACAAAGATACATTTATCTCTTTAGGATACAATCTATCAGTCTGAATTAAAAGACAATATATCTTTTAGTAAAAAAAATGCAATCTTGATGTCTCTCATTCAAATTACATAGATCTTTTAATAAAATAGATTAATTTTTTCCTTCTGTGGTAATTATGAATCCAGGAAGATTAAGAGAAAAAAAAGAAGATAATTCCCTGTTTTTTTTTCAATGGCTCAATAAAATAACTCCTAGTTATGTGCAAATAAAATCTAGTTATGATTTTTAAATTATTTGAAACAAATGCCCTAAAAGCAGCACATTTAACTTGCCTCATGTCCTCCCCCACCCCAAGGTATACTGGTACTTACTTTTCTAGCACTTTCTTCTTTTTGGATGTTGTGAACATCTCTAATTGCAAACACAACTGGTTTATAAAAATGACCGCAAGGTAAAAGTAGGAATCCCAGATCTAAATGATAAATAGATAGAAGGTATTTAAATACTATGGTGTTAAAAATTATTTACATATAACTGTCTATAATACCTTGGATATACTTCAAAAGTGTTAAGTGGACAAGGGACACAATCAATGTAAGATTGACTATTAGTAGTGAAAGTCAAAGTGGGACAGCAATATGTGAAGGTTCATCACATTAGTCTCCCTATTTTTACATGTTTGTCATTTTATACAACACAGAAATAAACTGAATACTATCTACTAGCATATCTCTTTTAGATTATATCCTAATTTCATGAGTTCTATGTTACATGTGAAATGGTAGTTTTCTTCTTCTTAAAATATGTCTGAATATCTCCAAGAAGGCTAAGGTACAAAATAGATGACTTTATGCATGTGTGGATTTTGGGGGGAAGATTTATTGGAGAACTCAAAAAAATGCAGATATGCTAATTAATTTAAATTCAGTAAGCATATAAAAATTCCCTGCTAAGCCTTCAGTGTAGAATAACAGTAGTAGAAATTGCCCCACTCTCTAAAGGGAGGTGGGGCCAACATACTCTGCCACTTGAGGAAGATTGGTTCTGAAATGAGTGCAGCCTAGAATGTTTCTAGCTACAACCATAGAATGTGAGCTCAGACTGACTGTGATGCAGAGGTTACACAGGCTCCTGTGCTAAATACAAACAGACATGGGCCCTGGGTCACATTGATGGGTTTTACAGTTAATGATAGTTATATACTTTCCCCATATTTGGGAGCTACTCTCTGCCCTGATCTGGCTTTCTTGTCCTATTCCCAACTCTGACACAATCCTCCCAGACAATACTTTGAGCCCACCTTCATGTTTGCTGTCTGGCCCAGGTAAAAATTAATAAAGTCATGGGCCCATCAGAATATGCTAAAACAGACTTCCTAGCTTCTTCCAACATAAAGACCCCTAATTTCATCTGTTATACTCTTACTTTTAGGTTCCTGATTATTAAACAGTTTGTTCTACTTTATATCTTAATGCTTTTTAGCCACCAAGTTGCAGATGCTACCATAATGACAACCTGACTTCCCTGGGAAGACAACCTCACCAATGTGTCCTGGAATGCCACTTACCCAGAGCCCTTCCCTACTAGGGAAAGACAGAGATAGTTTGGGAGTATGGTTCAATCTGTTAATACCCATGTCCAGCAAAGAATTACAGAAGCCAGACCTTCCACCTCTTGTACTCTGTAAAGATCTTTGTTCCATACTCCCAGAGGGATAATGAATAGGAAAACTTCCAATGGAGGGGATGGGATACAGAACTCTGGTGGTGGGAATTGTACTGCTCTTATCCCACAATCTTGCCAATCATTATTAAATCACTAATACAATAAAAAAAACTTCCCTGCTGAAACAAATCTTTAAGTTTAGGATTTCTGAAACCAAAAATATCAGAATAAAATTCCCTTATTAGTAAGTAAACTTAACCAAACACATGTAGGACTTTATGGAAAGAAGCAACTTCTCTACTGATACCATGTAAAATTAAATATAAGTAATAGAAAATATTATAAAGAATTGATATATTTTTATGTCAAGTACTTTAACAACTAGTAAGAAATGAACACCGAAACAAAATTTCTTTGCCTCATCAAATTATATATATAGTCTCTTTTGTGTTGGTGTCCATAGAGAAAAACAGGTGATTGAAAATACTAGGAAGTTGATGTGCACTTGTTGGCACATGGGTACCATTTCTCATCTCACCTATAACTTAGAACCTTTTCCATCATCAAGCAGCAGGACCCCCAATTCTCTTCACTGCTTCTCTTCCCTAGAGTCCTTAGATTTGGTGGAATACACTATGCCCAGGAGCAATTCCACTTTTAAATATTTATGCAAATATGTAATCACAGATAAATGTCAAGTTTTATTTTGTAAGAATGAACTAAAATTGAAAGTTTTATGACACTTCATGTTGTTTCTAATTTACAAGAATGAACTTTAAATTTTTAGGGAGAGCTATGATTACAAAATTATGATATCATGATGTAAGTATGATATCAGCATGACATGGTGTTGGGGAACATTTATATTAGATGCCCATAAAGTCAGGCTTATATCTAACCCAGTACCTGAAAGACTGTGTTCCCAGTAAACTGTCTGTATATTCTAGTAAACTATCTGCATATTCCTTAAAAATAGCTGGGTTACTGGGCAAAACCCCGTGGATAGCAACAGCTCCTGAAAACAAAATTAAAAAAAATTTTTTTAAATATCTTTATTTATAGATAGAGACAGCTAGAAAGTGAGAGGGAAGGGGGTGGTAGAGATCGGAGAGAGACGGAGAGACACCTTCAACACTGCTTCACCACTTGCAAAGCTTTCCCCCTGCAGGTGGGGACTGGGGGCTTGAACCCAGGTCCTTGCATATTGCGACATGTGCACTCAACCAGGTGCGCCACCACCCAGGCCTGAAAACAAAAATCTTAACCTTACATAGGGAAGAAGAATATGATTTCGATATACCATCTGTAAATTCAGTTATCACACCCCATATTTTAAGCCTTTCAACTATTTACCCCAAGTTTGTTCTGCTTTCTGACTGATCCAACCTTTGTAAACCTTATTAATAAAAAACATTTATTAATAAATATTTGTACCCTTCTTATCCATTTATTTACATTTATTAATAAATAACTGTACCCTTCTTATCCAACAATCTTGTTAATGACTACTAAATCACTAATACAAAATAAAATAAAAAATGAAAGTAAAATAAATAAAAAATAAAAAGACCCTGGAGTTGAAAAAAGGGCTTTTGCTGGGCCACTCCAACCTTACAGAGGTGCCTATTCAGGAAAATTACCTTCAGGTTCTTAGCCAGACACTGACTTGATCTTTCTGATTAAACTTTCAGATAACCTATGTCTCCAGCCCAGAAAACTTGACATTCTGGCGCTTTCCCATAGGCATGACAATGAAACCGTTAAAATTTCATTTAAATTGTATTGGGTTTTCAGAAAAGTCATGATGCATTTTTGCGCACACACACACACACACACACACACACACACACACACACACATGCACACACACGCGCACACACACAACATATAAAAATATGTCATGACTTTCCAGACACTTGATATTTATAATTTTTGCATTCTCTGGCTATATTTTATTATCTTTATTTATTGGATAAAGACAACCAGAAATCAAGAGGGAAGGGGATGACAGAGAGGGAGAGAGACAGAGAGATGCCTGCAGCCCTGCTTCACTACTCATGAAGCTTTCCCACTGCAGGTGGGGCCCGGGGGATCGAACCTGGGTTCTTGCGCATTGTAATATGTGCGCTCAACCAGGTGCGCCACCACCCGGCCCCCTCTCTGGCTATTAATAAAGTGTATTTACCAAATGTTTTATATAAAAGATCATCTAAAGATGAGAAACAAATATCCTTAAAATTTCCTCCAATTTTATAAATATTTTTATAGTACTAACTCATTCACAAATAGAATGAAAAATCTTCCAGGTTTATTTCTAGCTAAAACTTACATGGTCTAAGATTATGTAGACATAACTAGAATAAATTTATTTTTCTAATTTTGAGAAAGGAATACATTGAATATTTTCCTGAAGTACAATGTGGAAGTTTTAGCTTAAACAGTGTAACCATCTGAAAATATACTTACTTTATAATCAAAGTTTTCATTTAAGAAGTTCTTCCGAAGTGCATCTGACAGGTATAGAACTGTTGTAATAATAACACTAGTGATAAAAAAGAATACATTTTAAGTTGGAAATTTCACAAAAGCAAAAATAATTGGTCAGATAATAAGAATGTCTAAGATAAAAAATTGTCAGTAAACACATAAAGCAACATAAGATAATTCATATTTAGACTACAAAAGTAAAGAGACACCAGGTCAAAAAGAAAATCTATTACTGAAGATAGGTTCTTTATAAAATAGCACAAAGAAAGTGAACACCTATGCTGTTCAGGGGCCCTATTTTATTTGCTCCAACTTATTCAAAATCATGTGGTTCCTTTGGGTTGTTTTTTATCCTTTTTTTTTGTTTCAATCTGGTTTGCATTTGATTTGCATTTGATTCAGTTTCTGAGTATGGAGACATATAAAATCTTAACGCCTCAAATCAACAGCCAAAAAAGTTTACATTCTGTTATTATAAACAGTGAAATTAGTGATATTTACCATAGGAAATACAGGTACAAGGATCACGTTTGACAAATAATTACTGAAACCAGTATAGTAAAATGTATACATAAAAGTGGTACTAGAGCACAGGATGTCAAAACCATCACCTCAAGTTTCCTAGTTGTCACCTCATTCTAACATTAAGAAAGCATGGTGGGGGGCCTATTGGTGGCATACTCAATTGAGTTCAAACATTATTATGTATGAAATCCAGTTTCAAGCCCCCACTCCCCACCTGCAGTGGGGGACACTACAGGAATAGTAATGCAAGTCTGTAAGAGTCTATCTTTCCTCCCAATTTCTTGTCAAATTAAAACACACACACACACACACACACACACACACACACACACATATATATATATCCACAGGCAGAAGTGGATTTTTAATGGTGGCACTGAGGACCAGAGATAGCCCTGGTGGCAATAAAATAAACAAGACTGGTATTTGTACTCTGAAAATGAAGGATGTGTGAAGGTAGTGCATAACTTCTCAATAACCTGGTGGTTAACCTGGACACAGAGGAAGCCAACACAAATATATCTAGGACAAATGAAATCTTGGTGGCCACTGAGAAAAATCACCAATTCAGGCGGTTCTTAAACTTTAGAGTACATGAGAATGTACTCCTACCAACCTCAAGCTTGGTAAATTTGTGATAGGGTCTAGCAAGGCAATTCTAATGTATGTGATTCTTTTATCATACAAATGACAAAGAAGACACAAAGTGTTAAATTTAAGAAAAAATGACATTTAGGGAATTTGGCCATGCTGATCAAAGTTTTATGAAGAGTCTAGATTAATAAGTGCTTGTTGAAAGACCATAACATCACAAATATATTTTAGTCTATGCTGTAATGCTTGTTTGCTTTATAAAAAATTTTAAATGTGAAACTTGTAAACTTTTTATACTGCATTTTTAGGTATTTGGTAGAACGCACAGAAATTAAGAGGCAAAAGTGAGAGGAAAAAGCATTCTAAGTGAAGAGTAAAGCATCACTCAAAACAGGAAAGCAGGAAAAGGAGTATTTTTCTTTTTAGAAAGGAAGTATGCAGTATGGCAAAGATGAAAAGAATGAATAAAGAAAGAATTGGAAGGATTAAAAAAAATCTCTTGAACTTATTCCATTGGTACATACTAATAGAAAAGTCACTAAGGTAGCAATGGCCTCATTTTAGACCCACTAGGCTCAATAATGAAGTCTTTTTTTTTTTTTTCATGTATTCGATTTCCCTACCAAACTCTCACAACAACTCACTAGTGGATACATTGGGCAAGCAGGTTTTTTTTTTTTTTTTTTCAATTCTTGACATCTTTGGAGATATGCCATCACACACAAAACAACAGTAACTTTTAATAAACTCAACAGATTAGCTTCTTGGTGATCCAAGTTTTCAAGGTTAATATCACATGCTATGTCTTCCTGTTACTCTGGAAAAACTGTTCATCTTCTTAACTACCATCAAGTTTTCTTTGCATACACTAGATCAAAGTTACTCTAAAAGTGGAAAATTTCTTTCATTAGGAAACTTTTATTCCCCCCATAACCCTCAACACACACACACATACAAATCAATGTTAGCTGAACTAAGCTGCACACTTATATGATTTACTACTTTGCAGTGCAAACTGAATGGGGAGTCCCAGTAAAAACCATTCTCAGACAGACACATTGAGAAATACTGCACTTGATCTTATTTCCACTTGCCTATCCAAGGACATTGCCTCCTTATTTATCTATGTTTTTTTTAGTAGCATCAATATTTAAGTCTTTTCTGAGTCATTCTTATTAGTAAGCTAGCATGCTAAAAATTACACATTTTAACAAGAATTCTGTACCCCACATCTCCTTCTAACTAAATCCCCATTTCTCTGCTCCCTTCTACAGCAAAAAGTTGCCTCTGATTACTCTTTATACACTCTTGATTCTCATCTGCTCTTGAATTCATTTAAATAAAGCTTCTATTTCTGATATTCCACTGAAACAGCATTTGTCAAATTCACCTATAGTAAAACCAAATGCCAAATCCCAGGGTCAACTGTCAGTCTTGTCACCCCCAACTTACAGCAGCACATAGACACTCTTTCCTTCCTGAAATAGTGTCTTTAAAAGACATTATTGCTATAATCAAATTATTTGGCAATTGGGTTAACTTTGAAAATCCCACTGTTAGGATTTGCTGTATCATGCATGACATCACCATAATTTATGTCCTTTAACATTATTAATATATAGCTGTGTCTTATAAAGTAATGCCACCAGTTGCTTCTGTTCTTCCTGGTCTAAGCTTTTAGAAGAGTCAACATTTCAAAGAACAAGTCATTATTAGAAATGTACTAACAATTTGAGACCACTTAAAATTCAGTGTGATGACACGTTTGAAGTCTTAACTGCTTAGATTAAGGAACATATA
Source organism: Erinaceus europaeus (assembly GCF_950295315.1). NCBI lineage: Eukaryota > Metazoa > Chordata > Mammalia > Eulipotyphla > Erinaceidae > Erinaceus > Erinaceus europaeus. The sequence continues at coordinate 80,649,154 of NC_080169.1, forward strand.
CTCAGCCTATGGTCTGTGCATTAAAAGGTTTGAGATATTCAATCAGTTTTTTCCCACTCTCATATTAATTAAATAGTGACTTATGAGACTACAAGTTAATAGGTGTGTACATCAACACCATTCCTACCAAAGGGTTAGTTGCCCCTCGCCCTCTAGTGATGCTGAACATCTACTCTCATCCCACCCAGAGATTTTTCTTTGGTGCCCTACTCCAAACTTAAGTCAGATCTTGCTTTGAGTTTCTTTTTCTGTTCTTCTTGCTCAACCTCTGTTTATGAGTGGGATCATCCCATACTCATCTTTGTCTTTTATTTATTTCACTTAACATAATTCCTTCTAGCTCTATCCAAGATGGGTCAGAGAAGGTGTGTTCATTGTTCTTAATAGCTGCATAGTATTCCATTGTGTAAAAATACCACTCTTTCTCAGCCATACATCTGCTGTTGGGCACCTGGTTTGCTTCCAGGTTTTAGCTATTATTAATTGTGCTTCTATGAACACAGGTGTACACATATCTTTTTGGTTGGGTGTTATGGTGTACTAGAGGTATATCCCTAAGAAAGGAATTACTGGATCATATGGAAGGTTCAAGTGTAGTCTTGTGAGGGTCCTCCAGACTGTTCTCCACAGAGGTTGGACCAATTTACATTCCCACCAGCAGTGCAGAAGGGTTCCTCTGTCCCCACCGCTACTCCAGCATTTGTTGCTGTTGTCCTTTTTGATGTATGCCATTCTCACAGGGGTGAGGTGGTATCTCAATGTTGTCTTTATTTGCATTTCTCTAACAATCAGTGAATTTGAGCAATATTTCTTGTGTTTGTTAGCCTTTTGGATCTCTTCTGTAGTGAATTTTCTGTTCATATCCTCTGCCCATCAGATGTTAGGCTCAGAAAAAAAAAAAAAGAAAGAAAAAAAAAAAAAACCAACTAGTATAGTCATGGGCCCTTTAGAATATAACTAAAATAAGCCTACTAACTATCTACAAATGGAGACCCCAAATCTTTATCTGCAATATTCTAGCCTTTAGGTTCATGATTAGTCAACAATTTGTTTGGCTCTGTATGTTAACTCTTTCAGCCACCAGGTTCCAAATGCTACCATGATGCCAACTGGACATCCTGGGCAGACGGCCCCACCTGCCCCACTAGGGAAAGAGAGAGACAGACTGGGAGTATGGATCAACCTGTCAATGCCCATGTTCAGTGGGGAAGCAATTACAGAAGCCAGACCTTCCACTTTCTGTGCCCCCTAATGACCCTAGGTCCATATCCCCAGAGAGATAAACAGTAGGAAAGCTATCAGGTGAGGGGAGGGGGCATGGAGTTCTGGTGGAGGGAATTGTGTGGAGTTGTACCTCTCTTATCCTATGGGTTTTGTCATTGTTTCCTTTTTATAAATAACAATTAAATAAAAAAGATATTATACTCTACTGGCTCTCATCTTACATCAAGAGTGACTTCTTTTTTTAAATTTATTTTATTTATTTATTCCCTTTTGTTGCCCTTGTTGTTTTATTGTTGTAGTTATTATTGTTGTTGTCATTGTTGGATAGGACAGAGAGAAATGGAGAGAGGAGGGGAAGACAGAGAGGGGGAGAGAAAGACAGACACCTGCAGACCTGCTTCACCGCCTGTGAAGCAACTCCCAGGTTCAGGTGGGGAGCCGGGTTCGAACCGGGATCCTTAGGCTGGTCCTTGTGCTTTGCGCCACCTGCGCTTAGCCCACTGCGCTACCGCCTGACTCCCGAGTGACTTCTTTTTACCCCATTTGTTGGATGCCTTTAGCAAATTCTGGTCTTATAAAAAGTTGGCATGCTTCAACACCCAATCTTACGTATATTTCTCTTTTAATCTATATAGTGTTCCTGTGTGTTCTCATGTTCCATGACTTAGTGTACTATTCATAAACTGACAAACTTGAAATGTACATTTAGAGCTTTGGACTCTTCCCTGAACTCCCAAAAGCATGTCTAGCTTTGTCTTCTATATTTCCAACTTGGATATCTACATAAAGGACCTTTTACCATTTCTACCCCCAAGGCTACTCCTCTCAGCATTTATCACTTATGGAAATTCTATTATGATTTATCCTTCTATTCAGGTGAAAAGTCTACAGGTAATCTTCAGTTTTTTTCCCACTTGAACTCATATTTAAGTATCTGAAAGTCATATTATCTCTAACTTCATAACTGGTCTTTTACTTACCTCTACTGCTATGCTCCTGTTCAAAATGGCATCATCTTTTATTTGGATTGCTGTATTAAGCTGCTAACTGATCTTTTCTGGTTTCTCTTTGTCTCTGTCCACTCCAATAAGAACCTGTTTATTTTTGCTTCCAACCACATCTTTAAAAACTCTATCTCTCCTCCTATTTCAGTCAGATTATCAGTTCAGTGAATGTACCAAATGCACTCACCACAGGGCCTTAGTAAATGTTATTCTTGTTCACATTTTTTTTTCTTTACTATTGTCTTGTTAGCTATCATTTTAGTTTCTAACTGAAGTTTTACTTCCTAGTTTGAGAGGTTTTTTTTTCCCCCCTAATCTAGAGCAAAGTTCTTTTCACAAAGACAGTCAAGGAACTGAGGTCTTTATTTTATGGCACTTCATTTATAGACTAGACACTAAAAAGTATTTGCTGAGCAGATAGGGTAGTGAATAGATCACATCCCCTCAGGATCACTGATTCCATAAACTACTTATTTACTATAAGGATTACATCTAAAAGTAAAATTGATTAAATATAAGTTAATTAAATAATTCAGTATTTGGTAAAAAGCAAAGCACAGGAGAAAAAATGTAGAAGTTTGAAGACAACCTGCATACAATATCAAGGCATAAGATCTCAATCAAAGAGCAACAGGGCTTTACTTTTCTCAGAAAGAAAAATCTGTTATAAGATTCATCTCCTTGAAAATATGTATAAAACTGTGCCTTTATTTTTGTACTGTGTCTTTCAATGTGTAAGGGAAGGGGGTGGAAAGAAGCTTGTCTGAAACTGTCCTGTATTTTTGGTACTTAATTTTCATTTCCCTTATGTTACTTTACTTCTTTCTGGGGCTGTTGTGCTCATCAGGAGCACATACCAGGAGTTTACATTGAGTGCATCACAGCTTTGCAAGCAAGCAATAAAAATAAGTCTTATTTCTTGTCTTCATGACAGTCCAGACACACAGTATTAGACATTTCAGGGGAAACAAACTTTTAAAAAATATTTATTTATTTATTTCCTTTTGTTGCCTTATTGTTGTAGTTATTACTGTTGTTGTTGATGATGTCGTTGTTGTTGGATAGGACAGAGAGAAATGGAGAGAGGAGGGGAAGACAGAGAAGGGGAGAGAAAGATAGATACCTGCAGACCTGCTTCACCGCCTGTGAAGCGACTCCCCTGCAGGTGGGGAGCTGGGTGCTCGAACTGGGATCCTTCTGCCAGTCCTTGTGCTTTGCACCACGTGTGCTTACCCTGCTGCACTACTGCCCGACTTCTGGGAAACAAACTTTAAAAATACTAATTGTTAGGTGTCTAGTGAAAGGACTTTACCTGAAGCAGGAAAATTCTAGAATTTGGGACAGCATAGATTATAGATAAAAATTAAAGGTACTTAGTTTGAGAACACAGAAAGGATCAACATATAAGTGAATATATCCCTGATGGATGAGCTATCCAACTCAGTTAAATGGTAGGACTATGGTAGCTTTCCAACTAATTACTATAAATTCAACATGAATGAAGTCACAAGTAGTTGGAAAAAGTGGAATTTAGGTTAAAATCTTTCTCTGAAGGACTCTGATCAAATATCTAAGAAAGTTAGTATCATGAAAGAAACCTTGATCAACTCTGGAGAAAAAGAACTAGCATCTGGAATTTACCTCTAAATATCAGCAAATAGGTGGTCCGGAAGGTGGCACAGTGGATAAGGCACTAGACTCTCAAGCATGAGGTCCTGAGTTCGATCCCCGGCAGCATATGTACCAGAGTGATGGCTAGTTCTTTCTATCCTCCCATCTTTCTCATGAATAAATAAATAATTTAAATAAATAAATATCAGAAAATAGAAACTTTTATTTCCTGCATATGGTCTTTAATATTTAACATTATCTTTTCTATCTTTCTGAAGTTCATTTTTTTCTACCATTATTCTAGAGGTTAATGTTAGAGCTAAAAGTACAAAATAGTTGCATACTTATTTCTGGACTTATACTGAATTTATAAATCAAGAAAATTTTCATATTCTTTGATAGTTTGAGAGGGAAATAGCGAGGGAAGTTAAATGAAGAGAGGACAAGAGAGGAGAGTGAAGTATAGAAGCACAGGGCAGGCGATCTGCTCCAAGTTGGCAGGTGTTTCATCAGGCCTTGGAGTCCTATCTATGAATTTAGTTGGACTTGCCATTGCCAGTCATTGCCAGCGAATAAGCAGCACCAGATTTCCAGCAGCAATGACTTGAATGTCAATAGAATGATATTACTGCATTTAGCAAAGGCTGCTGGCCTTTTTTCTTGTACTTGCTATGGGAATAAATGTTTAAATGTAATACACAGAGCTTAGCCAACAAAAGTATATTTCTATTTGGTTAGGATTGTAGATGAAAATATTAAACACTGTATGTTTACTTAAGCAGAATTTACACTTTTAAGTATGCTACCAATTCATGTGATTGTGCGTGTTTCACAAATGCAGTACAGATTTTTATTAGATGGGGCAGAGAGAGATGACATTTAAAGTAAAAAAAAAAAACCGCATGGTTGTCAGGAAGCTTAAGCAGAATCTTTATACATGCATAAAATGTCAAATTTACTTCCAATTTGAATTTTTGCTACTAAGACTTTTAATTCAAGACAACCTGTCTCTTTGCTCACAGGGTAGCCAGAATGAACAAATGATGATGCTGTGTGCTGATGATCTCAGTAGCTTGGGTTCTGTTCCATCTGACTTCTAGATCTCCTAGCTCTCTCCAGGTAGTCAGTATACTTAATCTTTGGTAGTCAGGCTAGATACAGGACCAGGAGCTCTCACTTAAATTAGTAGCATCCGAATATCCAGATGAAGAGCTTTTCGATTGTACATAGAGATAGCAAACTAATTATGCTAAATTATAAAGAGAGCTATTTCAACAGTCTCAATTAGTTTGAAAAATGGAAAACCTGCTTCTGTACTTATGTAAAATATGATATGCCATATTATTCTATTTGTTACTGCACAAAAATTTTAACACATCATTCTAACACCTCTGCATCTATAAATGTACACTGTAGCAGAAGCCATATTAAGCATATCTAATCAAAATGAATTCCTTTATTCCTGTATAAGTACTGCGCGCTAACCGGTTGCGCCACTGGAGCTCCTCCTTTATTCCTGAGGCTCTTATCAGCATCATACCTGGACATGGGGGGTGGGGATAAGATCAAGTCTTTGTTCTATGGATAGATACCTAGAGAACCCAAATTTCACCCCGAGCATGAAGGTTTTAGAGATTAGTGAAGAGGAAGGAGGAGATGCATGCAAATGTGAGTCTGAAAGTAGGAGAGCTTATGAAACACTGTAAATTACAAATGTGGAAGTAAAGATCTGGCCAGAGTCCCAAAGATCTTCATCTTCGTTTTTGTCCCTAGATGATAGAGACACGATAGAGAATATAAATCTACCAGAGTAGTCTCCTGAAATGACTCCTGTGATTCTGATTCTCCCACTCTGACCACCAATTCCTTTAAGCATGGACCAAAAATAATTTGGATACACTAAAATCATTTGGATATGCTTCACTATGATAATTTTATCAATTCCCAGATATTACATTTTAAATCAATAACTCCATAGACTTTCCTTTATTATATCTAATACTGAACCTTCTTCAAAGCACTATTCTCAAGTTTCTCCTGGCCATACCAGTTAGATATATAAACTGAAAATTAGTTTTGCATGTCTAATACAGGTTTGTTGTTTTACTCCCACTATTGATTACATGATACATTTTTCATACATTTTTCAAATTAAAATGAATTAATAATGATAAGAAATGATTCATGGGAGTCGGGCTGTAGCACAGCGTGTTAAACGCAGGTGGCGCAAAGCACAAGGACTGGCATAAGGATCCCGGTTCGAACCCCGGCTCCCCACCTGCAGGGGAGTCGCTTCACAGGCGGTGAAGCAGGTCTGCAGGTGTCTATCTTTCTCTCCTCCTCTCTGTCTTCCCCTCCTCTCTCCATTTCTTTCTGTCCTATCCAACAACGACGACAACAACAATAATAACTACAACAATAAAACAAGGGCAACAAAAGGGAATAAATAAATAAAATAAAATATTAAAAAAAAGAAAAAAAGAAATGATTCACATGTCCAGCAGCAGGGATGGTTAAATAAACCATGGCATATTAATTCCATAGAATATTATACAGATGCAAAAGAAAAAGAAAACATGAGTTTATGAGGGGATTTCTGAGTTTTAATGTAGACAAACCGTCAGTGACTTTTAGTGAAAGAATAATCATCAGAGCACTGTATATACTTTGCTACTGGCTAGGCTATATATAAAGGAACACTTAAAAAACATACAAGACACTAACAAAAGTGGCTACAACAGAATGGGAGAAAGGGATAAACAAGGATATAGGAGTGGGCTTCTTAATGTACATCCTGTAACAGTTCAATTTTTAACTGTTTTCTATGTTGTCTATTTAGAACAAGCAGTAATGATTTCTTTAAGTGAGAGAAACTAATTTAGAGGCAAAGAGAAAGATTTGCACAAGCTGAAACTTAAGATTATTGTCTTCTCTTCCCTTGTATAAAAAGCTTCAATTCAAGTAAGGAGGAGACAACTACAGAATGGTTTCATTCATATGCATAATATAGAGAATGAACATACAAATGTGAAAAAAAAATGTCAACCTATATCTAAGATTGTGGGAGAACTATAGTGGTTATCTATGGGGTAGTGATGGGACACAGACCTTTGGTGGTGCTTAGAGTGGAGAGAGAGAGAAAGGAGATATAGTGATATTATCCGCAATTTGTTCAGTATTAATTGTATCTTAGCAGTGATTTTTGAAACGTAAAAATCAAAAAGAGTTTTAATTACCACAAATTTAAGAGTCTTACTTGTTTGCCACCAAACGCATCACAGTCCAGTCCTTTGGAAACATCTCTGGGCGTATCAATATTCGGAACACAGTAAATATCTGCAGCAGGAAATCCTTGAGTAGGAGGAAACAGATCTCTTTACTGAGTTGTTCTAACTGGCAATACATTCACATAGACATTATTACCATTTCCAAAGCAACTACAGAGAAGAAGACATACTTTAAGAAGTAATCATTACTCTTTCTAGTATCGTAATCTAATTGGCTCGATACCCTTCCTAAATGTTTTTTTTTTCTTTTTTCTTATGTGCAGTGGAAATCATATTTTTTCATGAAATTCAAATTTTAGGCTTTAGAAATAAAATGAAAACCAGTCATAGGTGGTTAGTGGGCAACAAATGGAAAAGCTTCTGTATAGCAAAATAAATCACTATCAAAACAAAGGACAACATATTCTCTTATTTATATTATATATAATGTCTTATGTTTCAGAACTTTTCGACTCAAGAGACCTCCAACAGTCCTGCTTCTATTTAGATGGGTGTCAAAATTTAGAGTGGCCAGGAGATGGCCCACCCACTAGAGTACACACAGGTTTGAGCACTTGTACTGGGGAAGCTTCATGCATGATGGGCGCAGTGTTGTGGTATCTCTCACTCTATCTCTCTTACTTTCTATAACTCATCATCTATCCAAAAGAGAGAGTGTGAGTGTTATTTCATAAAACCATGTAAGTGCAGAACCTCAGTGACAACCCTAGTGGTAATAAATTAAAAATTAAATTTAGAAAGTTAGTCACTAAAAAGCACCTTAAAAATAGATCATGTCTTAGAGGGCATTTTGAGAATATAACATGATCAGTAGGCTTGTCCTTTTATGGAATGCTAAGTGAGTTATCCAGACAGTGCTATAAAGTATATGTTCTAGTAGAGATTAATAATAAACTTAGCCCAGTGCCATATACATAGTAACTACAATAGTGTCAAGCTACTCTTAGGAGGTAGTGGGTAGTATTATATACTGAAATATTATCTTTCTACTTTTTTTTGTTGTTGTCATCATCAGGGCTTCATTGGTGAGAGCCATTTTTTTTCCAGATAGATGTGACAGAGAAAGAGGGAGAGAAGTTTTGATCCCACATCACAGAAGCATCTCCAAGTGTTGTGTGGGTGATCCAGGCTTGAAGCTGGGTAACACAATGTTAGGTGTACTCTCCAGGTAAGCTATGTTGTCAGCCTGAGATATTATCTTTAAATTGATAGTCTGGAAAATTTTTTGATAAGTTTATTTATTTATTTTTTGTCAGATGTGGTAATACCTCACCCAAACACTATAGTACATCACACTTAATAGGGAGATAACATACCACATGCAGTGAATAAGGTAGAGCTTGCCCTACTCAAAAAAAGAGATGGAGATCTTCACTTATCTATGGTTTAAAATTTATTAACTAGAACACTTAAACATTTTTTGTAACTTTAGTATTGCCAAGAAAGTGAATCTCTTTAGCAGTCTGACTGAAGGCAACTGTAGCAAGAAAAGAAGAAAAGAAAAAAGTTTTATTTAGCACATTCAGCAACACATTATTTTAAACATGTGAACTTGAATGGAAGATTATGGCTGCCATTCATACCATAGGAAAATAGAACAGAAAACACTAAGGACCATGTGGTAGCATTAAAAATAAATACTCCAACAGCTTTGATCAAGCCAATAAATATTTTGACAAGAATTTATTTTAGTTTTGTGGGCATCAACACACATATGTTGACAGGCAGCATGTGCATGTGAAAACGTGCCCACTAGGTCATCTGTCTTTAAAGAACCAAGCAGATCCTGTCACATTTACAAAATCATCAGACATAGTTTCTTACATGTTTTCTATTGCAGATAATTTGGAGATACACCTCACAATCTTGTCCTCCCTTGTTGTATGGCTTTACATTGGGTTATTCTAGCTCTCCCCCTGCTAAGAAAATTGGTTCAGTCCTGCTAGTTTCATGGGCCTGCTTGTCCCCGCCCCAAGGAACCCCGAGAGAGTTCCAGAGTTGCAGAGTTCGAGAGTGCTTGGTGCCGCCACGGGGGAAAGAGGCAACAGAGTTCTGTTTGGTGATTAGTTTGGGTTAGTTTATGAATCGTTGTTCCTGAATAAAGAAATACAGCTTCCCTGCCCAGCCATACATCTCTGGTCGTCTCTGTTACCCACCCATGAAGCTAGCCCGGCCAGCTAGAGCCTCCGAATTTTAACAACAAATGGCGCCCACGTGGACCTGACCTGCGCATCTCTCAGATAAGTGAAGACAATTTGGTTACCTATGTACTATGGCCTTCTCTTCTGCTTGTGAAGAGATCTCCAAAGGCCTCTGCTCTTTCTTCACGAGACTGTTTTGCTGTTTCTGGAACATTTATCTCTTGACCACTCTGTGGTTTCCACGCGCTCGGGCGCACTCAAAACAGCCAGAAGAGTCGGGAAGAGCCAGCGGGCAAGAGGCGAGGCGCGGAGCTGCCTTTTCCACCTGGTGGAACAGCCAGCCAGCCGGCTGCGCCCAGACAACCCTGCGCACCGCGCCCGCAGCCCCGCAGCCCACAGGAGGTTGATGCCAGCACGCAGGAGCCCAACGCCAACATCAGGAGCCCGATGCCACCATGCAGGAGCCCAATGCCAGCACGTAGGCCAGCCCACAGGAGCCAGCTCTCCACTGCGTGGCACAGGGCACTGGACGCGTGATCCCTCCACGCTGCTCGGCCACTGCGAACAGGGCAGCAGACATGGCAGGGCCATGGGGCAGGGCCGCGGTGGCCTATCATGGCCACCACCCCTGGGCACCTTGGCCCACGCCTTCTACAAGGCTGGCCCGCCCGCCCTCGTGCTATGAATTCTGGAACGATCCCGGACCTCCCGGACCCCCAGGCTCCCTGCCGAAACTGGACACACTGGCCAAACTGGACACACTGGCCGAGATCTCCAGCTGCCGGTCCGGTCTGAAGGCAGACAAGCTGGAGTATGCAGAGATTCGTGCAGAGATCGCAACCTGCAATTCCTTGAAGTGAAGCTGCCCAAGAGACCACCACTGGACAATGCACCCCCCCAACAACTAAGACAGTACATATCTAAATTCGTGTTTAAAATGACATGTCTTCGTAACAAAAGTTTCTCTCCTTGTGTATTAATGACCATGTTTATGTGTATGTTTAAAGTTTGGTAAACAGTAACTTTAAGGCTAAATTTTTACTAGTCAAAGTTAAATGAAAAAGGTTTTCAATGTAATTCTCATAAAGATAAAATTAACTTACATTTAAAGTCTGAGGTAAAAATTAGTTAACAATCAATATATTTTAACTAAGTTGGTCTAAAGACCTGCGCACACCTAGGGTGTGCCTCCATCTTGAATGGGTATAACAAAAGGTTAAATAGACTTGTTGATATGTAAAACTCTCCATTACCTTCTCTAATAGAGATGGTAGACTGCACAATGGCTATGCTAATTATTCTCATGCCTGAGGTTTCCTTTCCTGCGCACACCTAGGGTGTGTCTCCATCTTAAATGGGTATAACAAAAGATTAAAAAGACGTTAAAAATCTCAAATTCCTTCTCTATTAGAAATTTTAGATTGTGCTGTGGTTATGCTAATAACAAGTTTTGTTTCATAGTAAGTAAATTGCAGCCAGCTGCCTTTGGGACTCTAGGCCGTTCCCCACCCCCATGCAAATGCCTGTCGAGGCAAGTATGCCCCCCCAGAGGCAAGAAATGTTTTTTTTTAAGCTGATAAAGTTTTGCCCACAGAGGCAAAAAAATGGCCCCCTCAGGGCTTCCCTTGGCAGCACACTGGTTCTTGTTACTTGCTTACATGTTTCTCCATGTTTGTGCCAGTTTCTTTTTTAAAAATGCCTGTATGATAGAGATTTCTGTTCACGCCACACCCCTGATACTGTGGTCATTTAGTTAAAAAGAAAAGGGGGAATTGTTGTATGCTTTACATTGGGTTGTTCTAGCTCTCCCCCTGCTAAGAAAATTGGTTCAGTCCTACTAGTTTCGCAGGCCCGCTTGTCCCCGCCCCAAGGAACCCCGAGAGAGTTCCAGAGTTGTAGAGTTCCAGAGTGCTTGGTGCCGCCGCGGGGGAAAGAGGCAACAGAGTTCTGTTTGGTGATTAGTTTGGGTTAGTTTATGAATCGTTGTTCCTGAATAAAGAAATACAGCTTCCCTGCCCAGCCGTACATCTCTGGTCATCTCTGTTACCCGCCCGTGAAGCTAGCCCGGCCAGCTAGAGCCTCCGAATTTTAACAACACTCCCTCATAATGTAGGTCATTAGCATACTAAAACTTCGACCAACTTTTTTTTCCTTATAATAAAAAAGTAGTAACAATTTCACAGAAATTGCATTTATAATAGTCAAGCACTGGATATACCCTACTACACACCACAGACAAAGGTATAAACAAGTTATGAACTAGCAATAAAAGTGCAATCAGAATATAAAAGTTTAACTATCCAGAGATTAACTAGCATGAACCACAAAAATGTTACATAAGTTAAAGGAGCTTAACAAAAAGGAATGGTGAGTTACCCCATTTATATTAAGTTCTATAAATTGCATCCAATGTATAGTCACAGAAAGTGGTCAGTCAGTTCCTGAAGAATGGTAACAAAGTGTTGGGAAATCAGGCATTACAGTGCTGCACTAAGAAACCTTTGCTAGCCATGTATATACATGATCATAATGGTGGTTATCTTTTCATCTGATATATTTTTAGAAAGTAGGGAATATTTTATACATACCAACATTTATCAATATACACTATACATGTTTGCAGTTATATTGTATATTGCACCTCAACAAAACTCTTTTTTTCTGTTTTTTTTTTTTAATTGCGTTGGACAGAGGAAAATTGAGATGGGGAGAAGAAGAGGGAGAGAAAATGACAGACACCTGCAAATGACAGACACCTTCACTGTTTGTGAAGCCTCTCCCTTGCAGGTGGGGAGTGAGGGCGGGAAACTGGGTCCTTGCACATGGAAATGTGTGCGCTAGACTGGGTGCAACACCACCTGCCCCCCTAAAGAATCTAAAGAATATACAGACCCAGTGATTAGGTAGACTGTATACCAGGACTGTATGCGTGAGCCCTAGGTTTGATCCCTGATATCCACATGCACACTCAGTGCTTAATTTCCTCTCTCATTAAATCAAATACAATAAAAACAAGATGGTGAGAAATTTTAGCTATGGAAACATTAATTGAAAAATAGCATATTGGCTCAGGGTTATGGGTAGGACTCTAAACTTACATGATTCCATTTTCCCCAGTGATCTTTCTCCTTCCCCTTATTTATTTATTTATGAAAGGAGACATTAACAAAACCGTAGGATAGGAGGGGTACAACTCCACACAATTCCTACCACCCAATCTCCATATCCCATCCCCTCCCCTGATAGCTTTCCCATTCTCTATCCCTCTGGGAGCATGGACCCAGGGTCGTTGTGGGTTGCAGAAGGTGGAAGGTCTGGCTTCTGTAATTGCTTCCCCACTGAACATGGGCGTTGACTGGTCGATCCATACTCCCAGTCTGCCTCTGTCTTTCGCTAGTAGGGTGGGGCTCTGGGACACATTGGTGGGGTCATCAATCCCCTCTTTTTTTAAGTAGAGGTGAGAAATAGGAAGGGGGAGAAGGACAAGAGAGGAGAAACATAGCAGAGCCTCACTGCTCATGAGGCTTCCCCCCAATGGGTGGAAACTGGGAACTTGAATCTGAGTCCTTGAGCATGGTAACATGTGTGCTGTCCTTGGTTAAGTCAGTACCTGCTCCGAACACTCATGGTTTCCTAAAAATGAGTTGCAAAAATAACATAATCCCATTTTATGGCATGAAAAATATTGTGTTACTTAAAATTATAGTTGATGTAAGCTACTCATTTAATTCGAGTGCTTTCTTTCAGCTTAGAAACTTATGTTACTTAATTCAAGTCAAGAAAACTTTTCTTATGGGGTAACAAAGGTATGGATATGTGTTGTGACCCCAACAGGAGTTTGGGACTATTAGCATACAAATGATGTCACCCTGAGGAGGTGCTTTAGAGAAGGGAATATATAAAAGCACGGGACTTTGAGCAGGTCACTCTTTTTGGCTGCTGCTTCTTCTCCTGGTCAGAAGCATCTCGGCGGAGGTGCGCCAGGTATATGCCATGGCTACTTCTCCTGGGAAATGAACACATGTGACTCTGCTAGCCGGTAAACTTTTAGACCCCTCTACAGCTATGAACAACCTTTACTAGAGCTGATAATTGTTTATCTTATGGGACTAAACTTTTGATAACTATATTCAGACTTTATGGACCTAGCATACTCTTAACCTTTGATGATAAGTGCTTATTTTGTCTTTTACCTGTTTCACCCTAATAAGCTTTGTATTGTTTAAACCAGTTCCCAGCTTCCCATTGTGAATCCTTTTGCGCGCTGCAGCAGCCCCCAACCAAACCCTTTTTAAGTTAAATAACAACAGCTATGCATATTCAACATACATATTTACTTTGCATCTTGACATTTGAAATGTTATCTTGTTTTTATAATAAGATAACAGGGAAACATACTGTTCCCACCACCAGAGTTCTACGTCCCCATTCCCTCTACCAAAAATTGCAGTGATTCTTCCAAGGTCACAATAATAATTATTTTTATAACTATCTACCTCTGTATATTGTGCCTATTTTCCTATGGTCTTACCTTCTCTTCCTTGCTAAGTCACACAAACACCTATTACTATTTCTGAATGTCTTCCTTTTTTCTTCTTCTCTCTTTGGGTCCTGATGGAATTGGGTTTCAGAGCCCTGTAGTCATCTTCCCCTAACATTTTCCTCCTCTGGGAGTAGAGACCAAAATTGTTTTTATTTATTATTACTATTATTATTATTACCAGAGCACAGTTCAGCTCTGGTTTATGGTGGTTTATGTGGGGGACTGAACCTGGGACTTTGGAGCCTCAGGTATGAGAGTCTGTTTGCATAACCATTATGCTATCTACCCTCCATCCCCAAATTCTTTTTAGGGTGCAGAAGGTGGGAGTTCTGGTTTCTGTAATTGCTTCTCTGTTGTACATAGGCACTGGAAGTTGACCAACCTTTTTAAAAAATGTATTTCTAAAACTTATTTTAAATGGGTCTTCATAAAATTCCTTTGGATTTCCAAGACAAATACACATAGCACCTGTTAAAACTGATGATTGTATTTATCTTTCAGAGTTATACTCTTCAGTTCCCTATCTGGTAGCATTTGTTTTGTTAGATGTTAAAAAGAATGAGGAAAGTGGGATATTGTTATTTTAGTCTACAATCAGAGCTTAAACAACTTCTAAAATAATAAAATTTCATTTTCTACTCAAAACATTAAGAACATTGGAAATTAAAGACTATACCTTTAGCCAGGGGGGTGGAATATGTGGGATGAGAAAGTATGACATCAATTGAACAGATAAAAAAAGGGATGAAAAGATAGCTCCTGGAGGCAAAACAACTTTCTAAAGAGCTATCAGCCTTGGTTGTTTTATAGTTCTGGAGACAAAAGTAAAGTAATTTCAAGTGCAGGGGTATGGGGGCAGTGAGGACAGATAACCTGTTTCTGTGCTATCATATTTTCCTATACTCAGCTGTTTCACAAAATTAAATTCATATATGCCTAAGATTTGTGCCGATGCTTATGTAATGTCATAAATGTTTATATTCCCTTAGGAAATTTTTCAGTTTCTGAAACATCTTTATAAAGTATCCTTTACACTTCATCTAACTACAGCATTAAATGCATTCATTTACAGAAGGTTTATAATAAAAATAAAAGAATATATAATTGAGAATCAGAAAACCTAGACTGTACATTCATTTGCCTATTCATAAAGTAATAAATATTTCACTTAATTATCAACTATAGTGTCATGTTTCTATAAATTGGAACATAAACACCTTCCATTAAAGTACATTAAAGTGCATGTGATTTAGTTCACTTAGTATTTATTGTCAACTAGTATGCAACAGGATTCATTTCAAATTCAGGTACTATCTTTTTAAACATTAAGACCTAACTGCTAGATTTAAAAGAAAAAAAGAATCTTCCTGCTCTTCTTCAAAAACAGTGACACTTAATTATCTGTCTTTTGTAAGTACTTTTCAGCTCTGATAACTTCACTAGTTGTGTGCTTTTGCATAGACATATATAATTATTCTGTGCACATAATAATAAAGTAACAAATTTCTTTTGCCATCAGGAAAATAACATTGCTATAATAACATTCCTATTTGGCAATTACACAGAAATGCTTCGTTTGTCACTATTTTAATACTGGCAACCCGATAGTACTTTTTCTGTTTGTTTATCTCAAATAGAACAATATGGCAACTCAAATGCACTGCTACTTATAATTCAAACAAGAGTTAAAAGAAATGGGGAAATACTACTTTGCAGAAGCACTTTTCTGATGTGTAAGAGGTTCTAAAAAGTTCATGTGAAAAACTTTGACTACTATAAGACGTTTCATACTCAAACAGAAAACAGAAACAGTTCTTATGACTTAAGAAATTATCACTAGCATTTATTTATTCATAAGTATTGTGTGTCTTACTATGTGTCAGGTAGTGTGTTGGATGCTGATGACATCTGTGGGTAAGCCATGCTATTTTACTTTTCATGCAAGATATATTTATGGAGTGTCTCCAACATTCCACAACAAAGTAAGTTAGTTGTATGTGATCTTGGCCTTCATGAAGCTCATGTTTAGGTGGGGAAGATTAATGTTAACCTAAAAGTCAAACACAAATGTTTATGCATTACAAGCTAGGATAAATCTAAAAGCTAGGTATTTGTTTTACTCAGAGTAAAACAACTTTGGAGGGAAGAGAAGCACAAAGCTGCCTAAACTGCACTTGTGTGTGGTAAGAAATGGGAACAAGGTCCCAGTGCATGATGGTAGGGAAAAGACCCAAGCTGGGAGTGAGAATGCTTTGTAGACACCTATCATGGGGAGATATGATATCGTAACCATGTGTTAACAACTGTACTGCAAACCATCATCTTCCAAGGTAAAACAATCTGGGAAGAACAACATGGGAATGAAAGGCAAACAGAGAAACTAAAATACAAATAATAGACGACAGATAACATAGGCAACCAGATGATGGTTAGGAAAAATAAAAGAGAAAAAAGTAGGATGCTCACATGTGGAATATAGATGACGAAAGCAAACAAATGTATAAAAATGAGGTAACCAAACTATTTCTTGGACTTTGTGAGAACTATTGTAGTTATTAAGATGGGGATCAGCATAACTTTGGTGGTGGGTGTGGTGACTTGCACACATCACAATAATATAACCCTATAATCTTACAATTTTGTGAAACATCATTAACTCACTAATAAAAAATTGAAAAACATCTCATATGCTTACTGTAGCAATGAGCTTGGAAATATATCCTGAGAGAAATGTAGGGTTTTTAAGCAAAAGTATGAGATCAAGTTCATGTTTTTTTCCCCTTTTGTCATTACTTGTTTTTAAGAGAGATACAGAGTAGGAAAAGAGTGACAGGGCTAGAGATAAGGGACCAGGAGGTGTCACACATGGTTAAGTGTACATATTACCATACACAAGAACCTGGGTTCAAATCCCTAGTCCCCACCAGCAGGGGGAAGCTTCACAAGTGGTGAAGCAGAACTGTACTTGTAAAAATTAAATAAAGTTAATAAAAAATTAAAAAATAACTTTTATAAAAAGGGGAGAGATATAGAGACCACAGTACTATAGCTTCCTTCAAAGTGGTGGGGGCTGAACTTGAGTCTGAGTCACTCACTTGGCAAAGAAGCACACTATCCAAGTTAACTATTTTGCCTCATCTTCATGTTTTACAAAGATTTACTATCTTGATATAACATTTTTGTCTTTACACGTGGAATTATGATATCAGAATAGTACAAGACAAAGTTTATGATGAAACAGAATTGGTGAAACCTGGAATGAGGCATTTTGAGACAATGGAACATGTTTAGACACCTGAAGAAGAAAGCATCAAAGATAGGTTAAACCAGGACACGGTTGCTTACATCAGAACAATGAACAGGAGGACTTGGGGTAGCACAGCGGGTTAAGTGCACATGGCGTGAAGCACAAGGACTGGTGCAAGGATCCCGGTTGGAGGCACTGGGTCCCCACTTGCAGGGTGCACTTCACAGGTGGTGACTCTCTGTCCTATCCAATAATAACAACAGCAATGGCAACAATAATAATAGCAAGGGCAACAAAATGGGAAAAATGGCTTCCAGGAATAGTGAATTTATAGTGCAGGCACCAAGTCCCAGCGATAACTCTGGAGGCAAAAAAACAAAAACAAAAACAAAAACAAAAACAACCAATAAACAGAATAAAGACCCTTGTACATTGCTGGTGGGAATGTAAATTGGTACAGCCTCTGTGGAGAGCAGTCTGGAAAACTCTCAGAAGACTAGACATGGACCTTCCATATGATCCAGTAATTCCTCTCCTGGGCTTATACCTCAAGGACCCCATAACACCCAACCAAAAAGAGGTGTGTACTCCTATGTTCATAGCAGCACAATTCATAATAGCTAAAACCTGGAAGCAACCCAGGTGCCCAACAACAGATGAGTGGCTGAGAAAGCTGTGGTATATATACACAATGGAATACTATGCAGCTATCAAGAACAATGAACCCACCTTCTCTGACCCATCTTGGACAGAGCTAGAAGGAATTATGTTAAGTGAGCTAAGTCAGAAAGATAAAGATGAGTATGGGATGATCCCACTCATCAACAGAAGTTGAGTAAGAAGATCTGAAAGGAAAACTAAAAGCAGGACCTGACCAAATTGTAAGTACGGCACCAAAGTAAAAGCCCTGTGGTGAGGGGTAGACATGCAGCTTCCTGGGACAGTGGGGGTTGGGAGTGGGTGGGTGGGATGGGTCACAGTCTTTCGGTGGTGGGAATGGTGTTTATGTACACTCCTAGCAAAATGTAGACATATAAATCACTAGTTAATTAATTTGAGAGGGGGAAAATCAATTGTCTGTCTCAAAGTTTTTCAAAACACAAACTGAATCTTTTTAATATACAGGCTTTGTATTTGATATGCGGACTCTCTCAAAAGCCTAGACCAAGTAGATCAGAAGCAACCAATATTTTGGGAAAGACCCTGACTCTCTTATCTTACCCTACACTAAAGATCAGCTTGACTGGTTGCTCCCAGCCTCTGATGACTGGCCTATTGCATGTGCCTCCTTCTCAGGCACCATTGATAATCATTATCCCAACAATCCCCTGCTACAATTTGCTGCTGTACATCCCTTTGTGTTCCCCAAAGTAACAGCCACCCAGCCTCTTGATAAGGCCTCCTTGGTATTTACTGATGGCTCTGCTAATGGAATTGCAGCCTACGTGATTGATGGGAACCCTGCCTCCTGCCTCTCCCCTTACACTTCAGCTCAGCTTGTTGAGCTTTATGCTATCATCAAAGTATTTCAAGAATTGCATTCCCAGCCCTTCAACCTATATACAAACAGTGCCTATGCTGCTCATTCAGTGCCCTTGTTGGAGACTGTTCCTTTTATCAAATCCCCCACCAATGCTTCTCCCTTATTTCTAACATTGCCCTCCCTAATTGTTGCTCAAACCTGCCCTTTTTTCATAGGCCATTTGCATGCTCACACACTGTTACCTGGTCCCCTCTCTGAAGGAAATGCACTGGCAGATGCTGCCACTCAGTTAACTTTCCCTGTACTTACTGACCCTGTTTCCCTAGCACAACAGGCCCATTCTTTCCACCACCTTAACTCTCAGACCCTTTGCCTTGCATACAAGGTCACCCGTGACTAAGCTCGTGAAATTGTTAAAAATTGCCCTGACTGTTCTATCTCACTCCCAGTCCCTCATACTGGAGTTAATCCACGTGGACTGGTCCCGAGTGAAATTTGGCAAATGGATGTTACTCACTTTAATGAATTTGGAAAGCTTAAATACATTCATGTTACTGTTGATACCTTTAGTGGCTTTATCTTTGCCTCCCTTCATACTGGAGAGGCCTCAAAAAATGTTATTGCTCATGTCCTTCAATGCCTTTCAGTCATTGGCAAACCTAAGGTGATCAAATCAGACAATGGTCCGGGATATACTGGGAAAAACTTTCAGGCCTTCTGCCAGAACCTCTGTATTAAACATATCACTGGCATCCCCTATAACCCTCAGGGCCAAGGCATTGTAGAACGAGCTCACTAAACACTTAAGGCAACTCTGCATAAACTCAAAAAGACTTCCCTCTATGAAACTCATGGAGCACCACGTAATATCCTCAACCATGCTCTTTTTGTTCTTAATTTTCTCAATCTGGATGCACAAGAAAGATCTGCTGCTGATCATCTCTGGCACCCCGAGACCCATAATAGACAAGCCATGGTCAGGTGGCGTGACCCCCTGACCTCACAATGGAAGGGTCCTGACCCTGTCCTCATATGGGGACGTGGCTCAAACTACATATATGATCAAAATGAAGGAGCTCCTAGGTGGCTTCCTGAAAGACTTGTTAGACAAGTCAATGGAATCTCACCCTCAAGGGGAGATTGCCCTGCTCTTCCTAAAAACAGTGTTGATACACTTTCCTAAAGCCCAAAGAGTTACTAATGCATTCCGTGCCCAAGAACATAAGTTCCTGAGGCCTTTTTTCTTCTCTTGTTTTTCAGGAAAACAACTCAAAAATCTGAAGATGGCTCCAAAGAAGTCCAGCCATGTGATGCTTCCTTGTATTCTCTACATGCCCCTATTATTGGCCATTCCCACCCGTGCAGCTCTTGTTTATCAGTGCGAATTCCAGGATAGAGAGACACAAACTAAGGACTCACACACCACAGTCCGAAACATTGGCACGGCACACTGTCCTCCTAAAGGTTGCCGGGAGACTGTTGTTATTAATATTTCTCCCAAAACTATATCTAGCACCCATTGGCCCTATGCCTGCTTTCCCTTTGATAATAAAGACAGGAGCGGATGCCTTACTGATGTTTCCACTTATGGAGGCTGCCGCTATTGGTCCTGCATTCTTCATGATGCCCACTCGCCAAAAACCAAGACAGGAAAGCCCAGTATTCTCAGATTACAAGGGTCCCAGTTTACTATTCAGATTTCTGATCCTTGGGATACCCGCTGGCAAGAGGGAGTTACAGGTAAATTATATAATGATGGATATTCCAAATATCCTATAGGGACTATTCATATCTCCCGACAATTGGCGTTGGCCGAACACAGAGAACAAGTAAATCAAGTCATTATAGAAACAGAAAATAAGCTCCATTCAGCTTTCCAAATAAATTTGGCCATGGAAGTCACTAAAAAATGGGCTACCTGGCCCCTTTATCTCCAATATGCAATTAATCTTTTAAATTATTCTCAGATTGTTCTCAACACTTACCGTTGCTTGCTGTGTGCATCCCTTTCACGACCCATTCTTGCAGCAGCACCTTTAAACAACACACCTCCAGCTTTCCTGGAGGCCACTACAAAAAAACCCCCTATGGGGCCCCATCCCTCTGTCCCCTCAGTCTCGCTTTTTCTAGAACACATAGGCAATTCATTCATACTGGTGTGCCTTTATACCAGCAACTCTGGCTCTGTTAATTTCACTTGCACCCGTAATGTCTCTGTAAACGCTGTCCATACAGCCCCCCATTAGCTTACTTCTGGTGCTGTGGGACACTTCTGACTAGCATAAATACCACTACCCCTGGACCCTG
Organism: Erinaceus europaeus; assembly: GCF_950295315.1. Taxonomy (NCBI): domain Eukaryota; kingdom Metazoa; phylum Chordata; class Mammalia; order Eulipotyphla; family Erinaceidae; genus Erinaceus; species Erinaceus europaeus. The sequence goes on from NC_080169.1 coordinate 80,670,001, forward strand.
CCTTATAGTGGCTATAGTCCCCCAACTCACTTTATATGAACCTGATGAGTTTGCATGGCTCTTACACTCCACTCGTAAAAGAGCTGTTTTCCTCCAATTGATAATTGGCATAGGCTTAGCTACCTCTACCAGCATAGCTGGTGGGGCACTAGGACATTCTATTTACTTATCCCATGATTTTTCTGACAAATTACAGCAAGTCATAGATTACACCACAAGTAGTCTAGAGTCATTACAGAGACAAATCACGTCACTGGCAAAGGTTACTTTACAGAACAGGTGAGCTCTTGACCTTTTGATGGCAGAGAAGGGAGGAACCTGCCTAGCTTTACAAGAAGAATGTTGTTTTTACATTAGTGAATCAGGAGTTATAGAAGAAAATGTCAAAAACCTATAAACACTTAGTTGAGATTTGAGAAACAGATATGACCCTTCCTTTACACAATCATGGATGAATTCCCCCTTCTTTACTTGGCTGCCCTCAATCGTAGGACCCTTGATTAGTCTTTTGTTAATGATTACCTTAGGACCCTTTATTTTCAATAAGATTACTGATTTTATAAAACGGCAGATTGACTCCTTGGCATCAAAACCTTTGCAAATACATTATCACAGACTTGATTTGGCTGATAGAGGCCTTGCTGAACCTGAGGATGACAGACCTCCTTTTCGGATGGCATAATACTCAGAATTATGCACTGAGACATCCAACCTTGGCAGGGCAAGGACACCAGTAAGGGGTGCAAGGCAAAGCACCTATCGTCCACCTCTGAGTCCCCCATGAAGCAAACCTGATTTGCATGGAGGTTGGTGTCAGTAACAAAAATTGTTTCCCTGGAAACTGTGGCTCTGCCTCTCCTCCCCAAAAAGACACCGAGAGCCTTATAAGATGTGGGAAGATTGGTTTTGCACTCACCCCGCAGGAGGAATCGGGTCAAAACTTCACCCCTCTGGTTATGCCCACCAAACCTGCTGTTAAGGTCTCTGCTTTTCACCCCCGATTTCCTGCCTCAAGTTAAATTATAACAAAGGGAGGAGATGCCAGAAGCCATTTCTCTGCTTGATAAGCTTTGAAACAACGGAAGCCCTCGAGACAAGTTTTCATTTCCCCCTGGACAGGCCATTTCCCCTCAGGTAGACCATTTATCAGAAATCAAGTGACACAACACATAGTTGTGGTAACAAACATGGTTTCGGCCATTGTATGTTGCAAGGAACATTCAACTTTGAAGATTCCTCCCCCTCCTCCTCCTCCACCACTCCCCCCCTTCCCCAAAGCCTTATAATGCCTGTGAAAACAATAAAATTTTGCAGCTTGATCAGAATGCTGTCTTGCTGTCATTCTTTCATGTCTCTTGTCCCTGTCATTCCAGGTCCTGAGGTTCCTAGCCCTTGTTCACCGCTCCGCTGGTCGGGGCACCCTTTATATAGGATTTAGAGTCAAATTCTATTTTAAAATATGCTCAAAATTACAAATATGCAAGTCCCTTGATGCAGTCCCTGAATTCAATAACATTAATTTAGTAATCATTATTGCACTGAAATCCATAATCTTAAAATTGAATATTTAAGTACATTTTGCAAAAAAGAAAAATCACAAAAGGTTCTTCACTCTGTAAAAGCTACAGAACTATTTTTTTCCTGTAAAAAACTAAAGGCTAGATGTTGAAATAATTTTATTAACAATGATGGGGAAGGAGGGGAAGAGACAGGATGAAGAGACATTGGGGTCCTGATGTGTCTCCTAGACACTGGTCAAGGGGCAATGAGAAATTATGCCTGTGTGTTAAAGACTATACTGAAACACATGTGTATTTGATATTTTTGCATGTATTGTTTTAATTCAGAGATTTATATGCAATAAGAAAATGAGGGAGTCAGGCGATAACGCAGCAGGATAAGCACACATGGTGCAAAGGAGAAGGATCCTGAGTAAGGATTCCAGTTCAAGCCCCAGGCTCCCCACCTGTAGAGATCGCTTCACAGGCAGTGAAGCAGGTCTGCAAGTGTCTATCTTTCTATCCTCCTCTCTGTTTCCCCTCCTCTCTTCATTTCTCTCTGTTCTATCCAACAACAACAATGACAAAAATAACAATGATGCCAACAACAAGGGTAACAAAAAGGGCAACAAAATGGGAAAAATGGCCTCTAGGAGCAGTGGATTTGTAGCACAGGCACCGAGCCCCAGCAATAACCCTGGAGGCAAAAAGTTTTTTAAAAAATGAAAAAAAAAAAGATTCCTGTTGGACTGGGTTTTTGTATCACGCCAAAGCAAAGGATTCTGAGAAGGGAGGTCTGGGAGAGGTTTTAGTGGGAAAGGGATTTTGTGGTTCTGGTGCATAATGGGGGAGGGGTATCTAAGTTAGGGGTGGAAGTCTTTTGCAGACACTATCATGGAGAGATGAGAAATTGTACCTATGTGTCAACAACTTTACTGTAGACCATTAGCTTCCCAATAAAATTATTAAAAAAAGAAAAGATAACTGTGCTGGATTTTACCGCAAAGCAGGGAATAAATGGGTAAAAATCAAGAAATGGTAGTAAGGTGGTGATGGAGTAGGCAATAAAGGTAGACTGAAAATAGATTTGTACTATGCAGCTATGAAGAACAATGAACCCACCTTCTCTGACCCATTTTGGACAGAGCTAGAAGGAATTATGTTAAGTGAACTAAGTCAGAAAGATAAAGATGAGTATGGGATGATCCCACTCATCAACAGAAGCTGACTTAGAAGATCTGAAAGGGAAACTAAAAGCAGGACCTGATCAAATTGTAAGTAGGGCACCAAAGTAAAAACCCAGTGGTGAGGGGTAGACATGTAGCTTCCTGGGCCAGTGGGGGGTGGGAGTGGGCGGGAGAGATGGGTCACAGTCCTTTGGTGGTGGGAATGGTGTTTATGTACACTCCTAGCAAAATGTAGACATATAAATCAGTAGTTAATTAATATGAGAGGGGGAAATCAATTGTATGTCTCAAAGTTTCTCAAAACACAAACTGAATCTTTTTAATATATAGGCTATGTATTTGATATACGGACTCTCTCAAAAGCCTAGACCAAGTAGATTAGAAGCTTCCAATAGCACAGCTATATACAAGATACTGGGTACTGTACAGCAAACCATAACAAAGGGACTTTTCAAAGTTAACCCAATTAACAAATAATGTGATGATAATATTAACTATTGATTGCCTTTTTGAACCCTAAGACAGCAGGAACCTCACATCTTCACTATAGAGCCCCTACTTCCCCCAGTCCTGGAACCCTTGGATAGGGCCCACTTTCCCGTATACATCTCCCAATCCAAACCAAATAATATTGCATCCGCCAATCACAACCTAACCAAAGCAACGATTGCCATCTCAACATGCTTCACCTCAGACTGTATCCAGAGACTTCACGTGTGGAATGACAACCCTTCAGCTTCATTACTCGGGTGAGACCTTTCCTTTAATAGTACACTCTAATTTCATCTCAGGTAGTTCACTTTCTAACAAAGTCCCATAACCTAGATATACACCAGTTTCTGTGAGAGAGAGCTTATGTGCACACGTATCCATAAACTACTGCAAAATATATACCTGAAAGCAGGATTACACTAGAGTTTGCAGTGAGTACCTCCCTAACACTTCCTCTCCACTATTCCAAGCTTGGGATCCATGATTGCTCAACAAATTGTTTGGCTTCATATGTTAACTCTCTTTTCAATCACCAGGTTCCAGATGCCACCAGGATGCTGGCTAGGCTTCCCTGGATTGAAGACCCCACCAATGTGTCCTGGAGCTCAGCTTCCCCAGAGACACACCCTACTAGGGAAAGAGAGAGGCAGACTGGGGGTATGGACCGACCAGTCAACGCCCATGTTCAGCGGGGAAGCAACTACAGAAGCCAGACCTTCTACCTTCTGCAACCCTCAACGACCCTGGGTCCATGCTCCCAGAGGGATAGAGAATGGGAAAGCTACCATGGGAGGGAGTGGGTTATGGGGATCGGGTGGTTGGAATTGTGTGGAGTTGTACCCCTCCTACCTTATGCTTTTGTTCACTAATCCTTTCTTAAATAAAAAATTAAAAAAAAATAGATTTGGAGCATATATATTATATTTTGTAAATAAAAATATATTAGAAATGTGCACATGGTTTTAAGTGGCTGGAATGAAGATGAATGGGAGATGGCAGAGGGCAATGAGGATGGGAGGTAGATTGAGACTAGAGAAGACTGGAGCATTAGGTTTCATCTAGCTGTGCAGGGCCAGTGGCGCAACGGATAACACATCTGCCTACGGATCAGAAGACTGTAGATTTCATCTAGCTGGTAATGTGATGTACTTAGAGCTTTAAAGACGGATTAAGACTTGAACAGATATTTTTGAAAGTTAGTGGGCCAGTATATGAGAGACAATAAAAGGTTACAACAGTGCCATACGTCTATAACAAATATAATCTCACGCTTATAGCAAGATCCTCATTGTTTTCTGATGAATCATAATTGGCAAAGAACAGGAGTCCTTCTGCTTTCCATATACATGAAATATCAAGAATATGTCCAAAATTTAAATCCCCAGTAGAAAGTAGGTGTATAATAAAACTTTACCAACTACAGAAGAAGGGAAAACCCCTAATCACTTCCTAGTTTTTGCTTTTGTTCATTTCTAAAATAATGTCATGCTCCAGAGAAGGAAAGTTTTAAACAATGCAGTGTAGCAGCCCTCAGGTCCTCACTCCTACACAGTTCTGCTGGTGTTGAATCACTTCACTCATACAAGTACCTGAGGATCAGGAAGGAAGACATACTGTTCAAAATGCCAGAAGTCTCTCGAACATATTTCACTTTGGATTGTATCCAGAGATACCAGGTGTGGAATGTCAAGTCTTCAGCTCCAGTACTCTGGTGAAACTGTTCCTAGCTCATAAGATTCCTCAAATGCATATTGGGGTGGTGTCCTTCCTAAGAAAGCCACAGAACCTAGATATAGACCAGGACCAAATATAGACCAGATAGAACACATGTGCACATGTATCCATAAGTTATGGGAAAATATATACCTTAATGTCAAAGTGCACAATAGTTTGCAATGACTCACTAAGTGTAGCAAACAAGTAGAAAGATCTTTAAAAAGGCACTTTTAAAATAAAGTATCATAAAATACTGAATCAAATAGTTTCAACTGAGACTTAAATACCCTCCTTACCTACTTGTTATTTCACTTCCCTCAGTCACTCCAAACTCAGATAAAGTAGGGACTATGAATGCTGGAGAACGGCAAAAAGAGACTGGCATACTTTATGATGCCTCTTTAGACCCCCATCAATGGGGCCTTACTCAGGGAACCCTGGGATTCCCACATAGATATGATAGACTTCTAAAAGACCCCGAGACTTCTAAAAGACCCCTCTCTCCACTGTCACTGGTCATCTCCCTCAGGAACAACATAGCGGACCCTCTTCAGGATCTTGCCCTCAATGTGGTTCAACATTGGTAGGGACTGCCCCATTCTCCAAAGGGAGAATACTACCTACTAGCTTTTTCCAAAATGGAAACCCCAAATCTCATTTGTTAGTATTACTTTTAGACTTCTAATTATTAAACAAGTCATTCTGGTTTATATTTTAATGCTTTTTCAGCCACCAAGTTGCAGATGCTACCATTACACAAACCTGAGTTCCCTGGACAGATGACCTCACCAATGTGTCCTGGAATCCCACCTCTCCAGAACCCTGCTCCACTAGGGAAAGATAGAAACAGGCTGGGAGTATGGCTTGACCTGCTAATGCCCATGTCCAGTAGAGAAGCAATTACAGAAGCCAGACCTTCCACCTTCTGCACCCCATAAAGATCCTGGGTCCATGCTCCCAGAGGGATAAATAATAGGAAAGCTTCCAATGGAGGGAATAGGATATGGAACTCTGATGGTGGGAATTGTGTAGAATTGTACCCCTCTTATCCTATGGTCTTGTCAATCATTATTAAATCAATTTTTAAAAAAGTCAGTTATACTAGAAATAAAAATCTGCAAAGGATTACTGTAATCTCAAGATATAAAGTATCAGTATCAAGCAGACAATAATATATATACCCTGTAATCTTAAAAGATCTATAACAATCAGGAGCTACATTCATAGAGGCAAATATATCAAGATATTTATAGAAATACTCTTCCTAATGACAACAAAAGTGAGACACACCCCGAATGCTTGTTAAAGGGGAATGACTGAATTATGTGATATTATATAAGCAAGATTTTTAAAAATGATGTCTGATCTATAAACATCCATGTCATATAACTATATAAAATATACAAAAAGATGAACAGTATACGTTTATATATTGCAGCATAGAAAAGAGTCTGGGGATATATTTCTCAAATTTCTATAGCCAAAGTCTGGGATGTGAGGACATAGCAATGAACAAGTCGAAGTTGTGTACATCACAGAATTTAAAACCCAATAGTTAGGGATATCCAAAGGGCATGAAAACCCTCATTTGAAGGGACATATGTACCTCTATGCTCATATTCACAATACCCAAGGAGTGGACACAAGCTAAAGGCCTATCAGCAAATGACTGGGTAAAGAAGTTATAGGATATCTATTTAGTGGAATGTTACCCTCCAATATAAAAAAATAATGCTGTAACTTTTGGGTCATAATAGATGGAACTGGAGATGACTGTGCTTAGTGAAGTAAGTTGGTGAAAGGCAACTAATTATTGGATGGTTTAGCTAGTATGTGGGATACAGAAAATCAAAACATATGCAGTTGCAAAGATTAAACGTAGCCAAAATATCTCTAAGACTTTATGGTTATTATTGGGGGGAGGTTTGTGGGATGACAGAATTTTGGTAGTGGGTATTGTGTGGAACTATACCTCTGTAATCTTACAGTCTTATAAATAATGATTATCTAATACAAATTTTAGGGGGTTAGTAATATACATACAACAATAAGCTGAAACATTCCATGTTCCAATAACTTTTATAATGAATGTGATGTATCAGTTAAAATATTTCACTGTCCCAGAGATAAATAGATCCAGGATATTCCTATTCATCTTATATCATTTGACTGAGTCCTCCTTTGGAGATTTTTCTTTTTCTTTTGAGTTTGGATTATAATTCCAAAGCACTGTGTACTTTCTCCATGTGTTCACTCCATGGTTAATGACCATTACTTGTCTGACCCCACCCCAGCCCCCTATAAGATATGGCCCTGTTTCTAGTAACGTTAATAAGAGCACGTGGATTGCTTGGCATGCCTAAATTACTCAATTATATTCTCTTAAGGAACAATGACATAATTAAATATTTAAAAATTAATAAAATATTTTCATGGTCTGAAGGTGCAGTTAATTTTGATGAGAGAAATACATCTTTGAAAAAGTAAGTGGTTGACAGAAATGAAGAAAGTCTACACTAAATACTATTACTTCTGTTTACTTTGTTAACATGAATACTGAAGCACAAAACCCAAAAATACAGATAAAAATTATTTTTAATTTATGCTCTATTCCTTTTTTTTCTTCATTCCAGGCTTTCTAAAAATTTGTAATCTATTCTTATATGATATTTTGAAGTGTGAAATCATGGACTTCTCAAGTAAAACCTAAGAGTTACTCAACTGTGTTAATATTCAACTTCTGGTTAAAGAAAATAATCTCATAGTTATCTTATCTTTAAGTACATAAAGAGGGTTACATAAAGATGTCAAATTTTCTGAACAGAAAGAGACACTTTATCCATATTTTAATTCTAACCTCAAGATTAAATGTAAGATTGACAAACGTATTTTCAGCCTTGGATATATACCAATCAACTGACTTCTAGGTAGATCACATTTGTGAGCCAGACCTATGCTTTGTGACATGTGACTCAATTTGTCAACTATTCCAAAGATACTTCCAAGGTCAAAAAAAATTTTTTTTTTCTAGCCAAGTAAAAGCCAAAAGAAAAGTCACTTTTCTGTACACACAAACAATTTATAAATCTTCTCAAGGCAAGGTCAAGGCTTCCAATAATACAAACATAACAGTTCCACAAATTTCAGTGATCTTTTCATTTGAAGTTTGTATATATTTCTGGAAAACCAAATTGTTGTCAGCTAAAGTAACCTGTCAGACTAACAGAGTACATTGGTTAGACTATGGTTCGTAGAGAATATCAAATATGACTCTGCTTATCAAGTTAAAACATAGTAGTAAATCTCATTGTGGCTCTAGAGGGATGAAATAAGATGTTTATATATTTTCCTTTACCTTCCATATGGACAATACGCCATTTTTGTAAAGATTTATTTATTTACTTATTTATTTAGAGAAGAGAAAGATAAACAAACCACAACTTTGCTCCAGCTTGTGTAGTGCCAGGAATTGAATCTGGGGTTTCATGCATGGCAGTCCTATGCTCTACCATTAAATGAACTCCTTGGCTGGTAATACTGTTATTGAAAAGTCATGACATATTTTTCTATGCAAAATGCACCATAACTTCAAATGCTCCGTGACTTTTTAAAAAAATTATTTTATTTGATAGGACAGAGAAACTGATATGGAAGGAGAATAGAGAGGGAGAAGAGAGACACCTGCAGCACTGCTTTACAGCTTATGAAACTTTCTCCCCACAGGTCTATTTCCATTAACAAGGTCGCTCAGTCAGGTGCACCACCACCTGGCCCCCCACCTGTCATGACTTTTCAGACAGCCCAATACTTATAGATTCATTTAACTAGAGTACATTAACTATTTGACTTTTAACTGATTTTAAAAAAATTCAAATTTACTGAATTTTGATGACATGTGTTTCAAATCCCATGTCTTTGTACAAAACATGAGTTCACTACTGATTTTTGTACTTTGTTTGAATAGTAGAAATCTCAAAGAGCCAAGAGAGATGAACATATATGTTCATGAAGTTGCAAAAAAAAAATAGCTTAAGTTTTTTGTTGTTGTCACCAAAGTTTCACTACTCTGGGCCAAATTTTTCAGATACAGAAGCAGAGACAGAGAGATAGAGAGGGGCAGATACCATAGCACTGAATCTTCCCCCAATGCCATGGAGGTTGGGTTTCAAAACTGGGTCATGTCTAATAGCTTGGAATTTAATGGAAACAGTTAAAGTAACAGAGAAGGAAAATACTTAACTGTGACAAATTAAATTAGAAGCTAAAATGATACATTAAAGAGTTTTTAATCAAGTGTTCTTTTTCAAAGGTTTTTTTTTTTTTTTTTTTTAACTTTACTTAATTCGATAGGACCGAGGAAAGAAAGAGACAGAGAGATACCTGTGGGACTGCTTCACTGCTTGTGAAACTGTCCTCCGTTAGTTGGGAACCAGGGACCTGAACCCAGATCTAGGTGCACCGTAACATATGCACTTAACCAGGTGTGCTACCGCTCAAACCCTCAGGTAAACAATTTAACATCACTTACCCTTAGATCTTCCTTTGTACTGAAACTGTCAAGAAGTTGTTGATAATGTCTATCTGTCATTTGTCGTAATAAGGACAGAAGGCAAGCAACAAACTCCCCCTAATAAAAAATATAGATGTATATTTAATTAAGGATATATAAAACATTAGTTATTCAGTGTTTTAAATTAAACAAACAATTATTATGACCCAAACTCACTCAATTAAGTCTTTTTATTCTTTTCTTTTCAATCTTTGTATTACATAGGATTGAGACAAATTGAGAGGGGAAGTGTAAATAGAGAACGAAATAGTGAGAGGAAGATGACTGTTGCATTGCTTCACTGCTGTGAAGTTCTCCCCTGCAGCTGGACACTAAGGGCTTGAACCCAGGTCCTTCTGCATGGTAATATGTGCACTCAAAAGTGCGCCACTGCCTGCTCCCCTAAGTCTTTTAAATCTAAGTTATCTATAAAATTAGTATTTTTTTCCTGTAATGATTTATTTTAGTCTGAGATAGACATATCTTAAAATTGGGGATGAATTCTAATTTGGGAATTTTGAGCAGTGAGGCTCTCAACCAGTTCTTATATTGTCATTCAATATTATAACATTTGAACTTCATAGCAAAGCTATGAGTTAGGTGGTTTAACTTAAACACATGTTTAAAGAAAGTAAATGTAGGGTTATGTAGTAGACTGAAAGATATGCTCTGGTCAACAATTTGCTTGGCTTTGTATGTTATCCCTCTTTTCAACCACCAGGTTCCAGATGCTAGCATGATCCCAACCAGACTTCCCTGGACAGACAACCTCACTAATGTGTCCTGGAGCTCTGCTTCCCCAGAGTCCTTCCCCACTAGGGAGAGAGACAAGCTGGGAGTACGGATCGAGCTGTCAATACCCAGGTTCAGTGGGGAAGAAATTACAGAAGCCAGACCTTCAACCTTCTGCATCCCACAATGACCTTGGGTCCATACTCCCAGAGGGTTAAAGAATAAGAAAGCTGTCAGGGGAGGAGCTGGGATATGGAGGTTTGGTGGTGGGAATTGTTTAGAGTTCTACCCCTCTTATCCTATGGCTTAGTCAATGTTTCCTTTTTATAAATAAAAAATTAAGAAAAAAAGATATGCTCAAAGCCAAACTATTAAAAAAGAGTTAGTTATCTGTATATATTTTTAATCCAAAGATCTTTCCATAGCTCCATACATTACTTCTTAATTCACATGATCTCTTACAACTCATTAAATACCTATCTGTTACTTTTGTAGGAGATAGAGAAAACCATATATTGTATAATACTAATTTCATTCTCCTTTTAAAAATAGTCTGTGATCCCTCTGAGCAACCAACATCAAAATGAATGCTGTTTAGTAAACACAATTAACCTCCATTCTGTGTGACATATGCCTTATGATCTTACAGTGACATCCTGAAACTGGAGTCGAATTGTGGAACTGGAGGGCTGAGGTCGACTGGTGATCTCCAATATGGTTCTCAGCAAAATATCCAGCAAACTGGCCACTATCACATCTATTTCTTCCAAAACTGATTTCTCCTTAAAATAAAACAAAAAAATATGTGCTCAGAAGATTGTGGCTTTAAATGGATATAAATTTTTGCTTAATGGAAAAGAGGAAAAACTCATTTGCAAATATAGAACTAAAGAGTTCTAAGACTTTGAAAGTTTGACAGACCTACACCTCACTTAAGTTTCCTAAGTAACCAGTTTTCTGTTACAGAAACTAAAGGCACAAGAAATTCACAACTTACTCAATAGTATATAACTTGGTTGTCTGATAGAATGTAGGGTCATATCCTGAAAATCACTAATTTAGAATATCAAGTTTGGCACTAGTGTGGCATGTGGTATTGAGTTAGTCAGGGTCTCTTTTTGGGTCTGATTCCTCACTAAAATTCTCTTTTAATTTGAAAAGTCATTATTTTCACAAGAAAAAAAATTCTTCTTATTAGAGTTGTTCAGGCCATTTTCCAAAATTCTGTTTTAAATACAGATGACTATTCTTTTTTTTTTTTCCTCCAGGGTTATTGCTGGGCTCGGTGCCTGCACCATGAATCCACCGCTCCTGGAGGCCATTTCCCCCCCCCCTTTTGTTGCCCTTGTTGTTGTAGCCTCGTCGTGGTTATTATTATTGCTATTGTTGATGTTGTTCGTTGTTGGCTAGGACAGAGAGAAATGGAGAGAGGAGGGGAAGACAGAGAGGGGGAGAGAAAGACACCTGCAGACCTGCTTCACCGTCTGTGAAGCGACTCCTCTGCAGGTGGGGAGCCGGGGGCTCAAACCGGGATCCTTATACGGGTCCCTGCACTTTGTGCCACATATGCTTAACCCATTGCTCCACCGCCCGACCCCCCACAGACGACTATTCTTATGAAAATGATTTTTTAAGATTTAGGTTATCACAAATATAAGAGCTTCATGAGAGGTGGGTAGGAGGAGAGGCAAAACAAAGTAGTGTGGAATTATACTTCTATACTCCTGTCTTATCTTGCAAATCACTAATAAAATAATTAAAAAATTTAGAGAGACAAGCTAAGCATGTGGAGCTCTGGGAACCAACCTGGGAGCCTCCAGGATGCAAGCTGATATTCTACCAGCTGAGTTACCTCTCCAATCATTATAAAAATGACCAAATCAGGAGTCGGGCAGTAGCGCAGCGGGTTAAGCGCAGGTGATGCAAAGCAAAAGGACTGGTGTAAAGATCCCAGTTTGAGCCCCCGGTTCCCCACCTGCAGGGGAGTCACTTCACAAGTGGTGAGGCAGGTCTGTAGGTGTTGATCTTTCTCTCCCCCTCTCTGTCTTCCTCTCCTCGCTCCATTTCTCTCTGTCCTATCCAACAATGACGACAACAACAATAATAAGTACAACAATAAAACAAGGGCAACAAAAGGACATAAATATTTAAAAAATGATCAAATCAAGAACTATATGCCATCAAGCTAGAGAATCTGGAAGAAATGGAACAATTCCTAGAAGCATATGCCCTTCCAAAACTGAACCAAGAAGAACTACAAAACCTAAATGCACCAATCACAGACAAAGAAATTGAAACCATTATTAAGAATCTCCCCAACAACAAAAGTCCTGGACCAGATGGCTTCACAAACGAATTCTACAAAACTTTCAGGAAACAGTTAGTACCCATACTTCTTAAGCTTTTCCATAAGACTGAAGAAACAGGAATACTCCCTTCCACCTTCTATGAAGCCAACATCACCCTGATACCAAAAGCTGATAGGGACAGAACAAAAAAGGAAAACTACAGACCAATATCACTGATGAACATAGATGCCAAAATATTAAACAAGATCTTGGCCAACTGGATACAGCAACATATCAAAAAGATTGTTCATCATGACCAAGTGGGATTCATCCCAGGAATGCAAGGCTGGTTCAACATCTCTAAGTCAATCACTGTCATTCACCACATCAATAAAAGCAAAGCCAAAAACCACATGATTATCTCAATAGATGCAGAGAAAGCCTTTGACAAAATCCAACAACCATTCATGCTAAAACTCTACAAAAAATGGGAATAGATGGGAAATTCCTCAAGATAGTGGAGTCTATATATAGCAAACCTACAGCCAACATCATACTCAATGGGCAGAAGCTGAAAGCATTCCCCCTCTGATCGGGGACTAGACAGGGCTGTCCACTGTCACCATTACTCTTCAACATAGTATTGGAAGTTCTTGCCATAGCAATCAGGCAAGAGAAAGAAATCAAAGGAATACAGATGGGAAGGGAAGAGTCAAGCTCTCACTATTTGCAGATGATATGATAGTATACATAGAAAAACCTAAAGATTCCAGCAGAAAATTACTGGAAGTTATTAGGCAATATAGCAAGGTATCAGGCTACAAAATAAATGTACAAAAATCAGTGTCATTTCTTTATGCAAACACTAAATCTGAAGAAGAAGACATCCAGAAATCACCCCCATTTACTGTTTCAGCAAAATCAATCAAATACCTAGGAATAAAGTTGACCAAAGAAGTGAAAGACTTGTATGCTGAAAACTATGAGTTGCTACTCAAGGAAATAGAAACTGATACCAACAAATGGAAAGATATTCCATGCTCATTGATTGGAAGGGTAAATATCATCAAAATGAATGTTCTCCCCAGAGCCATATACAAATTTAATGCAATAGCCATCAAAGTTCCACCAAGCTTCTTTAAGAGAATAGAACAAACACTACAATCATTTATCTGGAACCAGAAAACACCTAGAATTGCCAAAACCATCTTAAGGAAAAGAAACAGAAATGGAGGCATCACACTCCCAGACCTTAAACAATATTATAAAGCCATCATCATCAAAACAGCATGGTACTGGAACAAAAATAGGCACACAGACCAGTGGAACAGAATTGAAAGCCCAGAAATAAATCCCCACACCTATGGACATCTAATCTTTGATAAGGGGGCCCAAAGCATTAAATGGAAGAAGGAGGCTCTCTTCAATAAATGGTGCTGGGAAAACTGGGTTGTAACATGCAGAAGAATGAAATTGAACCACTTTATCTCACCAGAGACAAAAATCAACTCCAAATGGCTCAAAGATGTCAGACCAGAAACAATCAAATACTTAGAGGAAAACATTGGTAAAACACTTTCCCACCTACACCTCAAGGACATCTTTGATGAATCAAACCCAATTGCAAGGAAGACTAAAGGAGAAACAAGCCAATGGGACTACATCAAATTGAAAAGCTTCTGCACATCCAAAGAAACTATCACACAAACAAAGAGACCACTCACAGAATGGGAGAAGATCTTCACATGCCATACATCAGACAAGAAACTAATCACCAAAATATATAAAGCGCTCAGCAAACTTAGCACCAAAAAAGCAAATGACCCCATCCAAAAATGGGCAGAGGATATGAACAAAACATTCACTACAGAGGAGATCCAAAAGGCTAACAAACATATGAAAAACTGCTCTAGGTCACTGATTGTCAGAGAAATGCAAATTAAGACAACACTAAGATACCACCTCACTCCTGTAAGAATAGCATACATCAAAAAGGACAGCAGCAACAAATGCTGGAGAGGTTGTGGGGACAGAGGAACCCTTTTACATTGCTGGTGGGAATGTAAATTGGTAGAGCCTCTGTGGAGAGCAGTCTGGAAAACTCTCAGAAGGCTAGACATGGACCTTCCATATGATCCAGTATTTCCTCTCCTTTCTCGTATGCGTCTCCCAACCCATACCAAATAATATTGCATCCGCCGATCACAACCTAACCAACGCAACGATTGCCACCTCTACATGCTTCACTTCGGACTGTGTCCAGAGACTTCACGTGTGGAATGACAACCCTTCAGCTTCATTACTCTGGTGAGACCTTTTCTTTCATGGTATACTCTAATTCCATCTCAGGTGGTTCACTTTCTAACAAAGTCCCAAAACCTAGATATACACCAGTTTCTGTGAGAGAGAGCATATCTTCACACGTATCTATAAACTACTGCAAAATATATACCTGAAAGCAGAAGTACACTAGAGTTTGCAGTGAGTACCTCCCTAACACTTCCTCTCCACTATTCCAAGCTTTGGGTCCATGATTGCTCAACAATTTGTTTGGCTTCGTATGTTAACTCTCTTTTCAGTCACCAGGTTCCAGATGCCATCAGGATGCTGGCCAGGCTTCCCTGGATTGAAGACCCCACCAATGTGTCCTGGAGCTCAGCTTCCCCAGAGACCCACCCTACTAGGGAAAGAGAGAGGCAGACTGGTAGTATGGAACGACCAGTCAACACCTATGTTCAGCGGGGAAGCAATTACAGAAGCCAGACCTTCTACCTTCTGCAACCCACAATGACCCTGGGACCATGCTGCCAGAGGGATAGAGAATGGGAAAGCTATCAGGGGAGGGGGTGGGATATGGAGATTGGGTGGTGGGAATTGTGTGGAGTTGTACCCCTCCTACCCTTTGGTTTTGTTAATTAATCTTTTCTTAAATAAAAAAAAAAATGATCAAATCGATGGAGTTTACAGTCAACAATATTAATACACTTTTCCCATATTTGGGAGCTACTCTCTTCCCTGATCCAGCTTTCTAACCCTTTGTCCAGCCATGACATCATCTTCCCAGACAATAACTGGGGTCCACCTGCATATCAGATGTTAGGTTCAGGCAAAAAACCAATCGAGTCATGGGCCCTTTGGAAGAGACCTAAAAATATACCTAAAACAGGCCAGCTAGCTATTTCCTAAACAGAGACCCCAAATCTTCATCTGCAACATTCCAGCCTTTAGGTTCATGATTAATCAACAATTTGTATAGCTTTATATGTTAACTGTTTTTCAGCCACCAGGTTCCAGATGCTACCATGATGCCAACTGGACTTCCCTGGACAGATGACCTCTCCAATGTGTCCTGGAGTTCTACTCCCTCAGAGCCCTGCCCCACTAGGGAAAGAGAGAGTCAGGCTGGGAGTATGGATCGACCTGTCAACACCCATGTTCAGCAGGGAAGTAATTACAGAAACCAGACCTTCCATATTCTGCACCCGATAATGACCCTGCGTCCAAACTCCCAGAGGGTTAAAGAATAGGAAAGCTATCAGGGGAGGGAATGGGATAAAGAACTTTGGTGGTGGGGAATGTACCCCTCTTATCCTATGTTCTTGTCAGTATTTCCATTTTATAAATAAATAACTTTAAAAAGTGATTTCTAAAACTCTATACCTGTAAAGACAGACTAGTAAACAGCAGCCTAGGAAAGACCACCCACCAAAATGAGGCCTAATGTCAGTGTTTATATTGTGGACTTCTTTTCTAAAGATATGATCCAGTGTTGAAGAAGTTTTCTTATCCCAGATTTCTTGTTGTTAGAAATTCTATTTTTTACCCAAAGCCTCCATGTTTACAAAGCAGGTCTGGTTGATCGTTAACAGGTGTCAGAGAGTTACAAAGGCAGCACACAGGCCTTGAGATTATGTTAAATTTCCTATCTGTAACTATCTTTGGCAATTTCCCTGAGGGGTTTGGGGGTTTGTGCACAATACAGTGACTTATTTCTCTTTTCTTTTCTTTTAACCTCTATTTCCTAGTACAGTAACTAGCCTGAGCTCATCATGCCTTTCTAAGTCAACCTTATGACACCATTTCTTTCTTTCTTTTTCTTTTCTTTTTTTGCCCCCAGGATTATTTCTGGGGCTCGGTGCCTGCACTACGAATCCACAGCTTCTGAAGGCCATTTTCAACATTTTTGTTGCCCTTGTTGTTGTTATTATTGTTTTTGTTGGATAGGACAAAGAAAAATCAAAAGAGCAGGGGAAGACAAAGAAAGGAGAGAAAGATAGACACCTGCAGACCTGCTTCACTCCCTGTGGAACTACCCCCTGTACATAGGGATCCGGGATCATTAGCAGGTCCGGGCACTTTGCACCATGTGCGCTTAACCCACTGTGCTACCACCCGGCTCCCTCACCATTTCTTATAGCAACATTCAGCCCTGGTCATTCCTCACAGAGTTTTGTTCTATGAATGTAGTGGATGTGTGGTTGTGTGTGCCATTTGTTTTTTCTTAAACATTTGCTTCTTAAAGACCACATTGCTTCTTGTGGACCAGTATTAACTTTTTTCATGATCCAGATTGGTTACATCTTTACAAGACCTATTTCTTGAGACATCAGAGAAATGCACCAGACTAATGACATTCAAACAAAGTCTACTGCAATCAAGGTTTAACACACTCTTGATGTCTCTCACATCTTGATAGTAATTTGTTCATTGAAAATTGCTTCTGTATTGTTTTATCTAAAAGCATCTTGGATCTTCCTGCTCCTTTGTGATCTTCTTGTCAATAAACACTCTGCCTAGAGTTCAGATTACTGGAATACTTGACATTCTTCCATCTTGATGTGTCTAGGTGTTGTTCCTCCAGATCCTTCTTATAATCTATAAAGTGAATGAAGTTATTTTTTTCTCAACTCTGAGAGGTGTCAGGTCTCAAGGTTCTGGCATCTAAGGTTTTCCTACCCATGTATAAGCTATATAGCAGGACTTGAATGAAAAAATCTATATTCCTCTGCACTGACAATAAGTCATAGAGTAGGATTTTTGTATAAGATAAAACTCTGTACACATGTCTTCTACCAAGAAGTTGGGCAAAGAAAACTTTTAGAAACAAATTTGAAGGTTTCTTGGTTAGAAATTTATGATACATTTTCTTATACTTACAAGAAAACTACCAAGGCTCCATGTCCCCATGAAAGTTTCTTCTCTCTCTCTCTCTCTCTCTCCCCCTCTCTGCAAAGATTCTTTCTTTCATTAAAATATTTATTATTCTGGTTCTCTTATTTGAGAAGGAACAGGAAAAAAGGAAGTATACCTGGGAAGAGTTGTAATATGGAGGTGTGGCTCTGAAAGGAACTGAAGTCAAGGCTATAAAGTGAATAAAAATAGTATGTATATATATTTCAACTCAACTATGTCCTTAGGAGGACTATGGCAGTTACTGCCAGAGTGGCATTGGGGGCACAGAACTTTAGTGGTGGGAGTGTGTGGATTTAACCCCTTTTATCTTATAATCTTGTAAATCACTAATAAAATAAAACAAAAAAAGAAGTGGAAAAAATTAACTTATTATTATTGACTTGACATTGTCTTAGTTTTTTGAAAAAATGTATAGGTACAATTTCACACACATACATGGTACATATATGTCAGTTCACCCATCATTAAAATCTTATGTCTCTGATATCCACTAGATTTCTCACAAAGTCTAAGGAATAATTTTGTTAACTTTAATCATTTATATTCTACATATAGGTAGTTGTCACTTCAGTTATCTGATTATTGTTAACTTTCTTGTTATTTCTGGGATTTTACTGGCTTAGGTTGACTTTTTTTTCATGTGGAAAAAAGATAAGGAGAGAGGGAAAGCCCCCACAGCACCAAAACTTTCTCTTTAGTCTTAGAAGTCAGGCTTGAACCCAAGTCTTATGTACAGAACCAGAGCTATCTTGCCATCCCTCATGAGTTATCTTGTCATCCCTGATCTGATTCTTTGTTAAATAAATCTGACTGAAACTCCAAACTGAAATAGGAGAAATAATCACTTTCACTACCACCACCATTTATTATCAGTGCACAAAAATTAACTGTAGATTTCCCTTATTATAAACATAGAGCTACTGGTGTCTTTTTTTTCAAATGATAATTCTACCCTCATAGTTTTGGTCCTATATCTCTCCTATTTCCACTGGAGTTCCCTGAAACTCATTGTTGAATCTTTTAGAAGGTGATTGTTAACTAACAAAATGAGGGAACTACAGCACAAGATGAAAGAGGAATCTTAACACTCACTACAAAATTCTGAGCCATGAACAGTAATTTATAAGTAAGCATGCAATTTTTCTCTATGTGCACTGCATCCGCTAATGCAATTAATGCAGAGTCAGGAACAGTGCCAGGAATTCCGAAAGCAATAAAAATATGCCTACTAGCTATATACAAAATGGAGGACCCCTCAACACTTCATCTGCACTATTCCAGCCTTTAGGTCCATGACTGATCAACAACTTGTTTGGCTTTGTGTGTTAACTCTGTTTTCAACCACCAGGTTTCAGATGCTACCATGATGTCAACCATACTTCCCTGGACAGACAACCCCACCAATGTGTCCTGGAGCTCTGCTTCCCCAGAGCCCCACCCTACTAGGGAAAGAGAGACAGGCTGGGAGTATGGATCGACCTGTCAACGCCCATGTTCAGTGGGGAAGCAATTACAGAAGCCAGACCTTCCACCTTCTGCATCCCACAATGATCTTGGGTCCATACTCCCAGAGGGTTAAAGAATAGGAAAGCTATCAGGGGAGGGGATAGGATATGGAGTTCTGGTGGTAGGAATTGTGTGGAGTTGTACCCCTCTTATCCTATGGTTATGTTAATGTTCTCTTTTTATAAATAATAAAAGAAAAAAAGTTAAGTGATTACTGCTAGGGATAATAGCTGTTTGGCAAGATACCCACAGTCTCTTGGGGTTATACTCTGTTTCTACAATCTCCATAATCCCCAGTCCAAACACAATGGCCAACCTTTTTAGTTCATGCAACCTTTCAGAGGATGGACCAATAAAAGCTTTACTTTGCAAGCAGTAATTTTTTCTTACCACAGAGCATCCATCATATCAAGATTAAAGACACATGTGGGAGGCTTTGAGATTTCTAATTTTTCTCTCTGGGTATTGAGTTTTTTCTTGAAATTTAAGTTCAATAAACCCAGGTTATTTGAGGTTATAGCAATCCCACAAGGTTAAAACAATTTCGTCAGAGGAAAAGTAAAAAGTCCAAACCAGCTAGAAATAAAGTGAAAGTCTGAGTTTTATTCTTTAGAGTGATTTATTTGAAAACTTTTATTTATTTATTATTTTTTTTAGTTCTTGGTTTAGGGAAATAACTCAGTCTTCTAGAATACCAGTTTGCATGTCTGTGACCCCAGAGTCCACAGGTTTTTTTCCCTGTCAAGATCATATGATAGAGCTAAACACTGCTGTTTTCTCTCTCCCTCATTAAAAATGATTAAATAATATTTAAATACCTTTATTTTCATACGCAACTTGATGGGAACTATACACTATGAATTTTATTTACTTACTGAACTATTTTTCTTGATGAGGCAAAACACGTTGCTAAGGATACGTGCACAAATGATCAAGTCTTTCTGTTCTTGTAAGTGCATGTGGAGATGATGTAATACAACAGGCAGGAGAATGTACCGGGAATCTGAAGAGAGAAGAAGCATTAATGTCACATTTGTAGAGTCCTACGCAAACCTCTTGCAAATTGTTACCTACTTTATAATCTAATTTTAATAGTGAAATTATTAAGACGTGTAGTTAGAAAAGGTACTGGTTCTACAAGGTTGATAATGAAAAGCAATCATTCCTTTCCCCAGCCCTGGATTCAAGAGGGTCTTGACTCTTTTTTTTTTGAAATTGGTTTCTTTTAGAAATTATTTTACCTTTTCATCTTTAAATTTCTTTGGCATACTTCTCTTGCTATTTCCTGATTTTTCACTGTGACTGACTCTCTACTATGTTAGATGAGGATTTAGCTCACTCCCATCAATTTGCCCCTCTTAAGTCTCTGAAAAGAGTTATATTAAAATATCTGGCAAAATCAACATCTTGGGGTTGCTGATATCTTATTTTCAACTTTTTGTACATGACCAGATTTCTGTTATTTGGTTTTCTCTCTCTTTGAAAGCTTTCAAGAAACTATTATCACTACCATGGCTTTTCCAACACAAGAAGTTCTGGCTTATATCAAGATAATCCACATGGTGGCTAGGAAATGTTTACCACCAGCACAAACTCTTTTATGTTCTAGGATACAAGTTCAAGCCCCTGGCTACCACAAGAGAGCATGAGGCAATGAGAGAACTTCATAAGAGGGGTACAATGCAGTAGTGCTCTCCTTTCTTATTTCCTCCCTGTTTCTCACCCTCTACCCTGGGGGGGGGGGGTCCAGGAGGAGTGTAGTGAAACAAGTTCTTCAAACCCCTGGAGGGAAAATATGGCAAGCCACATTAGAAACACACATTCTTCACAGAATGTTAAAATGCAAACTTGTTTATAAAATATATACCTGAAAGCAAAAATACCCAATAGAATTTAGTGAGTTAGTATCAAGTTCATAATGAAATGGTGTCCACTTAGACTTAGATACCCTCCTCACCTACTTCCTATTACAGTTCTCTCACTCACTCCAAAGCTACCCTTATCAAAGCAAGGACTGCAAAAGCTGAATAAGGGCTAGAGACTGGCATACTTTAACGATGACTCTTTAGTCACCATCAGGCCATTCCATCAGCTGGGGCCCTAATCAGGGAGTCCTGAAAATTCCAAACATTTCTACAAAATGGAGGACCCCCTCAACACTTCACCTGCACTATTCCAGCCTTTAGGTCCATGAATGTTCAACAATTTGTTTGGCTTTGTATGTTAACTCTCTTTTCAGCCACCAGGTTCCAGATGCTAGCAGAATGTGACCAGACTTCCCTGGACAGACAACCCCACCAATGTGCCTTGGAGCTCCACTTCCCCAGAGCCGTTCCCCACTAGGGAAAGAGAGAGACATGCTGGGAGTATGGATCGACCTGTCAACGCCCAGGTTCAGCGGGGAAGCAATTACAGAAGCCAGACCTTCAACCTTCTGCATCCCACAAGGATCCTGGGTCCAAACTCCCAGAGGGTTAAAGAGTAGTAAAGCTATCAGTGGAGGAGTTGGTATATGGAGGTCTGGTGGTAAGAACTGTGCGAAGTTGTACCCCTCTTATCCTATGGTTTTGTCAATGTTTCCTTTTTATAAATAAAAAATAAAAAAATAATTTCTTAATAAAAAATAATTAAGAAAATGAAGCCAAACGCTTCAAAGATAGGAGTCACTGACTTATAATGTCTAATTAGAAGGGGGAGATAAAGCTTATCTGATGTTTCTGTGGTCAGTGGATTTCTAGAAATTCAATCTTCAACCCACTGTTGAGAAAACATGTACTTTGGAAAAAGTAAGGTCTGCAAAGAATTGCATATATGGCTCCTTACCTTGCAAATTTGCTTTTCTACATTACTAGGACAATGTTGGTCAATCCAAATGATAGAATCAGTGAAATGCCAAATAAGCTGACTGGTTAAAATGCTAATTCTTACCTTTCAAAGAAATCAACTGAACTCATCAGAAATACCAAGGAAAAAGAAAACTCACAGTTGAACAAACACTTAACTTTTCACCTATTTTACAGTAAGATCTACTATGCAGATTTAGCCTCAAAAGGGTCATTATACTCACATTCTACATATCTGACAAATTTATTGCACTGTGTGTCTTGTTGAGTGTATAGAGTAATTCTCATTTGCATTTTGCTTAATATGCACACACTTCACCAAATAGACGGTTCCTTTTAGTAATTTCCAATAGATGTGGTGTTAGAAAGGAGAATAAATTGAGATGTACTAATAAATCTTGCCCTATAAGCAAATTTTGAGGAAAGTTATAAGCTAATCTTTGTCTCAATAATCCTTTAGATAATGATCATTATTATTCTGTCCACACAAGAGTAAAGTTTCTAAGTCCTGTGGTGGGTATGCACAGGTACTCCAGAATGAAGTACTGGGAATACTGTGAGAACCAGGATGAGTGTGGTGAGGTTTTTCCCATTGAAAACTGGGGAACTGAGGAAACGAATCTCCCTGTCAGACTCTCTCTTTCTGAGGTTGAGCTTGGGAGAGGAACGGACCTCAGTTTTTTGCTTCCCTGTTAGCTTACTCCCTGTCTCCAGAGACCTTTCATTTTTCTGCCTCCAGGGGCTTGGCATTCCTTAAAACCTTAAGCCAGCTCTCCTGCCTTACCCTGCATTCTGTGATACAATGGCCTGCTCTCTTATTATCTACATATCAATGTTCTGCTTTGTCTAACAAATGACTTAAGGTCTCCTCACTATTTCCCCACCTATTCTGCTCATTTGATATATTCTTTGATATATTTGATATATTCCTCAAGACCCTCCCTGCCTGCAGGGTATTATTAATCCTACCAGTTAAACCCTCGCAACAGTTGCTAAGGAAGTTCCTATCTTTCCCAGGCCCCTTTTACCTTTCTCTGTCCTTTTCCTAACCATGTATGGTATTGTTAAGCCACTTCGTTTCTGACTTGCCACTTTCATTTTCCGAATTTTAAGAACTTGGGTGCTCAGATGAATAAAGATTTGAATCACCTGGCCACCACCAGCTCGGTTCCTGGGTCATCTTTCTCGCATCGCTGAGTGAGTAGCTGCCTCTGCTCGTGTTCTCTCCAACCCAGAGAATACGTGCCTGAGAAGAGGCACCCCCACACTAGCCTGGCAAAACAGGATTCAGAAGGACACCCCAGCCACTGCTTCTTGGCATACTCAGGGGGAAATTTTTGTGAACCATATGGCCAAGGGTAACCTTGTGGAACAACACTGGACATAGAAGAGATTTGGGGGGGCAGGGCACAGAAACATTAGCATAGCAGAAAGTGGAGCTGAGGGGCTGGGTGGTGGTATAACTGGCTGAGTGTACAGATTACAGATTGCAAAGGCCTGGGTTCAAGCTCCTAGTCACCACATGTAGGGGAAAACTTTCCCCAGGGATGAAGCAGTATGACAGGTGTCTCTTTCTCTTTCCTCTTCCCTCCCATTCTCAATTTCTCTCTGTCTTAACGATAAATAAAAGTAAAGAAACTGCAACTGAGTTAGATCTTTACAATCATATTCTCCATGGCTTGAGCTAAAAATATCATAGCAAACAAAGAAATAAAATAAACTTATGGGAGTCTGGCAGTAGTGCAGCCGGTTTGAGACATTTATAGCAAGGACCCTTCAAAAGTAGTGAAGCAGGTTTTCAGGTGTCTTTCTCTCTCACTCTCTATCTCCCCCTACCCTCTCAATTTCTCTCTGTCCTATCTCATAATGTAGAGGGGAAAACAGAAAAAGAAAGAAAAAAAACTGCCATGGGAGAAGTGGATTTAGTGCAGCATCAAGTCCCAGCGATAACCCTGGAGGCAAGGGGAAAAAAGAGAGAGAGAGAAAAAGAAGTAATAAGGAAATAGGATGGGGAAGGTAGATAGAGACAGATCAGAAAGCCTGGCCAATCAGTTCTGGAGGGTCTTCTCAAAACAAAACAAAACAGAACAAGGCAACTGGGAAGTCAACCAAAGAACCAGAAGTGACACCATTCAGTATACGAATCTACTGCTCCCTGTAGCTACTTTCTTTTCCTCTCTTTTTTCTTCCTTTCTATTTTATTTGATAGAACAGAGAGAAATTGAGAGGGAACTTTGGTTGTGTGGATAGGAATGAGAAAGCAGAATAGTTGAAGTATGTATAAAAATGACTGAGACAATTCAGACCATATACAGTTTGGAGTGGAGACATAATAGGTGGGGTCAGGTTATGTGGCCAAGTGTGACAGATCCTATGGAGACCCTAAAGCAGTTTTGAGGATGTGAATAGATGTAGGGCAAAAAGCAAAAGAAGAAGTAGAAGAAGGAGAAGGAGGAAGAGGAGGAGGAGGAGGAGGAGGAAGAGGAGGAGGAGGGGGAGAGGGAGAGGGAGAGGGAGAGGGAGAGGGAGAGGGAGAGGGAGAGGGAGAGGGAGAGGGAGAGGGAGAGGGAGAAGAAGAAGAAAAGGGCTTCAAGAACAAGTGTGTGGTGTCTAGAGAAATGGCACTGCCACATGCCAAGATGGGGTGGGGGAAAGGAGAAAAATAAAAAAGAGGTCTTGAGAGGATAGCAAGATAATCAAATTTGGAGTTAGAGGAGAAAACTAGCCCAGAAGTATAAATGTGGGAGATGTGTCAGCCATTTGGATCACTAATTGTCGTTAACAGAGCCTCCCTGCTATGCAGTACCCCATACATTTCCCTTAACACAACAGCTGCTACACTTTATCATATCAACATCTGCTTTCATGCCAGACTATAAGCAGACTTAAAGGCAGGGATGTGCCTGTTTGATTTACATGAATACTTCCTATGTAATACCGGGAGTGAGCTCTGTCCCAAACACATGTTTGTTGAATGAATGAATGATATATACCATGTGTGCATTGGATATGAGGAGCTACTAATATAAGAACTGCCATATCTTTTCAGCAGTTTAGATGGGAAGCAAGTGAATGCACATTATCACATCCAATTTGCAATGACTCCATCTGCTGGTGTTGCCTTCAGACGCCAGGAAAATGTAGCTAGTTCAATAATATACTTCAAAACAAACCACATCAACTTCTTGAGGTACAGGAAACAAGGCAAACAGTCTGGCCCCACTCTCCACCCCCTGAAAATGTGAAAATGTGGACATGTGATAGGTAAGAAATGAAAAGACACAGTTTTAGTTTCACTATTTCTTCAGTAATGTGTTTGCTCATACAATCAATACTGAAAAGTTCAGAGAACAAAGTCTGAAGTAGGTCTTCAGTAATCTAAAGAATGCAAAAATTTAGATTTATGTTTAAATGCCACAGATAAAACTTAAGGTCAAGTAAGATTTCAGTGATGAATATTTTTCATCTTAGGTTTCTTTCCCCCTCAGAGGAAATCTTTTCAAAGTGCTTCTGTAAGAACTTGAACTTTAATATAGCTTTACTAGATACACTTAAAAAACCACACATGGGAACATTTTACTTTTTTATTAATTCTCAAGAGATGGAGGAAGGGAGGGTGGGAGAGACAGAGAGAGAGAGAGAGAGAGAGAGAGAGAGAGAAACATGCTCAGCTCTGGCATATGGTCATGTTGGGGTAAGGAATCCATGGCACATAAGGGTCTCAGCCATGACAGTCTGTGACAGTTTTATGTGCTGTCTCCTTGACCTATGAAAATCTCCCTCATTCACACACAATTTCACTGTTCCATGTTCCTTTTCTATTTAGATAGACAGAGAGAGAGAGAGAGGAACCATGGCATCAGAGTTTCTCCCAGTGCAAAATCACCTCCCATGCTGGCAAGGAACATGCTCTACCTGGTGAGTTATCTCTCTGGTCCAGTGCTTTATAAGCTCCTTAACAGCAGAAGATATTTAAAAGTCTTCACTCCTGAGTACTTCCAGTTAAAGAAAGAAAGTTTGTGGAAAGAGAACTAAGGGCAGGGAGGTATATCAGAGAGCCAAGACAGGAAAACATTAATGGCCTCTAATCAAAAGCTTCTTGAGTCTGGGTCATTTTTTAAAATGCAATTTTATGTTTGAAAACCGACATGACATGTCCAGAACAATCTGGAACCAGAAAAACACCTATAATTGGCAAAACAATCTTGAGGAAAAGAAACAGAAATGGAGGCATCACACTCCTAGATCTCAAACTACATTATAAGACCATCATCATCAAAACAGCCTGGTATTGGAACAAAAATAGGCACACAGACCAGTAGAACAGAATTGAAAGCCCAGAAATAACCTCCCACACCTATGTACATCTAATCATTGATAAGGGGGCCCAAATTATTAAATAAAGGAAGGAGACTCTATTCAATAAATGGTGCTGGGAAAACTGGGTTGTAACATGCAGAAGAATGAAATTGAACCACTTTATCTCACCAGAAACAAAAATCAACTCCAAATGGATCAAAGACCTAGATGTCAGACCAGAAACAATCAAATACTTAGAGGAAAACATTGGTAAAACACTTTCCCACCTACACCTCAAGGACATCTTTGATGAATCAAACCCAATTGCAAGGAAGACTAAAGCAGAAACAAACCAATGGGACTACATCAAATTGAAAAGCTTCTGCACATCCAAAGAAACTATCACACAAACAAAGAGACCCCTCACAGAATGGGAGAAGATCTTCACATGCCATATATCAGACAAGAAACTAATCACCAAAATATATAAAGAGCTCAGCAAACTTAGCACCAAAAAAGCAAATTACCCCATCCAAAAATGGGCAGAGGATATGAACAAGACATTCACAACCAAGGAGATCCAAAAGGCTAACAAACATATGAAAAACTGCTCTAGGTCACTGATTGTCAGAGAAATGCAAATTAAGACAACACTAAGATACCACCTCACTCCTGTAAGAATGGCATACATCAAAAAGGACAGCAGCAACAAATGCTGGAGAGGCTGGGGACAAAGGAACCCTTCTGCACTGCTGGTGGGAATGTAAATTGTTACAATCTCTGTGGAGAGCAGTCTGGAGAACTCTCCCAAGGCTAGACATGAACCTTCCATATGACCAAGTCATTCCTCTCCTGGGTATATACCCCAAGGATTCCATAATGCCCAACCAAAAAGATACATGTACACCTATGTTCATAGCAGCACAATTTGTAATAGCTAAAACCTGGAAGGAACCCAGGTGCCCAACAACAGATGAGTGGCTGAGAAAGCTGTGGTATATATACACAATGGAATACTATGCAGCTATTAAGAAAAATGAACCCACCTTCTCTGACCCATCTTGGACAGAGCTAGAAGGAATTATGTTAAGTGAGCTAAGTCAGAAAGATAAAGATGAGTATGGGATGATCCCACTCATAAACAGAAGTTGAGAAAGAACAACAGAAAAGGGAACTCAAAGCAGGATCTGACTAAATTTGGAGTAGGGCACCAAAGTATAAACCCTGGGTGGAGGGTGAGGGTAGATGTTCAGCTTTGTGTGTGTGTGTAGGGGTGGGGGGGCGTGGGATGGGACACAGTCTTTTAGTGGTGAGAATGGTTTTTTGTACACTCCTATTAATTTGTAGTCATATAAATCACTAAGTAATATGAGAGGAGAAAAACTGATTGAATATCTCAAACTTTTTAAAGCACAGACTGAGTATTTTTAATACACAGGCTGAGTCTTTGATATATTGACTCCCTCAAAAGCCTAGACCAGGGAGAACAGAAGCAACCAGTGGCATAGCTATATACAAATAATGTCAAAGGACATAAAATGTAGTGATGATGTGTATGATACAGCAAATCCTAACAAAGGGATATTTCAAAGCTAACCCAATTGCCAAATAATGTGATTATAGCAATAACTATCTATTGTATTCTTAAACCCTAAGACAGCAGGAACCTCCTATTTCCTCTATAGAACCTATATTTCCCCCAGTCCTGGAACTTCTAGGGTGGGGTTCACTTTCCCGCATGCTTCTCTCAAGTCATACCAAATTATATTGTGTCTGCTGATCCCAGCCTAATCAATGCAACGTGTACCACCTCAGCATGCTTCACTTCAGACTGTGTCCAGAGACATTAGGCATGGAATGTCAACCCCTCACCCTCATTACTTGGGTGAGACCTTTCCTTTCATGGTAGTCTCTAATTCCATTCCAGGAGGTTCACTTCCTAACAAAGTCCCAAAACCTAGTTATAGACCTGGTCCCACAAGATAGAGGACATGCTTCATATGTATCCATAAATTAGGGCAAAATATATACCTGAAAGCAAAAATACCCAATAGACTTTAGTGAGTCAGTATCAAGTTCATAATGAAATAGTGTCCATTTAGACTTAAATACCCTCCTCACCTACTTCTTATTACAATTCTCTCACTCACTCCAAAGCTACCCTTATCAAAGCAAGGACTGCAAAAGCTGAATAAGGGCTAGAGACTGGCATACTTTAACGATGACTCTTTAGTCACTATCAGGCCATTCCATCAGCTGGGGCCCTAAACAGGGAGTCCTGAAAATCCCAAACAGACTTGATGGGCCTAGACCTCAAATAAATCCCTCTCTCCACTGTTACTGGTCATTTCTATCAGGAACAACACAATAGACCCCTTTGTGGGCCCCCATAGGACCTTGCCCTCAACTTGGATAAACAATGGTAGAGAATGTTCCATCCTCAGAAGGGAGGACGGACAACATACTCTATGCTACACCTGAGGAAGATGGGTCAATACTGGGGCAGTTTGGAATGTTCCTGCTCATGACCACTGAATGTGAGCTCAGATCTAGAGCTGACTATGGACCTCAAATCACATCAAATCGACGAGGTTTACAGTCAACAATATTTATATACCTTTCCCATATTAGGGAGCTACTCTCTTCCCAGATCCAGCTTTCAGGTCCTTTGCCCAGCCATGACATCATCTCCCCAGATAATAAGTTGGATCCATCTGCATATCAGATTTCAGGCTCGGGGAAAAAGAAAAAGGAAGACAAACAAACAAACAAACAAAAAACTAGTACAGCCACAGGCCCTTTGGAATTTAACTAAAATATGCCGACTAGTTAACTACAAAATGGAGGAACCCCAAATTCTTCATCTGCACTATTCCAGCCCTTAGGTCCATGATTGCTCAACAATTTGTTTGGCTTTGTATGTTAACTCTCTTGTCAGCCACCAGGTTCCAATGCTAGCATGATGCTGACCAGACTTCCCTGGACAGACAACCCCACCAATGTGTCCTGGAGCTCTGCTTCCCCAGAGCCCTTCCCCACTAGGGAGAGAGGCAGACTGGGAGTATGGATCGGCCAGTCAATGCTCATGTTCAGTGGGGAAGCAATTACAGAGGCCAGATCTTCAACTTTCTGCATCCCACAATGACCTTGGGTCCATACTCCCAGAGGGCTAAAGAATAGGAGAGTTGTCAGGGGAGGGGACGGGATGCAGTGTTCTGGTGGTGGGAATTATGTGAAGTTCTACCCCTCTTATGCTATGGTTTTGTCAATGTTTCCTTTTTATAAATAAAAAATTTTTTTAAAAAAGAAATGTGCAGAACAACACTAACAAGAATTCCAAGTTCAGCACATTTTTTCTAATGGTTTTAAATTAACATTTTTCTTCCAAAGAAAAAAGAAGCCCCTAGCAACTCTACTAGTTTTTCTAATACCTATATCAAAAGCCTGATGGTCTTTTCTGACTTTTTCAATATGAAAAGAATTTAATCACATTCAGTGCAAGACAAACTAAAACTCAATGACAGATTTAAGAAATAAAAGATACAAGGTACTTATCAACTACAGTCAATTTTATTCTTAAAGTTGTCAAATTAATAGACAAATCATCAACAAATTCTTTCAGGTAAATGACTAAAATGGAATGAGGGAAATAATTCCCATAATATACTTCTACATAGTTTAACAACTCACATTTCCCTTTTAATTTTATTTTAATTTTTAAATTAATTAATTAATTAGTTAATTAATTGGATGTAGAGAGAAACAGACAGAAGGAGGAGACAGAACAAGAAAAAGAAGAGGGGCAGGGATAGATAGCACAATGGTTATGCAAAGTGACTTTTAGGCTTGAGGCTCCAAAGTCCCAAGTTCAATCCCCTACAACACCATAAACTAGAGTTTAGTAGTGCTCTGGAAAAAGAAAGAAAGAAAGAAAGAAAGAAAGAAAGAAAGAAAGAAAGAAAGAAAGAAAGAAAGAAGGAAAGAAAGAGAGAGACACAGAGAGAGAAAGAGAGAGAGAAAGAAAGAAAGAAAGAATGAAAGAAAGAAAGAAAGAAAGAAAGAAAGAAAGAAAGAAAGGAGAAAGAAGGAAGAGAAGGAAAAGAAGACACCTGTAATACAACTTCACTTGCTAGTGAAACTTCCCCTGCATAGTTAGAGACTGGGGGCTTGAACTCTGGTTCTTGTAAATGGTAATATGTGCACTCAACCAAATGCACCACTGTCCGGCCCCTTTTCCTTTTTATTTTTATTACAACCTTGGAATGCTTGTGAGCACTTGGAAGTTTCTGGGAAAAAAAAAGAATTATACTTGGGCATTACCTTAAGAAATGTTTACCTAAAACACCTGATTTAGTTTATAGGCAAATAAAAATAGTGCTACTCTATCATTTTGCTTAGTAACTTTAGATCTTTTTTTTTGCTTATCTGTTATCTGCACTGTTTCATGATAAACCACTCAATTATCCCATGACAAAACATACATGACTTTTTCTTCAGAAGAAAATAGCTTAGCAATGACCATAAACTTCTGCTACAAAGAGAGTGAAGCAGTGGACACCAGAGAGCAGCTGATTAAAAAAAAACACAGCTTGGGAATTGTGTGGAGTTATACCCTCTTATACTATGGTTTTGTCAGTGTTTCATTTTTATAAACAAACAAAGAAACAACAACAACAACACAGCTATCCAGAGTTGATCTTGCAGAGTCTAGGAGCTGTCAGGCTTCTTGCTATCACTGCCTTAAACCTCCATCTCTTTGCTTGCCTTCTACGCTACAACCATTCTCTTTATTTCAATTCTATTTTTTTCTCAAAACCAAAGCTATCTTCTTCAAAATAATGTAGATACTTTTCTGGCCTTCAGGAAATAGAAAGAACACTACAGTGAAAAGGAAGGGAAAAAGTAAGTGGCTCAATTTTTATAAATTATATAGCTTGCTAAACTTAGAAATCAAATACAGATGTATTTAAAATACCAAATCTTAGCTATGTCCTTCAGATTTGGTCAGATGCATTAGACTCTAACCTTAGAGATGGAACTGTGGGGGTTTATTCAGCCCTGCTGACTGGTTATGGAAAGACTCCTTTATTTCTATGTTTTAAGTTTTACTTAATCATTTTCTGAGAACAAGAGAGAGAGGCCAGAGTACCATTCTGTCATCTATAACTCCAGGGACAGATCTCAGGGCCTCATAGTCCTGCATTATACTTGTTGGACCACCTCCCTGGGTGTGCACTCTTTTTGCATCCTGTGTGTATGTACCTACTTTTCTTTCTCTCCCTCTTCTCCTTTATTTCTCTCTTTTTTTTTTTTTGAAAAAAAGAAGAGGCCAAAAGGTGGACTTGATCTTTTTACCAGTTGTTTTCAAGAATTTTTACTGAAATTTCTTTTACTATGATTCTATGTGACATCAGCACACAGTTTTATATTGTCCTTTTTACAATAGGATTGACCTACTTTTGTGAGCTGTAGGGAACATACTCTCTAATAATAGGCTAGAACACCTTTTACCTTGAACTTTGATACAATCTGTGGTATCCCTTGAGCACACTTTTTTCTAACTTAGAATTTCAGAGTGACTAGGGACACTCCCCATATCTCTAACACAGTAGTTAGGCCACATGTGACATATATAAAGGGTAGTTTAAGCTGTCTCAGAGATAGTTGGCTGTTTTTCCTCTGGAAACAGCTTCCTTCCTATTTAAATGTGATGATTTTTGTTTTCCTCAGTGTTAAGTCACTAAACATCAAGACAAATCTCGTGTTCCAGGTGCAGTGACAGAAGTCTTTCCTCATAATTAGATTCACAGGCACCTCTAGGTGATCTAGAATGGAGGCGCTTTTGTTTCTCTAGAAGTTTGTGCTTCTCTATGGTCATCCTCTATGGGAGAATCTCATATAACAAGAAAGGCAAACTTTCACTTCTTCTTTTCCTTCTCTCAACAGTGCCACAATCAACTTCTCAAAATCAACTCTGGACTTGTCTTCAAGTTCCTTGTACAGACCTTCCAATATCCATATTTCCTTAATCTCTTGAGTTATTTCTACCCTTGTCCAATAAATGATCATATCACCCCTTATAAAGATGCACTATTATTACCTCTTCTGGATTATAGCAATTTTTTTCTCTGTAATGTGAGCACTTAACCAGATGCACCACCACCTGGCCCCTACAAAATTAGTTTAGGAAACTGTTGCTGGCTGTTAGAATAAAACAGATGTGACTATACACAAAATCTTTACTTCAGTTTAAATTGATGGAAAACTTTCAAGAATAAAAAGAAACTGTTGTTAAAATTCGGAGGCTCCAGCTGGCCGGGCTAGCTTCATGGGCGGGTAACAGAGACTCGAAGACACACGGCTGGGCAGGGAAGCTGTATTTCTTTATTCAGGAACAACGATTCATAAACTAACCCAAACTAATCACCAAACAGAACTCTGTTGCCTCTTTCCCCCGCGGCGGCACCAAGCACTCTCGAACTCTGCAACTCTGGAACTCTCTCGGGGTTCCTTGGGGCGGGGACAAGCGGGCCCGCGAAAACTAGCAGGACTGAACCAATTTTCTTGGCAGGGGGAGAGCTAGAACAACCCAATGTAAAGCATACAACAAGAGAGAACTAAATAGTCCAGGAGAAGCACTAGACTATCAAGCATGTGGTCTTGAGTTCAATACCCAGCAGCACATGTACCAGAGTGATGTCTGGTTCTTACTCTCTCTCTCCTATCTTTCTCATTAATAAATAAATAAAATCTTCAAAAAAGAGAGATAGAGAACTAAGTTAGGATAATATCAGATTCCTGTAAGCCTCTTTCATAGAAGACACCACATATTGTCAAGCATAAAAAGAAACCTCTAGCAAGGAAAATTAAAAACATGTCCTTGTTAACAAATAGTTGTGATTATAACAAATAGTTTAATTGATAGAGTTATTCTTTCTTGACATACAGTTTTCAAAGACATAGTTTCATATTTGAATACTGAACAAATTTCCCTACTATCCAAATAAAATATTTTTAGAAAGCAAATCTTAGTTTTCATAAATTATTTATGTTTATTTTATTTCCACGAGGTTTATCACTGTGGATTGGTACCTACACAATGAATTCACCACTCCACTAGTGGTCTTTTTTTGTTTGTTTGTTTTACTTGATGAAAGAAATTGAAAGGGGTAGGAGACAGAGAGGGAGAAAAAGAGACACTTACAGCCCTGCTTCACCATTTATGAAGCTTCCCCCTAAAAGTGGGAACTGAAGGTTTGAACCCAGGTTCTTGCACACTGTATGGGTTAACTGGTTGCACCACTGCCTGGCTCCAGTTTTTTTTTTAAATTGCTTCTGCTGATCTATGATTAGAAGACTGCACTAATGACTTTCTAGAAATACTGTTTCTTTCTATTTATTTAGCCACCAAGATTATAATTGAGGCTTGCTGGTGTTTGCTAATCCACTACTCCCAGCAGCCATTTCTTCTTTTTTTTTCCTTTTATTTCATTTTTACTATATAAGAGAGAAACTGAGAGGGTTAGGGAGACAGAAAGGAAGAGAGAGAGATACGTGAAGACCTGCTTCGTCACTCATCAAGCTTTCCTGTTGCGTAGCAGGGGCCTGGACTCAGGTCCTTGCACATGGTAACATTTGCACTTAATCAGATCCAACACTGCCAAGTCCCTAGAAATCCTGTTACATCTGAAAAACTCACTAACCTACCTGGATTGGTATAAAGCTGGCTTTCCACAGTTTTGCCAATGCACTGCAACTTCACAGCCTGCAAGGAGTCATCTACATGAACGATGGTTGGCAGACTACCCAGAGTATCCTGTACCAAGTTGGCCACTTCCCGGACATCAAAGAGCTTCAACAGCTCTGAGTACACAGCTGGAAAGGAGCTCAGAAACACAGCCTAAAAAGGAAAGAATTAAAATCAAGTTTCAGAGAATTCCAAGAAATTACCTTTAAATTGTCATTGAGAGGGACCGATGGTGACACCCTTGGTGGTAGTGCTCATAAGTAACAATGCACAAGAGCATGGGTTCAAGCCCCCAGTGCCCTTCTGCAGGGGGAAAGCGTCACAAGTCATGAAGCAGTACTGCAGGTGTATCTTTCTCCCTATCTTCCCCTGCCCTCAATTTTTATCTATCTCTACCAAGAAAAAAAAATTCAATGATTTCAGGACTGTATAAATATGTGTGAATGTTGGGAACTGAATGTTAAATGTTTTTGATACCTAAAACTAAAAAGCTGATGATATTGAAACTTTAAGAAACCAAATAAATAGTTCCCTAACATAGGAATTCAATTCCATCAAGTACCAAATGTTAACAGGGTAGGGTATTGGAAGGCCTTGATTTTATATAGCTTTGCTTTTTTATTAACTCTGTAATGTTGAACAAGTTAGCTTTTTTTAGACCCCTAGGTTTTGGTTTTATTATCTATAAAATGGAAAGATTATTAGAACAGTCCCATAAGTTGTTTCAAGGTTTATTGTATATATAGAAATATATGTACTAAGAATAATATTCTTTGTATAAATAACTGATAACTTTTTAAGAATAAAAATATGGTATTACCAAATCCTAAGGGGCATAGCTAAAACTTGGTCAAGAATTGTGCAGTAAGACAAACTTAGTCTTATAAAATTTCACAAACAGAAGGGTCACTGAAGGGAAAGTTGACCAGCTATAACTCTACTTGTAATGGAAGGGAGGTATGTGTTTACAATATACTGAGATTCAGTGAGACCCAATGACAACAAAAGTAGGTTGAGTCTTCATGTGTTCATGATTCAAGCACAAAATCAAATTCGAATTTGTGGGTTTGGGCATTTATCTATATAGCAGCAACAAAAAGAGCCAGAAGAGTCAGGGCCTGTTTCTGATGCCAAAGATATCAATTCAGTCCCCAGCACCAGAGCTATGCAGTGCTCTGGCCTAAAAAACAAACAAAAAAAATAGTCCAGCTTTTTGATCCCTGAAAAGTCAACTAAATTTTTCCTCAGGAATTCTTACTAGTTAATTCTCTATTGATA
Source organism: Erinaceus europaeus (assembly GCF_950295315.1). Taxonomy (NCBI): domain Eukaryota; kingdom Metazoa; phylum Chordata; class Mammalia; order Eulipotyphla; family Erinaceidae; genus Erinaceus; species Erinaceus europaeus. Next base: position 80,705,330 of record NC_080169.1, read on the forward strand.
CCTCTTTACTTCAAAAACCCATCTGAGTATGTCTGCAGTATAAGATATAAATATTTAAAAGGATATGGGGAAAAGCACCTGATGATGAGGCAGTGACTATTTTGTTTGGACCTGCCTGATAGCTAAGACAAAGAGAGAAAGATAATGTTAAAAAATCCAGAGCCTCAATTCCTGTCATTTCTCTTTTCTCTTGGGGCTCCAAAAGATGGGCTCTAAGGAATAGGAAGTCAAATACCACTGTTACAATTAGCTAGTAGTTCTGCCCAGGGTAGGGCTCCCAAGGACAGAGTCATTAGTGAATTTAGTTTAGGTTAGAAGGACTATGTCTCCTACTAGGCCCAGGATAGCCAGATCTGTGGGGCTGCCTTCTAGTGATTCATTATGAAGAATCATTAGAATGGTTTCTTTGTTTCCTGTTTTGGACAGGATATTCAGGGAGTTGTAGCCCACACAAAAAAGAGTGCCAAGTGTAATAAGAAAACTGAATTTCTGCCTTTAAGGCAGTTTAGCAGTGACAATGAAAACAATCACAGGCTTAATTCCCAGAACCACCATAAGCCAGAGCTAAGCAGTGCTCTGGTTACACTACCCCCTCCATCTTTCACTCTCCTCTCACAGAAGAAAGAAAGAAAGAAAACAGCAGATACAATAGGCTATGGATATGACAGAGTTATAAGATGACCCCAATAATTATTTTTGAATGAAGGAGAGAAAGAGAGAGAGAGAGAGGATATGAATCTGACCAAGTATTCACTCTGGTTCACATAAAGCAGGGATTTAAACTTGAGTCTTCACATTTGAAAGTCCAATGTGTTATCCACTACACCAACTTCTCAGCCATCCCTAAAACTTCTATTGCGTTGTGTTGTTCTCATAGTTACATTACACTACAACATGGCAAAAATGACTTTTTAGACAAATGAGTCAACTGAAACTATGAATATTATCCAGATGGACCTGAGCTAAATGCATAAACACCCCAAATAGAATTATTTTCTAGCTCAAGGCAGAATAAATCAGAGAGATTATAAAGATCTGAAATACTATTAATGGTTTTAAGGATGGGGGACCACATACCAAGGAATGTGAGTGGTCTCTAGAAGGTGAGTGAGTACCTTTCTCTATCCTGTTTCCCTTTCTCACAGACAGCAAGGAAATGGGAATCTTGGTTTTACAAACACAACTGAAATGATTATTATTCAATATCAATTGCTTCTTGAAAGGGAACTCCACCCCCAGCCTCTATATAAGACATCTAAGTCAACACCTCTATGTTTGACTATAAGAGAGTCTAAGAGAATTTCCAAATAAGTATTTTGAATGATAGAACTACTAGTTAATAAATGGATCTTATGTAAAGTCACTAAGCATGTGGTAATTTCTTATATAAAAATCAAAAAATAATATACTAGATAGATAATAGCAGTGGCACCTTTATTTTTAAATTTTTATTCATCCATTCATTTATTCATCGGATAGATAAAGAGAAAAATTGAGAAGAAAAGGGAACATTGAAAGGGGGAGAAAGAGAAACACCTGTAGCACTGTTGTATTACTCATGAAGCTTTTCTCCTGTAGGGCTTGAGCCTGGGTCCTTGTGCACTGTAACTTGTGAGTTCAACCAAGTGTACCACCATTTGGCTCTAATACCTTTCTTCCTTCCTTCTTTTCTTTCTTTCTTTCTTTCTTTCTTTCTTACTTTCTTTAAGAAAGAGAAGTCATTTTTTAAAATTTAATTTTATTATTTATTTTCCCTTTTGTTGCCCTTGTTGTTTTACTGTTTTTGTAGTTATTATTGTTTTTGTTCATGTCATTGTTGTTGGATAGGACAGAGAGAAATGGAGAGAGGAGGGGAAGACAGAGAGGGGGAAGAGAAAGATAGACACCTGCAGACCTGCTTCACTGCCTGTGAAGTGACTCCCCTACAGGTGGGGAGCCAGGGGCTCGAACCGGGATCCTTATGCTGGTCCTTGCGCTTTGCACCACATGTGCTTAACCTGCTGTGCTACTTACCACATGACCCCCTAATACCTTTCTTTTTAGAAGAGAGAATTATGATGATGTAGGGTCAAAAGGGACCTCTGACAGAGAGAGGTGGGTAGCATTCTTTTGCTTTCCCAAATATAGAGAGATAACATCTTTATTGTTTAATAAAGAGAATAAACACTTTATATTAGTTTTATCAAACAAAAAATCACATGAAAATTTACATGTAAAGAATACTGTCCCAAATAACAGAGAATGATGAGTAGCTTAAGAAGAAATTCAGAAACATTACTGACATCTTAATATATTATCTCTTGATAAAAAGCTATGAGTGAAAAGAGAAAGTTCCAATATAGTTATTCAAAGGTACTAAAGCTATTTTACTAACTTGATGGAAGGACTGAGAATCTAAAGCAATAGAAACCAATATGGTAAACATATAAACTAAGAAATGCTCTACAACCTTTTACCACAGAAACCTAAGTCAGTTCAGAAGAGTGTCAAGACTGAGTGAAAACACAAGTAATATAACAGAATATTTCTTCACCTTTAAAGATGGAAAAATTCTCCAGAATCTCTTGGATATAGTATCAGTGAGAAACTATGATTACATTACTCTCTAGAGTATAATTTTCCCCCCAAATATTGTTAGATTAGTTTTATTCCAGTAACTAGTAAAACATACGAGTGAAAACTCAAATTTCCAACAACTTTCGTAGAAGCGGTGGGTTTCTAAGAGGTTTGGTCTAAGTGTAAGCTTGTTGAATTATTCTTCTCCAATATTAACTGCTGAAAGTAGGATTTGGCAAGTGGACATATTCACACCGAGGTCTCTGGAAAATGCCTTAAACATACTATTTTATAATGACAGAGGTAAAAATTACATTAAAAGAGACTCAAGAGTATACTGGTCCAAAGAGAAGATCAGTTTGCCGTGAAAGAAGAGTGTATGTAAAAGAATAGCTGCCAGTCAGAAAAAGTATGGCAATATATTTATAGGACTGCTACATTTCTGGTATTTTACTGCTATATACTTCACAAGTGTAAAATAACATCAAGTAACAATAACGCTCACAGAGATCTGGTTTTCTCTTTCTAACCTACTCTATGTCCTAATTCTCAGTGATTTTAGTTTCCTGTCCCCAGTCAAGGGTAGCAAAGAAGTTAATTCTCTGGGGAGTCGGGCTGTAGCGCAGCGGGTTAAGCGCAGGTGGCGCAAAGCACAAGGACCGGCATAATGATCCCGGTTCAAACCCCGGCTCCCCACCTGCAGGGGAGTCGCTTCACAGGCGGTGAAGCAGGTCTGCAGGTGTCTATCTTTCTCTCCTCCTCTCTGTCTTCCCCTCCCTCTCTCCATTTCTCTCTGTCCTATCCAACAACGACAACAACAATAATAGCTACAACAATAAAACAACAAGGGCAACAAAAGGGCATAAATAAATAAAATAAATACTTAAAAAAAAGAAAAAAAAAGAAGTTAATTCTCTGATAAGTTTTTAACCAAGTCAGTATAATTAAAAGTATGCTGGAGTAAGTACTAAGAGAGTGTAGAAAAAGATCCAGAATTCTCTCTCCCCACATGTTCTAGGCCAGCCTGTTTGGAAAGGGGATGGATCTTGTTATTAGACAAAACATGTGGTGTTAACTTCTGCTAATGGAACATGGCAATAGCTGCTAAGTACTGGTCATTTAAGACCAGTCCCAGGACAATTAGGGTCAAGCTAAATAAAACACAACATGCAGTTAGCCGAGTCCAATATAATGAGACTCAGACTGACAGATTAAAATGTGGTGCACAGCTTGAGGGAAAAGAACTTCAATAGATTGGCTCCAGTGAAATTCCTTCCCCAGGGCTGAAGGTGACAGTGTGTCTAATCATCAGAAAGTGTTCTGGTAACTGGAAGTGAGACTGAGGAAAATCAATTGCCTTTCTGTTTAGAAGAGCAAGGACAGTCTGAGAAAGTACCAAACTCAATTTCTATTTTGCAGGAACTAAGAGAATCAGAGATATTTTTTATTAATATTGTTATTATTATTAGACAGGACTTCCTGGCGGTTTATGTCTGCATGATTCTATCACACCCAGAGACTTTTTTTTTCTTTCTTTCCAAGATAGAAGGTGTGAGACAGAGGGAGAGTAGAAAAGATAACATACCACTGCTCCATTACTTGTGAAGCTTCTCCATTGCACAGTGCTCCCAAGTAGTGGCTGGGTGCCTGAACCTGGGTCCTTGTGCATGATAAAATGTGTGTTCTACCATGCAAACCATATCCTGGCCCCCACTCACAGATTTTCAAAAGTGTATTTAAAAGTTAAGCTACAAAGTAGGAACTAGTGTTATGGATTGCTCAGGAAGAAAAGAATCACACATGCTGTTACATAAAAATAAATTAATTTTTTTTTCATTTATCAGAGATAGAAAAATTTACCTGCGATTGAGATAATGCTCCTGACCCTTTGCTCTCTTGAGAGAGAAAGAAACGGACTGACATAAGGAGCTCCTGAATACAGCAGCGAAATTCATCTTCATTTTGTCCACCAGTGGCAAGGGAGAATAGCCTTCGAGACTGGACTATATACTTAAAAATATATTCCTGTGCCTTAAAACAAAAGTTAAAAAATTACTTAACAATATCAAACATAAAAATCATGACATAACATTGTTATTTTAAAATTACCAATCTAAACATTAAGGTCTTAAGAGATTGTTGAATAGTATTGGGTTGTTGAAAAAGTCATGACTTGTTTTTCCATGCAAAAATGGTAGGGTAACTTTTCTGAAAACCCAATATTCACATGTCAAGGAAAGTTATTTTTCTTTTATGTCTAAGGAGGGTTATTTTAAAATTTTATCTTATTCTTGAAAGTTATGAACATTTTAATGCTTTAGATCATTAGATTTCTATTGAATTTAATTAATGTAATGACAATCTGATTTTCAAAAATGACTCTGCTCTGTGAGTAGGTACATTTTCCACTCAGAATTTCACCTTCAATCAGACCAAATGATAAATCTGTAATTTAAAAAAGCTTGCTTTACAAATATACACCTGACTACTTTAATCTATTGATATCAATTAGAATGGTATTCAACACTAGGAATCAGACAACTTCCCAAAGGATTGGGGAATCCTTTTTAAGAATTTGTATTCTCCAAACAGACATGATGGGCCTAGACCTCGAATAAATCCCTCTCTCCATTGTTACCAGTCATTTCTATCAGGAACAACACAATAGACCCCTTTGTGGGCTCCCATAGGACCTTGCCCTCAACTTGGATCAACAATGGTAGAGAATGTTCTATCTTCTGAAGGGAGGCTGGACAACATACTCTATGCTACACCTGAGGAAGATGGGTCGATATTGGAGTAGCTTGGAAAGTCCCTACTTATGACCACAGAATGTGAGCTCAGATCTATAGGGATCTAGAGGTCACATAGGTTCCTAAGCTGAATATGGGCCCCATATCACATCAAATTGATGGGATATACAGTCAACAATATTTATATACCTTTCCCATATTAGGGAGCTAATGTCTTCCCTGATCCAGGCTTCTGGTCCTTTTTCCAGCCATGACATCACCTCCCCAGACAAAAATTAGGATCCACCTGAATATCAGATTTCAGGCTCAGGCCAAAACAAATACACACAAAAAAACAAAACAAAAACAAAAAAACCCACTAGTATAGCCACTGACCCTTTGGAATATAACTATAATATGCCTACTAACTATCTATAAAATGGAGACCCCCCCCCCAACTCTTCATCTGCACTATTCTAGCCTTTAAGTCCATGATTGGTCAACAATTTAACTTTGTATGTTAACTCTCTTGTCAACCACCAGGTTCCAGATGCTAGCATGATGCCAAGCAGACTTCCCTGGACAAACAACCCCACCAATGTGCCCTGGAGCTCTGCTTCCCCAGAGCCCCACCCTACTAGGGAAAGAGAGAAGCAGGCTGGGAGTATGGATCGACCAGTCAACACCCATGTTCAGCAGGGAAGCAATTACAGAAGCCAGACCTTCAACTTTTTGTATCCCACAATGACCTTGGGTCCATACTCCCAGAGGGTTAAAGAATAGGAAAGCTATCAGGGGAGGGGATGGGATACAGAGTTCTGGTGGTGGGAATTGTGTGGAGCTATATCCCTCTTACCCTATGGTTTTGTCAATGTTTCCTTTTTATAAATAAAAAATAAAAAAAAAGAATCTGTATTCTTTCTGAATATATTTAGAGGTAAGGCATTAGTCTCTCCATATACAGCTAAGCACAGAGTGCAAAGATTTTGGCAGTTTTCATTTTCTTGACTGAAATTTGAAAATATCTGAAAAAAATTCCATGAGGAATACTTAGATAAAACAAGATGTGTGGGGTGAGGAAGGCCTTTAGCAATGGGATAATAATCATTCATTTGAGTCTTGGAACTATAAGAAAGGAAGAAAAAATACAGAAAGAAAGAAAGAAAAAAAATGAAGGGAGAAAGAAAGAAAGGGAAAGAAGTAAAATATTCAATTAAAATATTCAATTAGGAGTTAAAAGTACTATATTGTGTCCCTTCAGATATAATGTATGGAACTGGTAGGGATTATGCTTACTGAAGTTAAGTAAGAAAGTTGTGGATAACTATCAGATGATTATACTCATAAGTGGAATACAGAGAACTGAAACACACGAACTTAAAACAAATGTGTGTGTGTGTGTGTCTGTGTGTCTGTGTGTGTGTGTGTGTATTCAACACATATCTGTGTCCTTGGGAGAACTATGGTGGTTAACACTGGATGAGGGTACAGGCACAGAACTCTGTGGAGGGAGTGGTATAGATTTATACCTTTATTATCTTATAATCTTGTAAATCATTATTAAATCAATAACAAAATAATTGCCAATATAAAAAGGGAAGACATTATTATTAAGAGATGTGTAAAAAGAATGCCAACTATGTGTAATTTGATGTTCCAGATAGGATCCTGGAAGAAAAAGACATTAGATAAAAAAAAATTTGAATAGAGTATAATCCTAGAAAAAAATATGTGGGCAGCATTAAAACCTGAGACTCAATGAAGTCATAGGTTTCCTCACTAATCCAGCTAAATCACCCTATTCTCTCACAAAATTGACAAATGATGCTTATGGTGGTCGAGATACAGGTCAGGACCTGTAAGCTTAACTGTCCTTTTGAACAGCATTCTTTCATAATCCCTCCTTCTTGCCAATCCTAAATTTTACTTCGAGAGTTGTAGAACCTAGCGAAGTAAGAATTCCATCTTGATTAGGTTCTAGTGGGTGAGTCTGGCAAAGCTGTTTTCAAATTTCCTCAGCTATGGAGCAGCTGTAAACTGATTAAGATCTCTGAATTGGAATGTCAGTAATGTATCATCACCAATTACTGTCTGTGTGAAGGAAACCAATTAGTTTAGGCATCACCATGCAACGGTTCTGTTAGATTACATTATCTGTTATTGACAATGTGTTATTACCTTCAACACCTCCTGGATGTGCTCTTGCCTTTCTGCTTCTGTTATCCTGTCCACATACCACTTAAGCACTTTGATGAGATCTCTAAAATATAGAAAGAAATGTGCAGGAGGTAGGACGAGTTTAATTCTCAATTAAATGATAATAAATCACGTATTGTTGCCATGAAGCTTCTTTTCCTTACATCCTCACATTTTCTAGTTAAACTGCTATAATAAAATAATTTTACAATGCCTGTGTATCAATTATCACTAGCTCTTTGTGACACTGAAGGGAGAAACAACACTACCTCCCGTCAAGATTCTTCTCAATCTGGACACAATTCCATTAACCCTGTTGTTTTTGATATGGCTTCCAAAGAGTTGAAAAAAAATACAAGAGAAAAGGGCTCTAGTCTAGTATGCACTTCGAAGCATGAATGTCATAGTAAGGTTTAGATAACTTCTAATTGAGATTTTTTTTTTTCCCCATTGACCATGTCAAAAGCTGCATGAAATATTCAGCAAGAAGGAAAAGAGGGTGTAGAGAGAAAAATAACACTTCTTACTTCAATTCATACCTCCATTGAGTTTATGAAGTCAGTTCTCTGGGAAAAACAAGGATTACTGTCAAAGTCTGTCACAGTAGGATAATTTCCAGAAAAGACAAATTTTACTTCTATTAAGAAGCAAAACTGAACAAACAAACACCATTACTCAAGATGACAATCTTACTCTCTTTATCTTTGGTCTGTTCTTGGCTTCTAGTAAACAGCAATTTTAGAAAGTGTTCCTCTTTCACTCAATCAGGGAATAATAAAGATGTGCTAGTACATAGATGCTTCTGGGGGAACTATTTTAGTGATAATATGTCAGTGAATTTCTGACCTCCTCCAACAGCTCCAGAAAGTTACACAGGCCTTGTCTTGTTAGAATTGATTATCCTACTTTGATGGTCAACCTGGAGCGTTAGAAATCACACCCTAGTTCACTAGCTACCAATGATAACTTCAGTAAGAAGCTGTGATCCTCTTCACATGAAGGCCAAAATTGTCAGGACAAGTGAAAAAGCTAGATTAACATTTCAAAACTATTCCTTCTATTACATATCACTACCTACAAAACATCATGCTAACGAAGGATAAGTTTTATAAAAATAATTCTACTCATTTAAATGTTTGAGGCATTAATTTTTAATGTCATGAGCAAAAATACCCAAATTAAGGTGATTTTGTTTTTATGAGTACTTACCATCTTTTATATATTCATAGACAGAAAAAGTGCACAAAAACTGTTATGTTCTTCACATTACTACACACCTCTGGGAATAAATGAATGTATATATATATACATATTCATATATATACCTATATCTATCTATATATATACAGATGTGCTTATGGCAAAAGAATGCTCATAATAATAATAATACTGGAACAGGAAGAGAGAATATTGGGTTATATTTCATGGCTACATTTATGCAGGATCAAAGACTGGAAATATAATCTATATAGGATAGAAAGAGAGAAGCTGTTGCTTTGTAATAATCATCTAACATGTAGACCCGAAATCTCATCTGCTCTATTCTTACCTTTAGGTTCCTGATTATTAAACAATTTGTTCTGCTTTATATCTTAATGCTTTCCAGCCACCAAGTGCAGATGCTACTATGATGCCAACCTGACTTTTCTGGGCAGATGACCTCACCAATGTGTCCTGGAACACCACCTCCCCAGGGCCCTACCCTACTAAGGAAATATAGAAACAGGCTGTCAATATAGAAACAACCTGTCAAAACTCATGTCCAGTGGAGACATAATTACAGAATCCTGACCTCCCACCTTCTGCACCTCATAAAGATGTTTGGTCCATGCTCCCAAAGGAATAAAACAAACAAACAAACAAAAACAGGTGACCTTCCAATGGAGGGGATGGGATATGAAACTCTGGTTGTACCAATTGAATGGAATTTTAATCCTCTTATCCCATAATCTTGTCAATCATTATTAAATCACAAATAAAAACTGACCAAAAAAAGGTATTTTCTTCCCCGTTATTTCTTAGAGACATCTAGAATCATCAGGAAGTATGATTGTTAATTAAATGGAATTTTTGGCAGCCAAACTGAGATAATCAGACATTTTAGATCAAAGGATATCAAGTGAAACAGAGCTGAGAAAACACTTTATATGCCAGATCTCAAGAACAGAATTCAAAATGTTCTTCCTCTTGTTTTAATGAAAATAAGTTCTATCTATTAAATAAAGGCATGTGAAGAGAGAAGATACTGTCTCAAGAGACACTTCAGTTATTGTGCTTCATTTCTTCTTATACTCCCTTTAAAATTTTCCTTTATAGCTGGTTCAGCTTAGAAAAACTTGAAAGAAACTGCTTTTAAACCAATTACAAGATAAAGGACCTTACCTGTATGCAAGTGCCCCAGCAAAATGACTCTCAATGTAAGTGTCCATTACAGGTTTAAAATGATGGAATTTGCTATCTTGCAGCAAATTTATTATGTGTACCTAAAAGAAAATTGAACTTTATAAAATCAAGTGAAAATTGAGGTCTTTTGTTGTTGTTGCTGTTGTTCATTTTAAGTAAACTCATGCATTTAACTGCATATTTCTGAGACAGCCTTATAGAAGATCAAGACTGAGATACACAATTGTTAAAATATAATTAAAGTGAATTTAAACTCACCAAGGAATCAAACACTTTAGACCCATATTTTTGGGAATTTTCATCTAAAATTCCAAATAAGGTATCCAGTGTGTCTTGCAGAAACTATTAGGTGAAGAAAAAACAAATGCATTAATACAACATAATCTGTTCTTCCCTTTCACAGGGTCTTTACCCCATGGACTTTTAAAAGAAAAAGCAAAATAGCATATACCTTTACAATTTCTGAGCCATCAATTTCTTTAAGTTTAGAGAGGCAGCCTGTAATCTTGTCTGGGTGGGTCCTCCATTTCAAAAGATCAAGCATATCACCTTTCCAAATAAAAAGGGAAGATTAATTGCGTTATGAAAGAGCATCCTTACACATACCAAGGGGTTCCATTGATGAAAGGTGAATTCTTTAACATACTCCCTACTCTGTTGGTGACCCTCTGATTTCATAACATATGTAACTCATTGGAGCATGCTTGCATTAATGCTTTTTAAAAAATATATTTATTTATTTATTCCCTTTTGTTGCCCTTGTTTTTATTGCTGTAGTTATTATTGTTATTGATGTCATTGTTGTTAGATAGGGCAGAGAGAAATGGAGAGAAGAGGGGAAGACAGAGAGGGGGAGAGAAAGATAGACACCTGCAGACCTGCTTCACTGCCTGTGAAGCGACTCCCCTGCAGGTGGGGAGCCAGAGGCTTGAACCAGGATCCTTATGCTGGTCTTTGCGCTTCACACCAGGTGTGCTTAACCCGCTGTGCTACCGCCCAACTCCCCAATTAATGCTTTTTTCTGACATTCTATTTCCTTTGTTCAATTTTAAGAGCCATGATACATGTAGTAGCTTTTTTTGCCCCCTTTGTTATAGCGTCCAGTCTCTGATATAAGGGTGTCTGGTAGAGGTCAGGAGCTAATGAATAACCTGGGTTAACAGACCCCCACAGACAAGTCTGAATTCCAATACTGCTGATGAAAACCAGGAGCCCTCTCAGAATCTGGAAAGTGCAAAGGTGGGACTAAGAGTAGACACAATATTTCAGATGACACCAGAAAGCTTGTGCATGGATAACATTTAGAACAATGCCTCAGAATGTCAGACATTATCCAACCTTATATATGTAGCCTGACATTAACTACCCTTATATATGTAAGTTAAAAATACCTTTGATGTTCCTCATTCCTCTTTTATCTAATGTATACTTTGCTCAATAAATACTGTAATGGAGATCTGCTTGAGGTCACACCCAGTGTAGTCCAATCATGGGATATAACCATGTGTGTCTATCTCTAGAAACTTCTCTCACCACTGATGTTATTCACTGGATCCAAGATCATGCTAAAAACCTTGGAACGTAGCACTATCCTCCCCTAGTGACCCAAACTGCAGGATTCTCCAGATTATGATGTGAGAGCTCACTATAATGGCATTTATTATAGAGTATTCTGATTTACCTGCCCTCCCAATGCTCTTGACTTAGAAATTTCTATTTATACTCCAGCTGTCTATTACATATTGCTTCATCCAACAAGTCTTTTTTGAAACCTTCAGGCAGCACTAATTGTCTCTCCTATCTGCTTCCACCCCTCAATAGCACTTCTCTCACTACAATAGTTGTTTATGCTTCTACTAGACTGCATACTCTAACAGAAAAAGCAAATCAAAACCACCTGAGCTAATGAAGCAGAGAAGTTAGGGTTAACTTCTTAGTTGAAGATGAAAAATGCAACTGCTGGCAATCTCACTCCCCTCAGCATAAACTGGACTTTCTACTGCTGTAATCAAAGTGGCACTGGTCAGTGGCCTCAGAATCTGTTACTTCTGCCAAAAAGTTCAGTGATAATCAAAACAAATTCTACTCTCTTTATACAGAAAAAGTTACTAACCTGTTAAACTTGTTGCTATGAGTTTCTAGGGGAAAGTTGTGAACTGTATAAAAGGAGAAGACCCATTGTACTCAGGGCTCGGGTTTTTTTTTTTTTTCTTTTTTGGGTGTAACCATCTCAGTCAATAATGTCAGGATTAGATAAATGCTGCTTCCTGCTTAATTGCCTCAGTGTGTTCCATCTCTCTGTCTAAAAATCCCACAACACTAGTGTCCAAGTACCAAAAGGGAGGTTGATAAATATTTAATAATCTCTCAGTTTCTCCCAGTAACATTTGAGTTACTGGGGAGAACTGCCTTATTATGTCCGGCCTCTAGTACACAGTTCTACCTAGCAACCAGTTCCATCCATAATTAAAGTTTTCTTGACAGGCCTGGCAGGCCATGAAGTTCCCTACATCATGATGACAACAAGTCCAGTTCACTGTCTGATCCTGCATTGAACTCCAGTTCCCGGAGTCCTTGATCACCTTGCATCCCAGTTTTTTTTTTTTTTTTTTTTTTTTTTGGAAATTCAGGGCCCTGATTTTAATATTTCTTCCTTTTTATAAATGACAAATTGTTTGGGGGTGTCACTGAAGCTTAGAGATACCCCTCCTTTTTTTGCCTCTAGGATTATTGCTGGGCCTTTCCTGCACTACAAATCCACTGTTCCTGGTGGCCATTTTTTCTTTCTTTTTTTTTCTTTAATTAGATAGAACAGAGAGAAACTGAGAGGGGAAGGGAAGGAAGAGAGGCAGAGAGAAAGACAGACACCTGCAGACCTGCTTCACCACTTGTGAAGCTACTCCCTTTCAGGTGGGAGTGGGGGCTCGAACCAAATTTTTGGGTGGGTCCTTGCACTTCATACTATGTACACTTAACCCTGTGTGCCACTACCTGGCCCTCTCTGAGAATCCCTTTATCTGAATATATATATATTTTTTCTTCCCTTGTCTTTCTTGAGCATAAGTCAAAAGTGTTCTCTGTACATTATATCCAGTATCACTAGTCACCAAAAGGAGAAGAGAGAAAGTGGCATCCAGTTTGTCCCAGCCCCTCCCCTCTCTCCCTGCCCTTGAGAGTGAGGTCACGGCAGGAGTGTTCAGAAAACTGTCTAACATGGGGATTGGAAACTGCTGAAAGAGGAAGTGACTGTTGGTGACTAGGAGTTGTGATATATTATTAAAGGTATAAATAATGTCATGCTTTTCACTCAATAAGCATTTATTCAATGTACATTATAGCCTATCAACACCTAAACAATTATATAGGTGGTCCCTATTTTTCTTTGAGGCAGAAAGAGTGAAATGTGACCATAGCATTAAAGCTTCCTTAAATACTACAGCACCTGGCTCAAACCTGGGTTGTATACATGGGAAAATAGTTCACTATCCAGGTGAGTTCTTTCACTTGTCCTCTTCCCACCCCCCCGCCCTCTCTCATCTCTCTCTCCTTCTCTCTCTCTCTCTCTCTCTCTCTCTCTCTCTCTCTATCAAACCTCAATAAGAGCCTAACTGATCCACCTCCTATGTGGCAGAAAAGGGGGTCTGGGGAACTCAATAACTATACAACTTTAAAACAAAATATTGATTTTGTTTTTCTTCTTTTAAAAATCTGTTCCCTTAAAAAATACAAGAAAACTAAGAAAACAAAGTAAATGATTTATTTATTCCCTGACCCCTATTCTCAAGAAGCTTAAAATATCTAGTTGATCTAGCAATCGCAGATTATCTACCAGAATGCTCTGGTCTTGGAAAACTATCCATGAGCAATGTTGGAATACAGAGATATACAGACAGATGCACTTTAGGGACACTGAAATGCAAATCTGCTCTAGGAAATTGTTCCTAGAGACCACATCATTTACTAAATGCACAATTGTAATGGAAATGAGATCTGTGTTTTTTCCAAGTTGAGCAAAATGAATACAAAGTAATTTAACTCCAATTTGGAATGGGATTACTTCTATACAGAGAAGTGTGTGTAGCATGTAGATTTCAGAAAGATCAACTAACTTCCTTTCTCCTTGAAACATTTCATTTCCTGCTCATTTTGAGCTGTCTTACACTGACAAGGTTAATCAAAGTCAAAATGATAATTAAGTACTTATCAATCTCCAAAAATGAGCCAAGCATTGCCTTTCACATAATGAAATGTTTAATATAGTGATTTCATGAATCATTTATTTATCCTCATGGTATATGAGGATATGGAAATGTTCTCTGCTTTTCCAAAATAACTGTTTCTGATTTTTCATGATTTATCTCTATTTGATGTTTGGTTTGTTACTATCCTAACCCCTAGAATAGAACAAACTAAGGATACTGGGCATATGTTTTGATGGCAGAGAAGATTTACTTGTATGGCTGGTCATATAATAGTCCCCTAAGACATTCATGCCCTAATTCTTAGAGCCTATTATTATTATTATTTTACCTAGCATGGCAAGAGATTTTATAAGTGTTATTAAGTTGGAAATTTTGAAATAGGAATAATTTCCTTGATTATCTAACAGTACCAATATAATTACAAGTTTCTAAAAGGATGATGGAAGATCATCAGAGTAAGATAGAGCTGAAGATGCTAAGAGATCGACTTTGAAGGTGGAAGAAAGTGCCATGACCTAAACAAAATACAGGTGACCCCTCTTGAACCTAGGAAAAGTAAGAAAAGGGGTTCTCCTTGAAAGTTTTCAGAAGAAATACAGCCCTACTGACAGCTTGATTTTTACTGCAGTTTTTGACCTCTAGAACTGAAAGCTACAATTTTCTACTGCTTCATCAATCCATTTGTATTTATTATTATAGCAACAAATATATTGTTAATATAATTCAAAAATATTCTACTCGAGACACCAGTTAATTGTAAATTTAAACTGTGTAACAGGTCAAATCTAAGCAGTATGATTGAAAATTCTCTCTAAAAGAGTCAATGACAGGATGGTTTATTATCTTCACAATCTCCATGGGGTAGACATAAAAACATCCATGGTTTGGTAAATGCTCTATAGTTATTATAGGATTATGTCAATGGTAGTTTTACTTAAGTAAAATCATGAACCACTGGATGATGATAAAGTTTGTAGAATTTGACATAACTTGGTAATAGCTAACTCTAGTCAAACTTACTAAAAGCAAATTATGCTATGAGTCTCTAAAAATGTTTATCTAAAAGTACTTTCAGAATGAGAGAAATGCAAACTAATATAAATGTGAGAGAATCATTTGCAAAAGTCTTATGTACATATTGTAGTATGACATGAAATACTGAGAAGTATCTTAAAAGTAGTCATCATCATAGTGATCCACTTTCCTCCATTTCTAATGAGAAATTCTAAAAGAATATATACAAATATACCTCTTACTACAAATGCTATTTTATGACCCACAAGAAAGAGCTAACAACAGATGCTTAGGCAAAGGAGCATTTTATGAGATACAGTACCTTATTATGAAACGATTCCCCTCAACATAATGAATCTGACATATTAACATGGCATTCTTATAAGAATGCTTATAAGAAACATGTTGTCATTAATTTAAAAAGTTTAATTTACTTCCTTCATAACAGATGATGTTTTCAACAATTTACCAAAAAGAAGAGCCTGTTTTATTACTATAACTTGCTAAAATCACAGACATAAAAAGTAATGCTCGAATACCAATGCAATATCCATCTAATTAAACATAACCTGGGCTTTATTCTAAGCTTGCAATAAGCACTGTCTGTGGAGCTATTTAAAAAGAGAAATTAAATGAGCAGTGTTCTTCTTCTTTCTTTTTTTTAACCAGAGCACTGTTTAGCTCTGGCTTATGGTAGTGTAGGGACTTGAACCTGAGACTTTGGAGCCTTAGGCATGAGAGAGTCTGTTTGCATAACCATTATGCTATCTACCCTCCACCTGCTTCTTTTTTTACAAATATTTTCTGACAGTTTACTCACAGAGTTGTGTATTTGTTCCAATTCTGCAGTGTTTCTCAAGTCTTTAGGTTATATGAGTTTAATAGATCCTTGATTCACAGTTGTGTATAACTTTTCATTTATTGGGAATCACAAACAGGAGGACCAACAATGCTCTGGTGCATTTTTTTTTTATTTCAAACATGTTCTTTCATCTAATCTAATGTTCTTTTCATCTTTAATCTAATTGTCACATCAGTACTGAAAGGATGTTAATGTAATTTCTGTTTTAAATATATGCAACGTATGGTAGTAGACAGATAAAACTTGTTTGCCATTATCAAAGTATAAAGTGACAAAGTTGGTGTAGAAATCAACATTCCTCACTAGAAATTAAGTAACAAATTTATGTCTAATTTTATGTTACTGTTGATGGTATCAAATGTTATAATATATGTAGATAATTATTAATATTTTAGATTTTAATCTTCAATACAATTTCCATTATATTTCCCACTTCCACACATCTTTTAAAATTCCCACTTCTATACATCTTTAAAACCTTTGGGTTTGAATCATAACACTGAAATGTCTTTTTCGCTCACTTCTTGGGAGTATAGTAACTTTTAGGTACTCTAATCTCCTATCTTTGGTTCTTTGCCCTCAAGGCACACTGAATGTTGGTCTTCTACTGCTGTTGTTTTTAAACTTTCTGCAGTAATGTTTTTTTGTTTTGTTTTGTTTGTTTCTCCCCTCAACAAGGTTATTGCTAAGACTTGGTATCTACATGACTTCACAATTTCCAGTAGCCATTGCTCCTACATACTTTTTTTTTCTTTTTTATTAGTGATTTAATAATGATTCAATTGTGGGATAAGAGGGGGCAAACTTCTTAAATAGAACATTGTTGTTTACTGAACATGCCTACCAAAATTCAAATGAGTACTGAATTACAGGCTTTCCAAGTGAAAAAGTATTATACATTACCATTTTGTGTGAGTTTTGTGGAACAGAGAAAAGATGTTATCCAAAAAGACTCCTTTGTGGCCTTCATGGCTTGAGTATTATTTCCAAGGAGAATACCCTTGGAAAAAGGAAGTTTGAGGTAGCGGGTAGTATCCAGAAGATTTGTGTTTTCTTCACACTGTTAGAAATATTAACAAACAAACAAAAGGGTGGGGAATAAGACCTCTAGAAAACTGTAAAGCATAGTTTCCACTTATAGTGTTTATGAAATGGGAAAAATGCCAAACAGTGTTCCAAATACTATTCCAAATAGTTTTCACTTTTAAGTAAAATGCAACTAAA